>NC_042618.1:385849381-386171158 GCF_901001135.1 Rhinatrema bivittatum | reverse complement strand
GGGGCGTGGGCTACGGCCCGGGGGGCGTGGCCGCGCCCTCCGTACCCGCCCCCAGGCCGCGGCCCGGCGCGCAGGAGTCCCGCTCGCGCGCGGGGATTTACGCCTCCCTCCGGGAGGCGTAAATCCCCCGGACAAAGGTAGGATGGGGGTTTAGACAGGGCCGGGCGGGTGGGTTAGGTAGGGAAGGGAGGGGAAGGTGAGGGGAGGGCAAAGGAAAGTTCCCTTCTAGGCCGCTCCGATTTCGGAGCGGCCTAGGAGGGAACGGGGGTAGGCTGCGCGGCTCGGCGCGCGCAGGCTATACGAAATCGATAGCCTTGCGCGCGCCGATCCAGGATTTTAGCCGATACGCGCGACTACGCGCGTATCTACTAAAATCCAGCGTACTTTTGTTTGCGCCTGGAGCGCAAACAAAAGTAGGCTATTCGCGCTCGTCTGAAAATCTACCCCCTAAATCTCTTAAAAATTACTGTCACAAATATGGATATTTGCGTGGTGGTAGTAGTTGAAATTCAATCCTCAAGAAAGAAAACTAACATACTGTAGTTAATAAACGAGAATTTTTAGTGACTATCATATTTGGGCAAAATGTGTTTTATGAGTATACATCATTGAATTATTGTGTTGCACACATCTGATCATTGCCACAATTGTGGTACATATTTTATTTATTTTGAGGGGTTTCTAACAAGATTACTTTGACTTCAGGATTCCTATTTATTATGTCTTATATATATATAGGGCCTCAAGAAAGAAAACTAACATACCGTAGTTAATAAATGAGAATTTTTAGTGACCATCATATTTGGGCAAAATGTGTTTTATGGCAATGATCAGATGTCTGCAGCACATTCAATGATGTGTACTCATAAAACACATTTTGCCCAAATATGATGGTCACTAAAAATTCTCATTTATTAACTACGGTATGTTAGTTTTCTTTCTTGAGGCCCTGTATATATAAGACATAATAAATAAGAATCCTGAAGTCAAAGTAATCTTGTTAGAAACCCCCAAAATAAATAAAATATGTACCACCAATTTAATTTACCTTTTATACTTCTTAAAGTATGTAAATTGTGAAGTCCCTAATTAGCCTGGTAGATGAACTCCAGCTATGCCTGGATCAGCAATACCTTTTTTTTAGACCTTTCAGCAGCCTTTGACACGCTAGACAACAACCTTCTCATCTCCAGACTGAGTGACATGGAAGTGGCAGGCTCTACCCTGCAATGGTTCATATCCTTTCTATCAGATCACACCCAATCAGTAGTACTGGAGCAGGTCTCTCTAATCCACACACGAAGGCTGATGCAATATCAGCATGCAGAAAATGGGCACTCATGATTGGGCGCCGCTTTCCTAATGCGCACCGATCGACCTCTCCAAGACGCTCGATGCAATATGCAAATGGGCTGCTGCGGTAAAAAGGAGGCGCTAGGGGAAATCATACGCCCCCAGCACCTCCTCGGCAATGGGCTAGCAGGAGAGGTGGCTGTCGCCTCAGGTTTTTGAGCATCCGTTTTCCAACCTCTGCACAACCACAGGTTAGGAAAATGGACGTTCATTAATTGAGCGCCCCTGGCACATTTTTCTTTTTTACCTAACTCCTTTTTTTCAGTTCCTCTGACTTAATATCGCCATGATATTAAGTCGGAGGAACCACAGAAAAGCAGTATTTTCTGCTTTTCTGTCAACTTTAGAGGCTCCTTAAAACGTAACGCCTACTCCAGGCAAGCATTAATTTCTGAGGGTAAAAATACGTTCATCGCGCACACATTTTTTTTTTTTTTTTGCATCGGGGTAATAGCTAATAGTCTCATCAACATAAATTCACATGTGATGCTCGCTATTAGTATCGCAGGGGGTTGGACGCCCCTTTTGGACGAGCTAATTCCCTTATTGTATAAAGAGTTGTGGACTCGCATCCAAAATGTGCGTTCAACCACAGGTTAACCAATGCGTTCAGCTGAGCGTACTGTATTGCATCAGCCCTGACTGTCTCCTGTAGGGTGCCACAATTCTCCATCCTGTCACCTATACTATTCAATATCTATATGCCCCTCTGGGAAAAATCAATAGAGAATATCAAATAACCTGCTACTCCTATGCTGATGACATACAGCTGCTAATGCCCCCAAAAGCTAATCAAGACATAGCCATCAACAACCTGAAAAGTTGCTTGAGGAAAATAGCAGGGATGTGCACTAGAGAGAAACAAATAGGAAATGAGACAAAGTTTTCAAAATGACATAATTTAAATTCCGACAACATTTCATCAGAACTGCTGTACATAAAAATGCTGACCTCAGCTGGGGATGATGTGCTGGAATTAATTAACTTTTAGCTCATTCTGAATGAACAAAGTCATTTCAAGTAAAAAGAAAGAAGAAAGAAGACATTGCAAGAGGACATTCGAGGCCTAGGCTTCTAGCCTAGGCCTGATTCTAGGCTAAGCCTCAATGTCAGACCTGGACCTGGGCTGAGGCCCTGTTTCTTTTTTTTATTGTGCTTTTGGGATTTTTGTGTTTATGTTTATTTCATTTTTGGATACTAAAGAAAACATAATAAACATTAAACAAAACAATTAATGGAAAAAACCCACCAAATAATGAAATTAAAAACTGAAACTATATTTTTACATCTGCACACTCTTAGATAATAGCCAGCTGGCTACTTCAAAGCACACTAAATCTTAACCCCAAATAGAAAGAGATGATCTAGATCGGGAAAAAAGAACCCAGTCATCACCTCCCAAAAATGATCCTAAATGTAATGGTACTGATTTTCAGTTCAGGCTTCATATTAGACTCTCAAATGACCATCAAATCCCACATCCAAGCAGTAAACAAGGAGGCTTTTTTCTACTTTTTACAACTTTACCACCTGTGACTCCTTCTGAATGACAGTTTTCACAAATGTTATCTAGACTTTGATAGAAGAATGCTGGGCTGCTTAGAGAGAAGAATAACCAATAAGAAAAAGGAGATAGTGTTGCCCTTGTACAGGTCCTTGGTGAGGCCTCACCTGGAGTACTGTATTCAGTACTGGAGCCCGTATCTCAAAAAGGATAGAGACAGGATGGAGGCGGTCCAAAGAAGAGCAATCAAAATAGTATGGGGTCTGTATCAGAAGATTTATGAGGAGAGGCTGAAGGATCTGCATATGTACACTAGGGATGTGAATTGTTTTTTGACGATTTAAAAAAATCGTCAGATATTTTTTAAATCATCAAAAATCGTTAGAGTCGCGATACAATAGAAATTCCCCCGATTTATCGTGAAAAATCATAAATCGGGGGAGGGCAGGAAAACCGGCACACCAAAACAATCCTAAAACCCACCCCGACCCTTTAAAACAAATCCCCCACCCCCCCCAACCCCCCCCCCCCCCCCCAAATGTTTTAAATTACCTGGTGGTCCAGTGGAGGGTCCCGGTGCGATCTCTCACTCTCGAGCCATCGGCGCCATTTTGGCTGCCACTAATATAAATGGCGCCGATGGCCCAATAAAAAAAAAACCCTACCCGACCCTTTAAAATTACCCCCTTAGCCTCCCCCACTCTCCCAACACCCCCCCCCCAAACTTTTTACACATACCTGGTGGTCCAGGGGGGCCACAGTGAGCAATCTCCCGTTCCCATGCTATCAGGTGCGCTAAAAAAATGGCGCCGATGGCCCTTTGCCCTTACCATGTGACAAGGCAAAGGTAGCGCCGGCACCATTTTGAATATTGGCAATACGGCCCGCGTGGAGGAGATCGCTCCCGGACCCCCGCTGGACCCCCAGGGACTTTTGGCCAGCTTGGGGGGGCCTCCTGACCCCCACAAGACTTGCCAAAGTCCAGCGGGGGTCCGGGAGCGACCTCCTGCACTCCGGCCGTATTGCCAGTATTCAAAATGGCGCCGGCGCTACCTTTGCCCTGTCACATGGTAAGGGCAAAGGGCCATCGGCGCCATTTTTTTTTAGCGCAGCTGATAGCGTGGGGAACAGGAGATCGCTGCCCGCGGCCCCCCTGGACCACCAGGTATGTGTTAAAAAGGTTTTTTTTTTGGGGGGGGGTCGGGAGAGTGGGGGAGACTAAGGGGGTAATTTGAAAGGGTCGGGGTGGGTTTTTTTTTTTATCGGCGCGGGCCCTCACTAAAAAAATTAGTGATGTGAATTGGAATCGGAACCGATTCCAATTCACATCTTGTAACGATCAGATTTCCCCCTGCCCCCAGCCGAACCCGATCATTAAAACGATCGGGCACACGATTCACATCCCTAATGTACACCCTGGAAGAGAGAAGATGCAGGGGAGATATGATACAGACCTTCAGATACCTGAAAGGTTTTAATGAAGCACAAACTTCAAACCTTTTCCTTTGGAAAGGAAACAGTAGAACTAGTGGTCACGAAATGAAACTACAGGGGAAACAACTCAGAACCAGTATCACAAATATTTCTTCATGGAAAGGGTGGTAAATGCCTGGAATGCTCTTCCGGAGGTGGTAAACTCAAAACCAGTCAAAGAATTCAAAAGGGCATGGGATAAACACTGTGGATCCCTAATGCCTGAAGGATGGAAATGGAGAAATGGGTGCATGGAGGTAATCTGCTCTTTGGCGGTTACTACCCTTAGCAATATGCATAGGGATTACAACCCTTAACCAATAAGCCTCGATGCTTTTGATGCCAATGACTCTCTACTTTGATATCACTCTCTACTTTGATATCACTTTGACAGCATGGAAGGAAAGGGAAATTGGATTCAGAGGATTTATTTTTATTTATTTATTTAGGAAAGTTTATATACTGAGGTATAGCAAGCTGCCTTCACTCCGGTTTACATTTTAAACAACATATTACAGGTGAAAAATATAACTGAGAACATTAACGCACAACATTCTTCTTTCAGCGAAAAGAGAAAGGTCCAAAGTGGTATAGTGAAATTGAAAGGTGGTAATGATCAATGTGTGGAGAGAGATGAAGAAATGGCAGAAATATTAAACGAATACTTCAGCTCTGTGTTCACTAAAGAAGACCCTGGAGAAGGACCATCTCTACACAACAAGAAACTGGAGGGAAGTGGAATAGATGAAAATCCTTTTACAGTAGAAAATGTATGGGAAGAGCTAAAGAATCTGAAAGTGGACAAAGCTATGGGGCCTGATGGGATTCATCCAAGGATACTGAGGAAGCTCAGAGATGTTCTGGCGGGTCCGCTGTGTGACCTGTTCAATAGATCCCTAGAAACAGGAGTGGTACCAAAAGATTGGAGAAGAGCGGTGGTGGTCCCGCTTCACAAGAGTGGGAACAGGGAGGAGGCTGGCAACTACAGACAGGTTAGCCTCACTTCGGTGGTGGGAAAAGTAATGGAGTCACTGCTGAAAGAGAGAATAGTGAACTATCTACAGTCAGGAGAATTAATGGACCAGAGGCAACATGGATTCACCAGGGGAAGATCCTGTCAGACAAATCTGATTGACTTTTTGACTGGGTAACCAAGGAATTGGATCAAGGAAGAGCGCTCGATGTCATCTACTTGGATTTCAGCAAAGCTTTTGATACGGTTCCGCACAGGAGACTGGTGAATAAAATGAGAAGCTTAGGAGTGAGGGCCGAGGTGGTGACCTGGATTGCAAATTGGTTGACGGACAGAAGACAATGTGTGATGGTAAACGGAACTTTCTCTGAAGAGAGAGCGGTTTTAAGTGGTGTACCACAAGGATCAGTTTTGGGACTGGTCCTGTTCAATATCTTTGTGAGCGACATTGCGGACGGGATAGAAGGTAAGGTTTGTCTTTTTGCGGATGACACTAAGATCTGCAACAGAGTGGACACGCCGGAAGGAGTGGAGAGAATGAGACGGGATTTAAGGAAACTGGAAGAGTGGTCGAAGATATGGCAGCTGAGATTCAATGCCAAGAAGTGCAAAGTCATGCATATGGGGAGTGGAAATCCAAATGAACTGTATTCGATGGGGGGGGAAAGGCTGATGTGCACGGAGCAGGAGAGGGACCTTGGGGTGATAGTGTCTAATGATATGAAGTCTGCGAAACAATGTGACAAGGCGATAGCAAAAGCCAGAAGAATGCTGGGCTGCATAGAGAGAGGAATATCGAGTAAGAAAAGGGAAGTGATTATTCCCTTGTACAGGTCCTTGGTGAGGCCTCACCTGGAGTACTGTGTTCAGTTCTGGAGACCGTATCTACAAAGAGACAAAGACAAGATGGAAGCGGTACAGAGAAGGGCAACCAAGAAGGTGGAGGATCTTCATCGGATGACGTACGAGGAGAGATTGAAGAATCTAAATATGTACACCCTGGAGGAAAGGAGGAGCAGGGGTGATATGATTCAGACTTTCAGATACTTGAAAAACTTTAATGATCCAAAGACAACGACAAACCTTTTCAGACGGAAAAAAATCAGCAGAACCAGAGGTCACGAGCTGAGGCTCCGGGGAGGAAGACTAAGAACCAATGTAAGGAAGTATTTCTTCACGGAAAGGGTGGTGGATGCCTGGAATGCCCTTCCGGAGGAAGTGGTGAAGTCTAAAACTGTGAAAGACTTCAAAGGGGCGTGGGATAAACACTGTGGATCCATCAAGTCTAGTGGCATAAATATAGAAGAGGTGGTAAAACACTGCACGGAGCGGCAGTAGCCACAGAGGCATTCACGGAGCGGGATGCCAGTGGCCAGTAGTTGTTCCACCTTCAGGCAGCAAAATACTGCACGGAGCGGCAGTAGCCACAGAGGCATTCACGGAGCGGGATGCCAGTGGTTTGTGTTCCACCTTCACGGAGCGGAAGGTTGGAGGGCTGCCATCTCCAAAAAAACAAAAAAACCAAAACAAAAAAACAAAAAACAAACAAACAAAACAGAGGTGGGTAAGAGTATGGGGCAGGGGTGTGGCCGTTTATTGCGGCAGTTACTACCCCTGATTGAGCTGGATGTTCATTGGGATGCGGATATGGCACTGCTCTCTGCATTGGTGGAGGGGTGGAAGGGAATTGGGGCCGGAGGGTGCTGGAAGCCAATAGTGATGGGGGAGGGGGAGAAAAAAAGGGGGGGGGAAGATTAAAAAAAAAATGGATAAACTGCGTAGCTTGCTGGGCAGACTGGATGGGCCGTTTGGTCTTCTTCTGCCGTCATTTCTATGTTTCTATGTTTCTATGTTTCTATGTACAGTCAAATTGAAAAGGGATTATATTATAAAAAACATCTACTGATAACAGGTATTGTACAAACAGGGACTACTTGTGTGAAACGGTGTACAGACATGGATTCAGCGAGTACGGGAGCACGAGTTGCGAATAAACTTGCATGCGACCTCGGGTCTCGGTGTGTAGGCGGTCAGCTTAGCCAACACCAGCTGTGAATGATTGTCTGAAAAGCCAGGTCTTGAGCTCCTTTTTGAATGATTTGGAGTCACTGATTTTATATAGATAGTCTGGTAGGGAATTCCATGCTTTCGGTCCCGCAATGGAGAAGGCTCTGTTCCTAGTGTTGGAGAGCTTAGCTGAAGGGAGAGGGGGTATTGCTAGGAGTAGTTTGCTGGTTGTTCTTGTTGTTCATTGTGGTTTGTGTATCTGGATCATGTTATCAAGAGCGTTGTTCTCTGTTCTGTAAATGGCATTGTGTAGGATAGAGTCTTGAACTTGATTATCCAACTCAGGATATCCAACTCAGGATATCCAACTCAGGCCCCGACTAATACACAGACATATGGGAAAAAGCATAGGACTGCTTCTACAGCCAAGTTCAAAAGCAAAGCTCATCAAGCAACCTTGACTGAATTTTCAAGAAGGCTCCTCACCCAGTAAAAATGTTGCTTTATTAATATAAAAGGCTTTTGGGGTAGCCTGCACAAAGCAGCAGTTACTACCCTTAAAAGAAGCATGGAGGTAACTTGCATGGAGTGGCAGTTACTATCCTAAACAGAAACATGGGAGTAGTCTGCACAGAGTGGGAGTTACTACCATAATAAACTTACTGGGCAGACTAGATGGCCCATTTGCTCTTTTTCTCCCATCAATACTATGTTACTATGATAATCTCCAAATTCAAAGTCCTAGTTCTAGCCTATAAAACACTCAAAGGCCAGACTGCAACCTACCTCCAGAGATTGCTCTCTTACTACATACCTACACTTTTCCTGTGCCCATAATCCCAGGCATGACTGGAAGTGCCATACCCCAAAATGAAGAGCCTCATCAACACCAAGAAGAAAACACCCACATGTTCTGTTCCGACTCTATGGAACTTCTTGCCTCTCCACATCAGACAGGCCCCAGATCTCACATCCTTCTGAAAACTAGTGAAAATCTGGCTCTTCAAAGCAGCTTTTGACACCAGTTAATTGGCACAACCTATCAGAAATTAGGGATGTGAATCGTGTCCTCGATCGTCTTAACGATCGATTTCGGCTGGGAGGGGGAGGGAATCGTATTGTTGCCGTTTGGGGGGGTAAAATATCGTGAAAAATCGTTAAAAATCGTTAAAAATCGAAAAATCGAAAAATCGAAAAACCGGCACATTAAAACCCCCTAAAACCCACCCCCGACCCTTTAAATTAAATCCCCCACCCTCCCGAACCCCCCCCCAAATAACTTAAATAACCTGCGGGTCCAGCGGCGGTCCGGAACGGCAGCGGTCCGGAACGGGCTCCTGCTCTGAATCTTGTCGTCTTCAGCCGGCGCCATTTTCCAAAATGGTGCCGAAAAATGGCGGCGGCCATAGATGAAAAAGATTGGACGGCAGGAGGTCCTTCCGGACCCCCGCTGGACTTTTGGCAAGTCTCGTGGGGGTCAGGAGGCCCCCCACAAGCTGGCCAAAAGTTCCTGGAGGTCCAGCGGGGGTCAGGGAGCGATTTCCCGCCGCGAATCGTTTTCGTACGGAAAATGGCGCCGGCAGGAGATCGACTGCAGGAGGTCGTTCAGCGAGGCGCCGGAACCCTCGCTGAACGACCTCCTGCAGTCGATCTCCTGCCGGCGCCATTTTCCGTACGAAAACGATTCGCGGCGGGAAATCGCTCCCTGACCCCCGCTGGACCTCCAGGAACTTTTGGCCAGCTTGTGGGGGGCCTCCTGACCCCCACGAGACTTGCCAAAAGTCCAGCGGGGGTCCGGAAGGACCTCCTGCCGTCCAATCTTTTTCGTCTATGGCCGCCGCCATTTTTCGGCGCCATTTTGGAAAATGGCGCCGGCTGAAGACGACAAGATTCAGAGCAGGAGCCCGTTCCGGACCGCTGCCGTTCCGGACCGCCGCTGGACCCGCAGGTTATTTAAGTTATTTGGGGGGGGTTCGGGAGGGTGGGGGATTTAATTTAAAGGGTCGGGGGTGGGTTTTAGGGGGTTTTAGTGTGCCGGCTCACGATTCTAACGATTTATAACGATAAATCGTTAGAATCTGTATTGTATTGTGTTCCATAACGGTTTAAGACGATATTAAAATTATCGGACGATAATTTTAATCGTCCTAAAACGATTCACATCCCTATCAGAAATCTATCTGAGACTCCGCATATAGCCATCAACAGCAGTATGAAGGTACCAAGCTACTCCTAATCCCCTAAGACTGATTACCACAGTATTTAATATGCGGGCCATAAGATAATCACTATGATCTTAGCAACTGTATCTTGAACAAAATTGATCTAAATAAATGGAACTAAACTTTAATGACTATTTAGCCCCTAAGCAATATTACACTATTCAGACATATTACACTATTTGAACATATTGACTATTTATACAAGTGTAACATGCCACCTATCATGGGATGCTGCACCACAGTTGACATCCTGTACCTCATGGTTCTGGGTCTAGCACTATGTCCTTTGACCTGCTGGGGCCTCCCAGCTTGGTTCCTGGTATCCTGCTCCTCTACCACATCCTGCTGCTCTGAAAAAGGGCACGTATCAACTCACCAGCTTTAAAGGGCCAGCTCCCAGGACTACCTATGGCATGGATCATGGCATTAGCACTGCTCTAACATAAAAGGACACCTCTGGGCAAGTGCCTGAGCAATAGGTTTTGTTTTATAGTTCCTCTGCATCTGGCTGTTCCTGATTCTAACGTCCAACTGAAACCTGGCTGGTTCCTGGCATGGCTTCTATCTTCTGCCTGCCCTCATCCTTATTTATCTCCTGCTTCTGAATGGAATCTGCCTGCCTCAACTTTGCCTGCCTAACCACATCTCTGCCTCACAATTCTGTACTGTGCCTTGGCCCCTGTCATTCAGTGATCTCAAGGTCCACTTTTCCAAGCCCATGACAGCAAGATTTCTTTCTTGCTCATGCCAGCCAACTATACTAATCCCATGGGTCCATCCTCCTTCTGTTATTGTACATCTTTCACAACTGCTAGGATACTCTGTGCTAATATACAAAATGGTATATTGCACACATCTTACTCAATTGTTATGCCTCCCTATTTAATATCGCTACCTGCAATGTATGTATCCTGCACAATTACTGTGCTATATTATATTATTAACTCTGTCTTACATGTATTTTGCTCGATAATGTACTATGTCATCACTTTGATATGTAACATGCTTTTAACACCCTGGCTGGAAATAAATGATGATAATGATGATGATGATGATGATGATGATGATGAAGATTGCTTAGACTTTAGGATGTGATTTATTTATTTATATATATTTTGGGGAGCCTTTGCCTAATTGCTGCCTCATTTTTTATTATATAAGACAACTCATGATTAACTTACTGCACTTTTTCATTGTAATCTTGCCATAACTATTTGGCTAGGGGTCATTCTTAGAGGTTAAACTTCAATAAAATTACTTGGCAATTCCCTTTGTTTAAACTTCTTTCTTTTAGGCTGGTCTGTTTCTTACCCCCACCTCAATATATGTCTGTTACGGCTAGAAGAGCAAGAAGAAAATACTCGTACAGAATGGGATGTCTAAATTAATTTGTTCAAATTTCTAAAGGAAGTGAGAAAACCATAAGACATTAATTTGCTGGCTAGTAAACCATTAAAAACTGAGGAGTTTAGAGCAGTCATAGAAAACAGAGTATCATATGAAATTCTGATAACGAAGCTGAAAAGATGTGGAGACTTTGCATAGACCACAGATCAGGGCTGTCAGAAGGAGAGGGCAAGATGGACAATAACCTAGAGGTGCTGAACCAAAGGGTGCCAACGTGCTTTGTCAAGGAGTGGGGCAGCTATGCTCCATACCACCACAGTAGCAGCTAGAGTTCTCCTAAGCTCTTATGTGGCCACTTGCTTGTGGCCATATCATCAGAAAGGGACCATGGCTGGCTGGCTACAACATCAGAGGAGGGCCTTCCCTCCAGTCTACCTGGGCACAGGTTAGTCCCAAGACAGGTCTGCCTTGGATACTGTAACAACCTGTGTTAATTGACAACTAAAAACAATGTACTGAACAATGAAGTGTCTGTAACATAACCTGTTAAGCTGAGTTAAATGTAAATCATTGCTCTTTGAGGGATCAGACCTCCCAAAAACTTGTTGGACTCTGGAGGGCAAATAGTAGAAAAAAATACACTAGAAATACAATTGTCATAAGAGCAGATATTATGGGAGATACTTAGCAAAAAAAAACCCAAAACAAAACTGTTTGTTACTGCCTAAATAAAAAGCTATGTAATGCATGCAAGGGGAACAGCCTCTAAAGATGACCCACTAGTGACCTCCACCCACAAACATACTCACAAGCACCCATTTACCAAAATATATGCACACCTTTTATTCCCCTCTGGCAGTCCTCAGTCCCAAACATATTCATTCAGGTATCTGCCTGGCATAACCCTGAGTCAGAGCACTGCCACAGCTGCACAGCTCCCATTACTTCATATGGATGCAATTTGACATTTTTTAAATCCTTTTATGCTTGCAGAAAAGTAGTAGAGCTAACAGAAATGATTCATCTTCTTTGTTTCTTTAAGATCAGTCCCCTCAAAAAACCTTATCTTAATATTAAACACAGGCAAAAAGTTCAAATGCTAAATCTGCTTTTAATGAGTCAGTAGTGCTTCCCTACTGGGGATAGTTTTGCTCCTTTTAAAAAATAAAAATAAATAACACATTGGCATTTTTTAATGGTTAGAATTTCATCAAATGTATCTCTGGTTTCATAATACAAACCTAGTTTTCTTACTATTAACATAAATGTATGCCTTTTCTTGCTCATACACATTCATGATTCCACTGTAGACATATTCTACATGCATACAAATTCATATCCACCTCTCATTTTCTCAAACATCCAGCATACATCCATGCAACTATGTTTTCCCAGAAGACACATGCTGTATTTTATTACTGCTCAACCTATATTAGCTAGCATGTCTCCCCTAGACACTGAGTACTTGTAACAGTGGAAAGCACTCCTCCATGCAGCAGTATCACTAGAATACAGTCCACTGCCCACAGATTTCACGCATACATCTCCCTTACATCCCATATACAATACCTCCATTTGCAAATCTAAACTCAGGTCTTCCAGGACATACACACCACACAGTATAAAACACCTCATACAAGAACTGACACTGCAAATGAGAAGTATTACAATAATAACATTTTCATTTGCATAACAGAAAATATTAAAAATAAAAATATACCCCAATCACTTTCCAGTGGTGACCTACCCAGGTGAGGATTCCTTTGAAAAGATAGCCCCTCCCCGCATGCCCTTCCTCAGTTACTGTTTTGAATAGTTATTCTGCACTGTTTAGTCATATCATGGCATCCTAGCAGTGGTAGCACAAAGAATGAAACTTTCCAGTTGTATTACAGACATGTTTGTAAAAAGAAGGGTTCTCCTTGATGGTCATCAGGGAGTGAAAGCAAGAGAAAGTGTTCAGTGGAGATGGGACTATTTCTGGTTTATTTGTTTGTTTGTTTTTTACTTTTATATATGAACCTTCACCAACTAATGTTGAACATTTTCTCTTAATACAGTCTGAATATTAAAATGATTTTTATACTAATCAAAGAGTTTGCATTTTATGTTCTTTTTCCTATGGATTATTTGTCTTTTATTGGGTTTTCAGCAAATTTAAATGAGTCACTATGGCGACTGAAGTATAGGGGATCATTTATATTGTGGCGACATTACAGCATCCACATGCTCAACAGCTTTCCTCCACCCAATTCCAGATGTCAGGAGCAGGAAAGAGAAATTGAACCTCATGAACATTGTACTGAAGCTCATAGTATGTGATTCAGAGAAAGGACAGTCTAAAAACCCATGCACAATGGATTATTTCCCAAAATCCTCAGTCTTCAATTTGAATCAAGCAAATTCATAAGGAGTATTCTCACATTAAAACCTAAATTGTACTCTCACCAGTGGCAAGGTGAGTCAGTACAACTGCATCTCTTAAAATGAAGGACTAGCTCTCTGCAGAGCAGCCAGAGATCTCTATTTCTCTCGACCTTGTTGGAGTGATATGAGTAATCTCTGATTACAGATATAGCAGAGAGATGTGAGGAAGGGAAGAGAGAGGGGTTCTTTGTCCAACAGTAAGCTTGCTATATAACCAGGTCCTCAGATGTAACCAGCATAATCACTCTGTGTTTGAACATTTGTTGTAAAGGTGCAGTTAAGCTGCTGATGTACGGAAGGGAAGGAACTATGCTAGTGGAGGATGAGATGTATCTGCTACAGACTTTTCCCAGCAGAAAGAAGCTGAGCCCATCTGCTAAGTCCCCTAGCCATGCCACTTCTCATGGGTTGAAGTTTGGGGTTGAGACACAGAGAGGAGTCCTGGCATGCAGGAGCTAGCAAATGGAGTGAAAAGCTGAACTGGAAGTTGGAACAGGAAGTGGGGTCTGAGCTGAGATGTGGAACTAGAACTAAGTCTTGAGGCTTCAGCAATGACACATGGAACACGTCATGTATACTCATGGAGGAGGGTAGGCGTAGTCGGTATGAGGCTGCTCCCATTCGTTCTGCGACTCGAAAAGGCCCACAGAATCTCGGAGCTAGTCTTCGAGACGGGATTTGTAACTGTAGATTTTTAGTACTAAGCCAGACGCGGTCTCCAGGAAGGAAGATAGGCGCTGGCTGACGATGCCTATCCGCCCATTTCTTGGCGGACTGGTTGGCTTTATGGAGCTTTTCCTGGATAGAAGTCCATAAGGAAAGAAGGAAAGAAGTTGACGGGCTGAAAGTTGCACTGCCGGGAGTGCACTAGGTTCAGGCGAAAGCAAGGGCGGTCAAAGTTGCTTCCCATAGACAACGAGGAAAGGTGAATTTCCAGTAGCAGCATGCGTGTGATTATTATACGAGAACTCCGTCTACAGGAGTAACTTAGCCCAATTATCTTGTCGTTCATTCACGAACGAACGGAGAAAAGTCTTTAAGGTTCGGTTAGTCCGTTCCGTTTGCCCATTAGTCTGGGCATGGAATGCAGACGAAAGACTAAGTTGCACACTAAAGCATTTGCACAGTGCTTTCCAATATCGAGCAGTAAACTGTGGTCCTCGATTGGAGACTATATCCTGCGGAAGGCCGTGAAGTCTAAAGACATGCTGAGCAAAGAGATTGGCTGGATCAGGTGCAGAAGGCAGCTTTGGCAAGGGGACAAAGTGCGCCATCTTGGAGAATCGGTCTACGGTCACCCAAATGTCCGAATTACCTCCTGAGATGGGAAGGTCCACAACAAAGTCAGTGGAGATGTGTGTCCAAGGCTCCACCGGGATGGGTAGTGGTTGTAATAGGCCCCTGGGCCTCCTGATGAGTGGCTTCTGAATGGTGCAGGTAGGGCAAGAGACCACAAAGGCTTGGACGTCCTGTCTCACCGTCGGCCACCAGTAGAACCGGTTCAACAAGTCCAAGGTCCCTTTACAGCCAGCATGGCCCCGAGTGAGGGAATCATGGGCCCAAGTGAGGACTGCTCTCCGGGAGTGACGTGGAATGATGGTCTTTCCTTGGGAGGACACCAAGGTTGCTGCGAGGCTCACTTTCACGGGATCCAAGATGTACTGGGGAGTGTCAGGAGTCTCTTCGACCTCAGAAGAGCGCGCGAGCGCGTCGGCTCGAACATTCTTAGAGCCGGGTCGGTAGCGTAGAGTAAAGTTAAACTGATCAAAAAACAGCGACCACTGAGCTTGCCTTGGATTCAGGCGTTGGGCTTGCTTCAAGAATGCTAAGTTTTTGTGGTCGGTGTAAATTGTAACCGGATGGTTGGCTCTCTCCAACCACTGTCTCCATTCCTCCAGACTGAGTTTTACGGCTAGCAACTCTTTATCACCAATACAGTAGTTGCTTTCCGCCGGTGAGAATTTCTTCGAGAAATATGAACAAGGTAACAATTGTCCAGAATCAGAGTACTGGCTCAGCATGGCCCCCACGGCCACATTGGAGGCATCGACTTCCACCACAAAGGGCCGGCTGGGATCCGGATGACGAAGGCAGGTGTCTAACAAGAATGCTTCCTTGAGGGCCTCGAAGGCTTGGCAGGCGGGAACAGGCCAATCCACCGCATTGGCCCCCTTTCAGGTGAGGGCAGTCAACGGGGCCACGATACGGGAATAGTTGGGAATAAAGTGACGGTAGAAATTGGAAAAGCTGAGGAAGCGTTGCAACGCTTTGAGGCCCCTTGGGCGGGGCCAATTCTTAATGGCCGCCACTTTCTCAAGATCCATTTGAAAGCCTGTTGCGGAGATTATGTATCCCAGGAACGGCAGGGACGTCTTCTCGAAACTACATTTTTCAAGTTTCGCGCACAGACCATGCTCCCTAAGTATTGGGAGCACTTGACGGACATGCTGACGGTGTGCAGGCAGGTCCTGGGAGTAGACTAGCACATCGTCGAGGTAGACAATTACGCAGGTGTTCAGAAGGTCCCATAACACCTCATTCATAAGGTGCTGGAACACCGCCGGAGCATTACATAAGCCAAAAGGCATCACAAGATATTCGTAATGCCCGTCTCTGGTATTAAAAGCGGTTTTCCACTCATCTCCGGGACGAATTCTGACTAAGTTGTAAACACCTCATAAGTCCAACTTTGTGAAAATCTTCGCCCCCTGGAGCCTATCGAGGAGCTCCAGGATTAGCGGGAGCGGGTATCGATCCCGCTTGGTAATGGAATTTAGGCCTCGATAGTCTATACACGGTATCAGCGAGCTGTCCTTCTTGCTGACAAAGAAGAGGCCTGTTCCTGCAGGTGACTTGGACGGGTGAATAAACCCCTTGGCCAGATTCTCTGAAATATACTTGGACATAGCCTGGGTTTCAGGTAACGATAAGGGATATACCCTTCCTCGGGGGGGCATAGTTCCAGGTAACAGGTCTATAGCGCAGTCATATGGACGATGCTGCGGAAGGATCTCCGCTTTGGTCTTGGAAAAAACATCTGTGAAGTCCTCATAAGGTGCAGGAGGACCTAGGGCAGAGTGCATCAACGGGAGTGTGGGGACCCTAGGCACTTTCATACAGCTAGCTAGGCAGAAAGGGCTCCACTTGACAATCTGTAGAGTATCCCACTGAATCGTGGGCGAGTGCTTCTGTAACCACGGCAAGCCTAGCACCACGGGGTGGACAGCCTTATCCAACACTAGGAAGGCTATCTCCTCCGAATGGATCACCCCAGTGCAGACAGTAATGGGTGCCGTGGACATCAGGACAGGTCCTGGAAGGAGCGTCCCCTGGATGGAGGTAATTCGCAACGGGACCTCCCACTATGCGTAGGAATTCGCAACTGGGAGACTAAGTCCTGCAGGATGAAATTACCTCCGGCTCCAGAATCCAGGAATGCAATCGTCTCAATGGACCCTCCAGGGTATTCCAGGGTAATAGGCACGGTACATTGAAGAGCTGTAGCACAGCCTAGGAGGAGCTCCTCCCGACCTCCTAGGCTTTGGCGTTTTCCGCACGCTCTTGGTAGCGTGCCAAGAAGTGGCCCTTCTGGCCACAATACAAGCACAATTTCAACGAACGGCGACATCGCCTCTCTTCAGCAGAGAGCGGGTCCCATCCCAGCTGCATGGGTTCGCAAGTGGGAGCATCTGGATGAGAAGTCTTAGGAGAAGACGCAGATCTCGCTGACACAGAGGCAGAACTGTGGCGAGAGGAGTGCTGCTCCTTGGCCCATTGTTGTTGGCGGCGGTCAATGCGGGCAGCCATCTCTATCAAGGCGTTGAGGTCCTCCGGCAGATCTCGGGCAGCAATCTCATCCTTTATGCGTCCGGAGAGGCCCTCCAAGAAGATGGCCTTAAGACTACCATCCTGCCAACCTACTTCTTGGGCTAACGTCCGGAATTCCATAGCATAATCTGCCAAGGAGCGAGCCCCCTGACGGAGTTGCAGCAGATCCGATGTAGCCGTAGCTACTCGGGCGGACTCATCAAAGGCCTGTCGGAAGTTCGAGATGAACTGTTGTAAGTTCATTAGCGAGGGATCATTGTTTTCCCAAAGGGGAGAAGCCCATATTAAGGCTTTCCCATCAAGCAGGGACAGGATATACGCCACTTTTACCGCATCTGAGGGGAACTGCCGAGGCAACAGAGAGAACCGCACGAAACATTGGTTCAGAAAGCCACGGCAGGTCCTTGAATCACCAGCGTAGTGAGAGGGTGCCGGTAGCTGAGTCACAGAAGAGCTGTGTCCCTCGGGGACCCCGCCAGCAGGAGGCAAGGATTCCAGGCGAGAGGACAGCCGTTGCACCGTGGCTGCCAGAGTATCAATGCAGCTCTGGTGCTGTAGCATCTGGCGGGACATCCCGGGCAGGTCCGAAGGAGCGGGCACATCCGCCGAGTCCATGGCCTTGCAATCTGTTATGGAGTCTCGATTTAGTGGACCCTTGGGCCGACCTGCAGGAGACTGGGATAGGTGTTCAATGTCTCTAGTAATGGCAGGCCGGGAAGCAGATGTTCAGGCAGGACGTAGAGGTGCTCTTAACCCTGGAAGCTGGTGCTCACCCGGGAGGAGCCCGTAGGAGCCCAGTCACTGGGACTTAGGCGGCTTCACCCTTGGAAGCTGGAGCCCCCCTCCCCCGGGAGGAGCCTGTAGGGACCCGGCCGCTGGCTCTTAGGCGGGTTGATGATCAGGACAGAGAACTGGAACCAGACTAGAACAGTAGACAGGAACTGTAGCAAGACTCGGGTACTGGAACCAGACAGGAACTGTAGCAGGACTCGAGTACTGGAACCAGGCAAGAACTGTAGCAGGCAAGCAGGAACCGAGCAGATACTGTAGCAGGCAAGCAGGAACGGAGCGAGTACCAAGGCAACTCACTCTGGGACACGCAGCAACAGGGAACCAGGAGGTAAACCCGTTGCAAGGCCAAGACTGAGTGTCCGCGGCCGGCTTATCAAGGCTGCGGCGTCTGATGTCAGGAACTGGGCGGAGTCACCACAGGCGGGAAATGGCCTAGAAAAGCGGCCAAGTGGCGCGCGCGCGCGCCTAGAAGCAGGGTGTCCATGGGAGGCTTCCCAGCAGCGCAGCCCCCATGGGGATGCCGCCAAACAGGCCGCATACCAGGCCTCCAGAAGCGGGTACAAGTCCAGGAGCACGGAGGTAAGAGTCTGGTCGCGGCGCTCGCGGCCAGAACCGTAACATAATGCTAAACATTTTTGATACCTTTTGCCTTGAAAGGATCTGAGTGATAGACAAGCATAACTAAATTTAACATACAAAACCATTGTTGGAAACATGAGCTAATTTAAAATGTTTCGTGAATATCTTTCGTAGTGCTATAGGTAGATTTCTTTTCATCTTTGACAGAGTTTCAGAGCTAGACAGGTTGGCTTTGTAGATAAATTAATACATGCTGTAACAAAAGTGATAAAAAGTAAGGCCTGGGCTAGAAGACAGTGAATAGAAGCAATGAGGTTCTGGCAGCACCCAATGAATTTTTTTGTAATAGGCATTCTTTACAGCATAGAGTAACTTATGAAACAACCCCCTGCCAAAAAATCAAATACATTGAAAAATCAACATGTGTAAGAAGCTAAATAGAACTAAATGTTATGGTTAAGAGGTGTTGGAGTGGATTCTTGGGTACTGTGGTGATGGCCACTCCCACGGGGAGGAGCCCCATGAGGAACCACAGTACTAGGCTAGACTCTATACACGCAGACACAGAGAAGTTGTATTTACTGTACAGCTCGATGGTACTGCCCGGGGAGCGGGCAGCAGTGAAGGTAACCCAGAAGAAGTCCAGGGGTCCTCAGCAGAGGAGACCAGTCTCACACTCAAGTAGTTGATAGGCAGCGCGGCATAGCAGGGACAGTTCCCGGATGTAGACACAGAGCGCTGAAACTGAAGGTGAGACAGACTGAAAGGGTTAATACTCACTGAAGCAGAAGCTGTATAGTTGAAGATCCTGGCAGGTAGAAGTTGTTCAGTGGCAGGCACCAGATTAGGGAGAGCAGGCCCTCGAGGAACGAGTACCAGGTATCCCAAGATAAGTACCTGAAATAGATTAGAAGGGCCCCCAAGGAGCGGGTACCCAGGTTAGTGAAGAAATACCCCGAAGGGCAGAGAGAGCTTCCTGCGGCAGCTGGGAAGTGGCAGAGCAGATTAGACCGGAGGCAATCCAATCCTTGCTAATTCAGTTTGTTAGCAAACGAAGGGCAGGCTAAATACCAGGATGTGATGACGTCACTCAGAGGGGACGCCCCCGAGGTTCCCGCCATGACGTGGTTAAAGACGTGGGTGGCATGCGCGCTTACACCCTAGGAGGCACTCAGGAAAATCATGGCAAACACCATCGCCATTGCTGATCCGGGGACACCGGAGAGAGCAGCATGAAGACGCGGCAGCAGCCATCTTCCCAAGGCTTGAGGAGAGAGAAGGAAGAAAGGTGAAGCACAGAGGTCAAAGCCGTCTGAGACTGACAGATGCAACACTAAATTGACAATGTATATCAGTCCTTAGAAAGCTACATTCAATACTGCCACCAATAACACTTAATAATACTGTGAAAAAATAGAAATGTCATTTTACAAAATCCACCACTGTACACTTTCCAAATGGGTTTCGAACTTTAGCTATCTCATCAATGCAATGTCATCACTGTCAATCACTAAAATCTGCTGATTCCTCTAGATCATATTAGTAATTGTATTTTTATTCAAACTTTGTTTAGATGCTTATTTTATTTCATTTTTATTTTTATTTTATTTTTATTTAGTTTATTTTATTTTAGTTTTTTTTATTAGATATCTTTGATTTTAAGTACATTGTTGTAACCTGTTTTGATCAATATTTGTATTGGTAAACGGTATATAAATATGTTAAATAAATAAATAGAGAATCTGCAGGAGCCTAAGAATAAGTGTATACCATATGGTCACAGTCATCTGTAAGTTAACCAACCATGGATTCCCAAACATTTTGTGGCCTGCACTGTACATATTCTTCTATTATAACTTGATTTTTGTCTTTGATTACTAGTAGTCGGCTGGAGGGAATATCCCTTGCTAGTAATCATGCACCCAAAGAGTCAGAGAACCAGAGAGGAAGAGATAACTGGGTAAATTGGGTGGGCCAATTAGTTCACATCTACTACCATCTTTTAATTTTCTAAGTTTCAAACCACCCTTAGTTACTAACATTGAACCATGCTGGTATTTTCCCCTTTCCCTTTTCTACAGGGCTAAAATATCCAAGTATCTAAAATATTTAGAAAGAATAAAACTTCCAGCATTTTTGGATTTGGAGTTGATCTGGGGCTGAGAGCAGTGTGTTATGTGTTGCGACAGTGTTTGACTTCGTCTCTGCTAAGAGTTAATATGAAATGTTTATTTAAGGCTTTCCAGATGGAGCTGGGGTCATATTGCAAGACAGGTCTACATGAACTACAGACAAGCAGGACATAATAAGAAAAGCTTTTTACAAGCTGGAATTGCTAAAATCATTAAGAAACTTTTTATTTCAAGACTATTTTAGAATAGTTCTTCAGGTGTTAATATTCTCCCAAATTAACTTCTGTAACAATTTATTTGTGGGATTACCCTCAACACACATTTGAGCACTACAATTGGTGCAGAATGCTGCTGCTAGGCTATTACATAGAAACATAGAAATGACGGCAGAAGAAGACCAAACGGCCCATCCAGTCTGCCCAGCAAGCTTCGCACTTTTTTTTTCCTCATACTTATCTGTTACTCTTGGCTCTTAGTAACCTTTTGGTTCTATTTTCCTTTCACCCCCACCATTAATGTAGAGAGCAGTGTTGGAACTGCATCTAAGTGAAATATCTAGCTTAATTAGTTAGGGGTAGTAACCGCCGCAATAAGCAAGCTACACCCATGCTTATTTGTTTACACAAACTATGTAATTCAGTCCTTGTTGGTTGTTGTCTGTATATAGATCCACTTTTCTTCATTCCCCCCTGCCGTTGAAGCAGAGTTATGCTGGATATGCATTTAAAGTGAAGTATCAGTCTTTCTCCCCTGCCGTTGAAGCAGAGAGCTATGCTGGATATGCATTGAAAGTGAAGTATCAGACTTTCTCCCCTGCCATTGAAGCAGAGAGCTATTAATGAAAGTTCCCACCTTTAGAACACATTACACCGATTTTGAGTACTCTACATTGGCTCCTGGTGAAATGGAGGGCCAGTTGACGCTACTGGTAATATCACATGCGAAAAGTCCCTTATCGCGTGTGATACCAGGATGGGGGGCGGAGTCGGGGCGGAGTCAGCCCCGGAAGAGGAGGAATAGGGGCGTCACCGGGCCGACTCCACAACGACGGTGCGCGCAGTGAAAAGGTAAGTGCCTTTTCGCTGCCTATTTCGCTCCCAATAGCTACAACTCCTATGGTGGCACTATTGGGTGCGAAACCGGCAGCGATCACACCGCGACGGTGCGATCGCTGCCGGCTAGCGCAGGCCCGCCCCCCCGTTTCGGCCCTCCCGCCCCTCATCTTCTAAAGTATCGCAGGCCTGCGATACTTTAGAAAATGAGCACCTTAGTTTGGAATAAATAAATAAATATGTAAAGGGAAGAAAGAGGAGCACAGAGATACTAAAGTGCATTGTACACAGGACGTAGTCAAAAGGACACAAAGCATGAAAGCTAGTTTCAATGTAAATATCTAAAAAATGATCAGGAAAAACATTTTGCAATAAATATACTGTTTACAAAGGGGTAGATTTTATAAATTTAGGTGCGCGCGTACTTTTGTTTGTGCACCAGGCGCGAACAAAAGTACACTGGATTATATAAGATACGCGTGTAGCTGCGCGTATCTTATAAAATCCGGGGTTGGCGCGCGCAAGGGGATGCACATTTGTGCAACCTGCGCGCGCCGAGCCCGGCGCGTGCTGCCTGTTCCCTCCGAGGCCGCTCCGAAATCGGAGCGGCCTTGGAGGGAACTTTCCTTCCGCCTCCCCTCACCTTCCCCTCTCTTCCCCTACCTAACCCACCCCCTCGGCCCTATCTAAACCCCCCCCCCTACATTTGTTGGCAGATTTACGCCTGCTGAAAGCAGGCGTAAATCTGCACGCGCCAGCGGGCTGCTTGGGCGCCATCACCTGACCCGGGGGCTGGTCCGGAGGCCTCGACCACGCCCCCGGGCCAGCACCACACCCCCGGTCCCGCCCCAAACCACCCCCTGACCCCGGACACGCCCCCGGAATGCCCCTCCCCACCCCTTTTACGAAGCCCCGGGACTTACGCGCGTCCCAGGGCTGTGCGCGCGCCGGCAGCCTATGCAAAATAGGTGCGCCGGCGCACGAGTGCCCTGCGCGCGTAAATCCGGCCAGATTTATGCGTGCAGGGCTTTTAAAATCCGGCCCAAAGGGAATTTCAGTCAGGTAATACTTCTTTGTAATGCTCTAATTATACTAATATTTCCTAAATAAAAGCAATACTTTTATGAAAGTTTTTTTAGTAATTCTGAACATAACATTTTAACCTTCCTATTGTTTCTAAGGCTCTTACATTTATTATTTCCTTATTGTTTTCACATTTTGTTTCTTTATCAACGGGTACTGTAAAAAAAATTCTGTTGTACAAAGACTAATATATCCATGTCAATCTTTCATCTAAACCCCTCCAGCCACACCGCCTTCCCTCTTTACTGGTAGGTGGCATGTACGAATAAATTCTCATGTTGCCATAGACATCACTTATAAGTTGTCAAACTGCCAACAGAAAAAAATGAGAAATATGTACCTTATTTATCAGACTATAAGAATTTTTAAGCAGGGTGAAATTGCCTAGAGTCTTATGGTTGCCAAATATATGCTGGATCCCGGTTCCCCTGCAGCGCACAGCAACCGAAGACAAAAAGAGAAGATGAGCCTTGGTGCGGCTGGCAGAACTTATTCTGCAAGCCTCTGAAGAGACAGCGTGAATGTACCCAGTGAAACACATCTCAACATCCACCAAAGAGAGAGCCACCAAACAGAGGAGATGGTCTGTTTTTCTGAAACTACATACATGCGCAGAATATTTTTCTTCCTAATTTTCTCAGTTAAAGAAACATGGTGTGCATTGTATAATTCAATAAATACTGTATCTTTATTGTATGCATTGTATGTAGAAAATGGCCGGACAATGATATCGGTCAAATAAATAATGTCTTATGATAAATATCTCTGAAATGTTTACAAATGGCAAGAATGTAATTCTGTGAGAATGATAAGAAAGGAATTTAGTTGTAAAACTTGATATGCAAAGATAGAGCAGTAGAGCACTGAGTAATTTATGGATTTATTTCTACATTAATAGAGTTTTAAAAATCTGTACCCTCTGAGTACTGTGCAGTATTTCACAAATACATATTACAAGTAATAACACCAGGTTTAAATTAAATATTTATGTTCACATTTTGGAATAGTTAAGCTTGTAAGAGGGTCACAGACACCACCATATACATTGGTACAGTACTGTCCTTGCTAAGAGGCCGGCTCTCAGCCACACTCTATAAAGTTAAAGGAGCTTCAGAAACTCGCACCAACATCACTCCACTGCCACAATTGCCAGTCACATAGTAAGGATGGCATTATATCTGTGGCCCAATATTCAAAGCTCATTCAGCACTATTTAGCCAGAAATAATAGGGCTTCTGCGAGAAGTAGCAGCCACTGAATATGCGCCCATGTTCAGTGGCCACGGCTTATACGGCTAAAAAGTTAGCCTCATAAGAAGTGGGCGTAAAGTGGGCAGATCAGGGTACAGCGAGTTAGCCATTCAATTTATGCAGCTAACTGCCAATATTCAGACTTAGCTGCATAAGTTGTATGGCTAAGCTAGATGTGCTATAGAGCAAGTCTAAACTTAGCCAGTTAGACAGATATATTATAGCCATGCTGCTGACTATATATTTGCCGGATGGGTTCTTACTGGGTAACAGGGTCATTTATCAAATTGCTATAAGGCGTTTTTGCATGCGTTAAGCCCCATTAAAGCATTCGAAAACGCCTTAATGCATGGTGCGATGCAAATCAGAAAAAAGGGAGGAGTTTGGGGTGTGATTTGTGACTGAGTTCACAATTTGGTGAAGCTGTATTGCATGGCTTTAACTACACATTTTTCATAAAGCTATGTGGTAGGGCTTTATTGCAGATGCTGTTTATAGCTCCTGGAGAGCCAGGCTAGCTGTCAGGGCCCTTCTATAACTGAGAGAGAGAGAAGCCATAATGCCCTCATCCTAGATAGGTATTTATATCTGTATAGGAGGCCCACCTAGTAACTCAAGATGAGGTTTAGGTATTAGTGTAGGGGTCAGGGGCCACTTTGACATTCAAAATGAGATGTACGAACAGAACAGTGCTCCCTTGTGAAGATTTGATGACCTTCGGAGTGAGGAAACTTACTCAAGGATGAGATTTGTGCAATGTTCTCTCAGCCTAGCTTGATGTTACCCAGGTAGAGAGTCCATCAAGTTAGATTGAGAGAACATTGCACAAATCTCATCTTTGGGTGAGTTTCCTCACTCCGAAGGTCATTAAATCTTCACAAGAGAGCACTGATCTGTTCATACGTCTCATTTTGATTGTAAAAGTGGCCCCTAACCCCTACACTAACACCTAAACCACATCTCGAGTTACTAGGTGAGCCTCCTATAGAGATATAAATACCTACCTAGGATGAGAGCATTATGGCTAGTCTTTCTCTTTCTCTCTCTCTCTCTCTCTCTCTCTCTCTCTCTCTCTCACAAGGGCCCTGGCAGCTAGGCTGGCTCTCCAGGAACTGAGACTTACTAAACATGGTTCACCCCAGTGGTTGCATGTAGAAAATACAACAATTCTGGCAGTTATCACATTTTGCAGTAACTTAGCACTTCACATAGTTATTAGCCCCCTTTTCCTATCGCATGCGATATTTAGTAGGGGTGTGCATTTGTTTCCTATGTATTGGTAATCCACAACGTATAGGGCCATATTTGTTGTATTCGTGGGGAAGCGAAACGTATCATGATTCCCCACGAATAAAATGAATCTTCGCCAAATTATTCGGCCGTCTAAAGGAGCAAATTTAAACAAAACCCCACCCTCCTGACACCCCCAAGACTTACAAAAACTGCCTGGTGGTCCAGCGAGGGGTCCGGGAGCCATCTCCTGCACTCACACCCTCGCTTGCCGGTATTCAAAATGGCGCCAATAGCCTTGACCTTACTATGTCACAGGGGCTACCGGTGCCATTGGTCAGCCCCTGTCACATGGTAGGAGCAATGGATGGCCTTTGACATAGTAATGTCAAAGGCTATCGCCGCCATTTTGAATACTGGCAGGTGAGGGTGTGAGTGCAGTAAATGGATCCCGGACCCCCCGCTGGACCACCAGGGAGTTTTGGTAAGTCTTGGGGGGTTAGGAGGGTGGGGGTTTGTAGTTAATTCAATTTTAGCTGGGAAATGAATAAGAATTAACGCATGAATGTATCGAGGGCCCCCCTTGCTGAATGCAAGGTATGTGCCCCCCGATGAATACGAATCCCGAATGCAACATATGGCGTCCCTTTGCACATCCCTAATATTTAGTGCATTTTGATAAATTCAGGCCTAAGTTATTTAACCTGCCAATTTTGTACACATTCCTGTACATCTGAATGGTGCCACCTCCTGGGGTGAATGTGCTGGAGTTAATTAACTCCAGTGCAATCCCAGTGGATGGCATCAGAAGAGAAGAAGAATAGGTTGATGAGGGAGCAGCTGCAAGGCCTGGGTCTAGGCCAGGGCCCTGGCTTCGGGACTCAGCCTCTAAGCCAGGCCCCATCATTGGGCCTGGGTCCGGGCCAAGGCCTAAGCATTAGGACCCGGCATCCTGGCCTTTGCCTGGGCTCTGGCCTAGGCTGAGGCCCATATATCGGGAACCATCCTCTGGTTCAGGTCACAGAGTCAGGCCTTGGTCCAGGTTGAGGACCTGGCCTCTGAGCCAGGTCAGGGTGGAGTACCTGGGTCCGTGTTCCTGCCTAGGCCAAGGTCCAGGTGTCAGAACCTGGACTCTGGGTCAGGTTGCAGCGTTGGGCCTAGGTCCAGGCCGAGGCCCAGACATCAGGTCCTGGCCTCTGGGCTGGGTCGTGGATGTGGGCCTCTGAGCCAGGTCAGGGTGGAGTACCTGGGTCATTGTTCCTGCCTAGGCTGAGGCCCTGGTATCAGGACTTAGCCTCTGGGTCAGTTCACGGTGTCAGGCCTGGGTCCAGGCCAAGGCCCTGGGTCAGAACCTGGTCTTCAGGACGGGTCACAGTAGTGGTTCTGGGTCTGGGCTCCAGCCTAGGCCAAGAGCCAGGTTTTGGGACCTAGGAGGGTCGCGGCATTGGGCCTGGGTCCAAGCCGAGGCCCTGGTATCAGGATGCAGTTACTGGGACAATTCATGGTGGCAGGCCTGGTCCAGCTGAGGCCCTACCTTGCCATCAGATACCAGACAGATCAGGTAAGACCTTTTTTCAGGTCTTGACCTAAAGCCCCGGCCTAGGGCTTGACCTAGGCCGAGACCCCAGCATCGTGCTCAGGCTTAGGCCATGGCCCATTCTTTAGCCTTGGCCTATGCCTAGGCGAGGGCCCCAATTTTGGGCCTTGGCTTAGGCCCAGGCACCATTTTTGTGCTAGGGCTTAGGCCATAGCCTCTGCTTTGAGCCTCGGTCTAGGCCATAGGCAAGGCACCAGCCTCGGGCCTTGGCTTAAGCCTGATGCATTTTGTTTTCAAACAAATTCAATGAATAAGGTTTGTTTAATTCGAGGAGCCCCTGATTCATTTTGGGGCCCCCGAATAAAACGAATTTGTCTTATTCATTGCAATTTTGAAATTCATTTGAAATGAATGCACATCCCTAAAAATTACTCTCTATGACGTCAGCAAGGAGGCTGAGGAAAATAGGTATTTAGGAGAGTCAGCAAAATCTTTAATTTATCCTTAAATATAAAACAGATCCTCAGGAACAGGCCAATTATGATCATTTATGTCTGAATTTTCAAAAGCATACACGCATGTACATCACTATTTTAGAAATGTACAGTAAATAGGTCTTTTTGAAAATTACCACAGGGGTTGTACATATAACAGCAATTTCACCTGTAAGTACCCCTTGCTTGTTTATATAAACTACTGCCATGGCATTGTCTGACAGAACTCTGAATACCTTACCTTTTATCCATGGTAGAAAGGCCTGAAGTTCTAGTCTGATGGCCCTTATCTCTCATCTGTTTATTGGCTATAAGGCTTCTTTCTCCGACCAGTTCCCTTGGGCCATATGGCCCCCAACAATATCTTCCCCACTTGATCATCTGTGGGTAGAATGACGGACAGCTTCCCCACTTGACATCTGTGGGTAGAATGACGGGCAGCTTTAGGTCTACCCCTTTTGCAAAGTTGAAGGGATTCAGCCACCATTCCAGACTCTTCTCTGCTGCCTGTCAAACCCAGAGGTGATGGTCATAATTCTGAAGGGTTGGAGACTGGCGTTCTAGAAGCAAACACTGTAATAAGAGCATATGTGTTCTGGACCCTGGGATTAAATCTATGGTGGCTGTCACTAGCCCCAATAGCTGGAGACACTCTAATACTCTAGGCTTTCCTAGGGTACGTAATATATTAATTTGGTGACACTCTTGTAGGGCAGGGTCACGCGACATTCTATCATATTGAAGAGGATGCCTAAGACTCTAAGGACTGACAGGGTTCAAATTTGCTGTTTGCATAGTTTACTACCCAGCCAACCTTTCTAGAAGCTGGACTACCGTGGCTGATACCCACCAGCTCTCCTGGGTAGTTTTTGCCCTGATGGCAAAATAGGGCTGGACTATTAACCCTGTTTGTGTAGAGCTGCCACCACTACTACCATGACCTTGGTATAGGTCGTTGGGGCAGTCGCAAGCCTAAAAGGTAAGGTATAGAACTGGTAGTGATGGTCTAGGATGTACAAATGAAGAAGACTTTGGTGAAAAGTTCTGATAGTAATATGGAAATAGGATTTCGCCAGATCAAATGACAATCAAAATCCTCCTTTCCTTAGTGCCACCATCACTAATGGAGGGTCCCCCATCCTGAAGTAGGGAATCCTTAAGTACATGTTGACTCCTTTTAAATCTAGAAAGGTACCATCCTTCTTTGAGACTACAAAATAAATTGAGTAGATTCTTTCCTGGGGAAAGACTGTGGGGCAGATTTTTTTTTTTTTAATTGCCATGCTGGATCAGACCAAGGGTCCATCAAGCCCAGCATCCTGTTTCTAACAGAGACCAAACCAGGCCACAAGAACCTGGCAATTACCCAAACAATGAGGATCCCATGCCACTGATGCAATTAATAGCAGTGGCTATTCCCTAAGTAAACTTGATTAATAGCTGTTAATGGACTTCTCCTCCAAGAAATTATCCAAACCTTTTTTGAACCCAGCTACACTAACTGCACTAACCACATCCTCTGGCAACAAATTCCAAAGCTTTATTGTGAGTTGAGTGAAAAATAATTTTCTCCAATTAGTCTTAAATGTGCTACTTGCTAACTTCATGGAATGCCCCCTAGTCCTTCTATTATTCGAAAGTGTAAATAACCGATTCACATCTACTCATTCAAGACCTCTAATGATCTTAAAAACCTCTATCATATCCCCCCTCAGCCATCTCTTCTCCAAGCTGAACAGCCCTAACCCCTTCAGCCTTTCCTCATAGGGGAGTTTGTTCCATCCCCTTTATCATTTTGGTTGCTCTTCTTTGTACCTTCTCCATCGCAACTATATCTTTTTTGAGATGTGGCGACCAGAATTGTAGACAGTATTCCAGGTGTGGTCTCACCATGGAGCGATATAGAGGTATTATGACATTTTCCATTTTATTAACCATTCCCTTCCTAATAATTCCTAACATTCTGTTTGCTTTTTTGACTGCTGCAGCACACTGAGCTGACGATTTTAAAGTATTATCCACTATGATGCCTAGATCTTTTTCCTGGGTGGTAGCTCCTAATATGGAACCTAACATCGTGTAACTACAGCAAGGGTTATTTTTCCCAATATGCAACACCTTTCACTTGTCCATATTAAATTTCATCTGCCATTTGGATGCCCAATCTTCCAGTCTTGCAAGGTCTTCCTGTAATGTATCACAATCCGCTTGTGATTTAACTACTCTGAATAATTTTGTATCGTCCACAAATTTGATAACCTCACTCATCGTATTCCTTTCCAGATCATTTATATATATATTGAAAAGAAAAGCACCGGTCCAAGTACAGATCCCTGAGACACTCCACTGTTTACCCTTTTCCACTGAGAAAATTGACCACTTAATCCTATTCTGTTTCCTGTCTTTTAACCAGTTTGTAATCAACGAAAGGACATCGCCTCCTATCCCATGACTTTTTAGTTTTCTTAGAAGCCTCTCATGAGGGACTTTGTTAAATGCCTTCTGAAAATCCAAATACACTATATCTACCAGTTCATCTTTATCCACATGTTTATTAACCCCTTCAAATAAATGAAGTAGATTTGTCAGGCAAGACTTCCCTTGGGTAAATCCATGTTGACTGTGTTCCATTAAACCATGTCTTTCTATATGCTCTACGATTTTGATCTTGAGAATAGTTTCCACTATTTTTCCCGGCACTGACGTCAGGCTCACTGGTCTATAGTTACCCGGATTGCCCCTGGAGCCTTTTTTAAATATTGGAGTTACATTGGCCACCCTCCAGTCTTCAGGTACAATGGATGATTTTAATGATAGGTTACAAATTTTAACTAATAGATCAGAAATTTCATTTTTGAGTTCCTTCAGTACCAGGAGGATTTACGCGCATAGTGGGGTTATGCGTACCGGGCCTATTTTCAAAAGGCTTGGTGGCGCCCGTAAAGTGCCAGGACGCGTGTAAGTCCTAGGACTTGAAAAAGGGGTGGGGTATGGACAAGGGCGGGGCCGGAGCCTCCAGGCACAGCGGCCATTTGGCACTGAGCCCGGGATTGCAGGCACAACTTATAAAATAAAGATTTGGGGGGTTTAGGTAGGGCTGGGGGAGCGGGTTAGGTAGGGGAAGGGAGGGGAAGGTGTGGGTACGAAGGAAAGTTCCCTCCGAGGCTGCTCCGATTTAGATTATATTACTACACTATTTCAAAATTAATAACTTTAGTACTAAGCTACAGTATTTTCAATAACAGAAATATTAAATACAGTCATAATTGCTGTTGTGCCCATAGTCTTCCTGCTCTGAGATTATTCTAATGGCACGTAGCTGCTGTCGTTGACATACTGCAAAAATAGAGAGCTGCTGGTAGTCCAGCAGCCATGGCTGTCATGTGCATGCTAGATTATAAACCCTATTTTCTTCTATTTTTATTGTTTCATTTTCTGCTGAGAAATCCATTCCCAAGCATTTCAGTATGAGTAATGTGCACCTCTTTTTTTTTCCTGGTGATTCTTTCTGGCACATTCCCTTTAGTAAAAAAATGGACCATAACCATAACCAATTCAGTATTGCAAACTAGCAGCCAGGATCTGTACAGGGAATACAGACCATTCTGTCTGCTCTGCTCATCACAGATTTTCTTCTCCTGTTTTTTTTTTCTCCTGTTTCCACCCTTTCCCTGTTTCACTGCAAAATGCCGCAGCCTTTTCTTCTTATAATCTTCCTTCAAATATTCTGAATGCATGCCAATCAATACTCAATTGTGTAAGTTCAGTGAAAATGTACATTTGTTTTGCTGATATGATTTTTTTTTTCAGATTCTGTCATCCAGGCTCATGTCAGATTGACTTTATGTGGTCATGTAATGCCAAGCAATGTCATATTTTTCAAAGCTAAATTAAAATTACATTTTTCAGAATTTATATTGGCTATTAGACTGGGCAGGAATTACCCTGTCTAAAGTTGCAACAAATGGAAGCAGAGAACAAAGGCAATCAATGCTATCTGAAAACTCCTGGTTTCTAGGTAGCAACCTAGGTGCTAGTATATCTTCGACTCTGCTATTATTAAGCATGCAAGAGAAATGATAGAAAAGCAGAACAGTTACGCTTACCTTGTAAAGCAGGACAACTGGTTAAATTCTTCAAAATATCAAGTTGTTCACTTCTTGGCTGTGTTATCTCATGTGTTCTTAGTTTTTTCATTTCTTTTCCAAATATATTGTATTTTTGTTGTGTGGACAATGTTTAATGAAAAGATGTAAATTGCTTATTATCACCAAGACCTATGATTAAAAAAGCATCTCTTTCACTTGCTCATGTTATATAAATCTACATTTATTAGGGATGTGTTTGGAAGAAAACTGTGCTTCATTTTTATTTTATTTTCTTTGCCTTATATTTGGGGGGAGGAAGTTGTGTTTTTATTTCATTTTAGTTTTGTTTCATATCTGTCATTTTAAATTCATTTAAATAAAATAGTACATGTAAAACAGAAATGAAATTATATTTTCTTGTTTTATTGTGTCATTTTGAATGGGAGAGTCATGCAGTCAGGAGCTGCACCCCATCAGCCAGCATTTCATCCACCATCTCAATACGTCAAAGTCAAAGGAATCTTCTTTTCTGGCAAAACCCATCGCTGAAGCAGCTGGCAAGAAAGACCCTTGACTCACTCTAGCAAAAGAGACCCCAGCATAAATGTCTGTGACACACTATCTTTCACAGCCCGTCGAGGACATAGACACAGATACACTGTTATATTGGGTATACTAACAAAAGTGACTAACAAAAGTGACTCAGTGCTATCTTTCTTGCACACCAACCAGCGTGTCCAGTGAATGTGAGTTTTCAATACCAGGTGACATCAGGAGCCCTCGTTGCTCAAGGCAGGCACCACAGTTGGTGGAAAAGCTGGCGTTTTTGAAAATTAATCTGCCTTTGCTTGGGTTTCCAGATAAATGGCAAGATAAATAAAAGCGCCTTGAAATCCTTGCTGTTGCTTTGCCTACCTGCCGAACCCCTTACACCACTACAGAGGTCTTACTGATACTACTCTATCACTGGGTCTTAATGCTACTTCCCCCACTGTCATACCCCTTACACCACCACAGGGGTCTTGATGCTACTATACTCTGCCCGTTTGCCAGTCCCTTTACACTATCACAGGGGTCTTGATGCTAGTGATCTGCCTACCTGCCATGGCCCTTATACTTCTATATGAGTCTTGATGATACATGCTACTTGACAAGTCCTGTTTACCACCATAAGTTTCTTGCTGCTACATGCCTACCTGCCCTATCCTGTATACTACCTTAGGGGTCTTGCTGCTACTGCTCTGCCTGTCTGCCGTGCCTAATATGTACCACCAGCATGGGAGTTTTAGTTCCTCCATATTGTTTGCTGTTAGTTTGTTGGTTATACTGAGGTGTTTGTTTTCCCCAGAACAAAATGTGAAAAATTAAAAAATATACAAGTCTCCCCTCCCTATTCCACCCATTTTAAGATTTTTCATTTTGTTTTATCCCTCTATAATCCCAGCCCGGTTCTCCCACCTTGTTTGTTTGCTGGATATCTGGTATGGTTTGTCCCCAGAAAGAAATGTGAAAAAGACAACAAATACATGCATCACCTCCCATTTAACCTGTTTTATGGTTCTTTGCTTTGGTGTATCCCTTTACAGTCCCAACCTGGTTCTCATATCCTGTTTGCAGGTTATACTGGGGGGGGGGGGGGGGTTTCTCCACAGAAACTCACAGTCAGAAGGAAGAAATACAGATAGAACAGAAAACATGCAGTGGAGAAAGCATTTACATCTTATGAATGTGGTGAAAGTTTCAGAGGAAGGGAGAACTCATGCAACACCTGAAAATCAGGAAATGGAAGATACAGAATATGAGAAAGGTTTTCTTAATAAAGCAAACTTTACAAATTACTAGAGATGTGAATCGTGTGATCGATCATCTTAAAGATCGATTTCGGCTGGGGGGGGGAGGGAATCTTATCGTTGCGGTTTTGTTTTTTAAAATATCGTGTAAATCGTAAATCGGGGGAGGGCGGGAAAACCAGCACACTAAAACATCCCTAAAACCCACCCCGACCCTTTAAAATAAATCCCCCACCCTCCCGAACCCCCCCCCAAAATGCCTTAAATTACCTGGGATCTAGAGGAAGGGTCCCGGTGTGATCTTTTACTCTCGGGCTTCCGGTGCGTTGTAGAAATGGCGACGGCGCTACCTTTGCCCTGTCATATGACAGCAGGGCAAAGGTAGCGCCGGCGCCATTTTGTTTTTTTGTCCCCCGACATCAGGAGCGTAGGATTCAAGTTTAGGAGGTCGTTCCCGGACCCCCGCTGGACTTTTGGCAAGTCTTGTGGGGGTCAGGAGGCCCCCCCAAGCTGGCCAAAAGTCCCTGGGGGTCCAGCGGGGGTCCGGGAGCGATCTCCTATGCTCCTGACGTGGGGGGACAAAAAACAAAATGGCGCCGGCGCTACCTTTCAGGGCAAAGGTAGCGCCAGTGCCATTTTGGACCCCCAGGGACTTTTGGCCAGCTTGGGGGGGCCTTCTGACCCCCACAAGACTTGCCAAAAGTCCAGCAGGGGTCCGGGAACGACCTCCTAAACTCGAATCATTTTGCCGTACAAAATGGCGCCGGCCATACGCCGTATGGCCGGCGCCATTTTGCCGTACGTCAAAACGATTTGTCGTACGGCAAAACGATTCGAGTCCAGGAACGACCTCCTAAACTCGAATCGTTTTGCCATACGGCAAAACGATTCGAGTTTAGGAGGTCGTTCCCGGACCCCCGCTGGACTTTTGGCAAGTCTTGTGGGGGTCAGGAGGCCCCCCCAAGCTGGCCAAAAGTACCTGGGGGTCCAGCGGGGGTCCGGGAGTGATCTCCTACGCTCCTGACGTCGGGGGACAAAAAACAAAATGGCGCCGGCGCTACCTTTGCCCTGTCATATGACAGGGCAAAGGTTGCGCCGGCGCCATTTCTACAACGCACCGGAGGCCCGAGAGTAAAACCGGAGGCCCGAGAGTAAAAGATCACACCGGGACCCCCCCACTGGACCCCAGGTAATTTAAGGCATTTTGGGGAGGTTCGGGAGGGTGGGGGATTTATTTTAAAGGGTCGGGGTGGGTTTTAGGGTTGTTTTAGTGTGCCGGTTTTCCCGCCCTCCCCCTTCCCCTCCCCCTTCCCCCGATTTACAATTTTTGACGATAAATCGGGGGAATTCCTATTAAATATCGCCTCTAACGATTTTTGACGATTTAAAATATATCGGACGATATTTTAAATCGTCAAAAAACGATTCACATCCCTACAAATTACCAGAAAAGCCATACTAGGAAGAGACCTCACAAAATGTATTAAAAAAAACCCAAAACTTTTTTGCTGCTTCTAATTTAGCTCTGTTGCACTGATCTTACTCATTGTGCCAGTCACCAAAGACAGACAGTGGCACTTGCTGATGATTTTTCTCATCACTAGAGGAGGTTCTGAGTGGGAGACAGTGTGGGGAGTTGCAGCAGTGCTAGTGATTTTTTGTCTCTGTCTGTCTAGCCACCGATGAGATGACTGATCAGTACAGAGAGAATGAAGCGAAGAGTCTGTACCAGGCTGCCAGTCATTTTTTGTGTGTGGAGTCTTTCAGTACTAGTGAACAGCAGCACTGCAAGGTGCATGAGGCACACTTGCATACTCTTCTCTTGCTCTGGACATTCATTGCTTTCTATGTCTGCTGCACAACTCTTCAGCTTTTGATGCCATTTTTCCTCCTCCCACCTCAGCCCTTGAGATATACCTTAGGGCTTTTATGATTACTCTTCTTGCTGCATTGTGGTACTCCTACATTTTAATTTTAAATATTCAACAGTGCCATTCTTTTTAGTCAATAAATCTTTCCTTTTTTGTTTTGCTGCTTTCATATATCCGTCTTCTATATATTTGATAGGATATTCTTTTTCTAAAAATCTTGTTTTCATCTCTTTTGATCTTTGATGGAAAATAGAATCGTCTGCACATATTCTCTTTAACCTTAAGAATTGTGAATACGGTAGATTCCTGAGTAATGACTTATTGTGGCAACTCTTGTAATGCAATATTTTGTTCGTATCCGTGGGTTTTCTATATAGATCTGTAAGGAACAACCCATTGGTGAAACTGACTTGAATATCCAAAAATGGAATCGAGCTGTTGTTATAGTTCATTGTAAATCTCAAATTTGATGATGTCATTTTTATTATTTTATTCTTATTCTTAAAGTTTTTATTTATGTTTTTAGCCCCTGAGGCAGCCGTTTTGAAACGGCGAAACTCGGCCAGAGTCGGGCTACCCTTGTGTCTCCACTGCAATAAAGGATTGTTTTAAGACTACAGGCATCTATTTCTTTTCTTTCATCCTGACGGCTATTATAGATCGCCTTCCTTTGTGCTTTTTGGGTCCATCCTAAACTCCATGACTCAGCACTGTCTTGCATTTTTAAGTCTACCTCCTGTAAGTATGCTTTCTCAGTGTGGAGCTCCCTTGCTCCATGTTGTGGTCCACGCTCTGATTTGTAGGCTTAGCCCTGCCTTTTCTGTGTGCTAGTCCATCCAGTTTCTTACAGAGTCATGCATCTGGGATGCAGTAATCCAAAAGAGCTGTTTGTCATGGGGGGAGGGGGATGAATGTTATTATTTAGGAGAGTTGTGGGTGGATCCTTGGACCAGTGGCTGATGACCACGCCCCAGGGGAAAGATCCCGAGAGAGACCACCGGTCAGGCTCAGAGTTAGGAGACAAACACACACTAGTTCTTTTATTAGACAGTATACTGAACCACCAGAGGTGGCAGTAGTGAGCTGGAATGCCTGGCTGGGCTGTAGTCCCTCAGATACTGGAACAGCGATCCCTGGAGGCTGAGCTGTAGAGAAACTGAAATATAGTGAGTAGGCAGGGTATGCAGAGTTCATGGATAGAACCTGATGGTAACACTCACACAATGTCTCATAGAAGCCCAGGAGCTGGAATGAAGTAGGCCCTTGAGGAGCGAGTACCTGGTTCCAGGGAAAGCTCTGAGAGAGCGATGGTAACTCACAGATGTAGTAGGCAGTGATGACTTCCAGGCAGAAGTAAATTCCAAAGAAGTCCAGGAACGAGGGCCCTCGAGGAGCGAGTACCGGTTCCAGACTACAATCTACAAAGTAAGAGAGAACGAGGCCCCCGAGGAGCGGGTACTCCTGGCTAGTCTGAGGAGGCAGAGTAGCATAGATAGAATGAATCCTTATCCATATCCATTAACCTTATCCTTGCTAACTCGAGTTGTTAGCAATTCAGAGACCTTTAAATATCTGAAGTGGATGGCGTCATCTCAGGGGGACGCCCCTGAGGTTTGCGCCATTTCTGGTACTTGAGGCGGGGCTGCGCCGCGCCATGCTCGCACCCTTAAGCATCAGGTCAACATGGTGGATTGCATCATAGGGGCCGGTCCTGGGATGCCAGACGAGGTCGAAAGAGAGATGCCACGGTAGCCAGCCTTCCATCAACCCCGGAGGGAGTCACCAATTCGGTAAGGTGGGCGGAGTGGAGACGTCGGGCAGCGACGGTAGCAACAGTACCCCCCTTCAAAGGGCGATCTCCTCTTCGGGTACCAGGTTTAGGTTTTGAAGGATGCACGAGATGGAACTGACGAAGCATCTCTTTGTCCAGGAAATTGGTATGAGGCTCCCAAGAGATCACTTCGTGGCCAAAACCTTCCCACTTTAGAAGGTATTAAGAAGTCTTGCCTCTTTTACGAACATCCAGAATCTCTGTGACTTTGAGTTCTAATTCATCCTCTGTATTGATGATAAGTGAGTCTTGAGATATAAAGGATAGTTCACTAAGAGTTGTATCATCTTCGTCTTGAGATACTGAAGAACATTCACTGGTTAGTGTATTGTCTTCGTCTTGAGATATTGAAGAACATTCACTGGTTAGTGTATTATCTTCGTCTTGAGATATTGCAGAACATTCACTGGGTATCGTATCATCTACCTTTCCCCCAAAGCAAATGTCCGCACCAGCTGGTGACTGATGGTTGAGTAAAGCCCTTCTGGAGATTTTCTTCCATATTTAAGACGTTGCTTTATTCTCAAAAGCTGAGAGAAAGTATACCTGTCCTTTCGGAGGCTCAGCTTTAGACTTCTGTCGTATGGCACAGTCATAGGACTCCTGTGGAGGAAGAATATCAACTACTTCTTTGGAGAAGATATCCCCAAAGGGGGTGTACTGGAGTGGTAGCCCCAGTACTGCTGGAGTCGCAGGCATGCCAATAATAGGTGATATCTCCTTAAGGCATTTCCCATGACATTCTGGGCCCCAGTGGGAGAGATCCAGAGATGCCCAGTCAAATTGGGGTTGGTGTACTTGCAACCAGGGTAACCCCAGGACGATAGGGTGCACAGACTTTTCCAGTACGAAGAAGGAGAACGATTCCGTATCAAGAGCTCCGGTGTGGAGAGTAACTGATTCGGTTTGGCAAGTCACATCTCCTGGTAAGGGCTCTCCATTAATGGAGGATAATCGTAGTGGGTTTTTCAACTTGATGAGGGGGATCCTCAAATATTCCACTAGATGTCTGAGAATGACGTTGCCTCCTGCCCCCGAGTCCACCAGGGCAGGAGTCCGAACCGTGACTGGTCCGTAGGTCAAGGAGACTGGGAGAGAGAGCGTGAGAGAGGGCGCAGTAAGGCCTAAGAATAGTCCTCCTGTAGGACTTTGGCCCGTCCATGCTTTCAGGTGAGAGGAGCATGTAGAGACATCATGGCCGGGCTGACCACAGTACTTGCAAAGGTCGCGCTTCTTCCGAAATCTTCTCTCCTTGGAAGTCAAGTGTCCATGACCAAGTTGCATAGGTTCATCGGTATCAGCAGCAAGAATTACTTGAACCATCCGAGGTGTAGAGACAGCACTGGCCTGTTTCAACCCGGGTAACACCCTAGGCCGGAGTTCCTTCACCTAGTCCCAGAGTCGTTGATCAATCTGAGTGGCCAAGGCTACTAATTCGTCCAGCGAATCAAGTGTTTCACGAGCAGCCAGCTCGTCATTTAAACGGGTATCCAGGCCTCTGCAAAAGAGAGTCTTGAGACATCAAGGGTCCCAATGGAGTTCTGTCACAAGAGTTTTTAACTCTATGGCAAATTCAGCCAATGAATTGTTGCCTTGCTTCAATTCAACCAAAGCAGAACCGGCGACAGAGGCTCGAGCAGGGTCAATGAAAACAGATTTAAACAAGTCCATAAATCCTTCTATGTCTTGCAAAATGGGGTATTTACGTTCCCAGAAGGTAGATGCCCAAGACGAGGCCCCATCATCCAGGTATGAAAGGATGTAGGTAGTCTGGGAGAGATCTGTAGGAAATAGAGATGGCTGTAAGGCAAAGTGCATGCAGCACTGGTTCAAAAATCCCCGGTTCTTCTGGATTTCTCTGGAAAAGTGGATTGCAGCTGCCCGTGGTAAATCAGTCTTCAAAGTTACCTCCGGTAACTGACCTTCTTGGTCGGAGGCTGTGTCTTGAACCTTCTGTGTGTGTAGCTGATGAAATGCTGCAGTAAGTTTCTTCAAGGCATCTTGCTGCTCCTGCAAGGCATTGAGTTGTGCCGGATCCATGGAGTTAGCAATCTGTTATTATTTAGGAGAGTTATGGGTGGATCCTTGGTCCGGTGGCAGATGACCACACCCCCGGGGGAAGATCCCAGTCAGGCTCAGAGTTAGGAGACATACACACATTAGTTCTTTTATTAGACAGTATACTGAACCACCAGAGGTGGCAGTAGTGAGCTGGAATGCCCGGCTGGGCTGTAGTCCCTCAGATACTGGAACAGTGATCCCTGGAGGCTGAGCTGTAGAGAAACTGAAATATAGTGAGTAGGCAGGGTATGCAGAGTTCAAGGATAGAACCTGATGGTAACACTCACACAATGTCTCATAGTAGCCCAGGAGCTGGAATGAAGTAGGCCCTCGAGGAGCAAGTACCTGGTTCTAGGGAAACTCTGAGAGAGTGATGTAACTCACAGAAGTAGTAGGCAGTGATGACTTCCAGGCAGAAGTGAATTCCGAAGAAGTCCGGGAACGAGTGCCCTCAAAGAGCGAGTACCGGTTCCAGACTGCAATCTACAAAGTAAGAGAGAATGAGGCCCCCGAGGAGTGGGTACCCCTGGTTAGTCCGAAGAGGCAGAGTAGCATAGATAGAACAAATCCTTATCCATTTCCGTTAACCTTATCCTTGCTAACTTGAGTTAATAGCAATTCAGAGACCTTTAAATATCTGAAGCGGATGATGTCATCTCAGGGGGACGCCCCTGAGGTTCGCGTCACTTCTGGTACTTGAGGCGGGGCCGCACATGCGCCCCTAGGCATCAGGTCAACATGGTGGATTGCAGTGTCGGTCCGGTCCGGGGATGCCGGATGAGGTCGAAAGAGAGAAGCCGCGGCAGCCAGCCTTCTATCAACCCCCTAGGGTTTCGCCAATGCGGTAAGGTGGGCAGAGTGGAGACGTCGGGCAGCGACGGTCGCAACAGTGAAAGACTGATGTGCATGGACCAAGAGAGGGATCTTGGGGTAATGGTGTCTGGTGATCTGAATACAACAAATCAGTGTAACAAGGCGATAGCTGGGCTGCATAGAGAGAAGAATAAACAGTAAGAAAAAGAAGTTTATAATACCCTTGTACCTTGTGCAGGTCCTTGGTAAGGCCTCACCTGGAGTACTATGTTCAGTTCTAGAGCCTGTATCTCAAAAAGGATAGAGACAGGATGGAGGTAGTCCAGAGAAGGGTGATCAAAATGGTGTGGGGCCAGTATCGGAAGACTTATAAGAAGAGGTTGAAGAATCTAAATATGTATACCCTGGAATAGAGGAGGTGCAGGGAAGATATGCCTACAAAAACTTTTTACAGGTACCTGGTGGTCCAGTGGGGGTCCCAGGAGTGATCTCCCGCTCCGGGCCACCCTCCAGTTCCCGGGCCGTCGGCTGCCACTAATCAAAATGGCTCCAATGGCCCTTTGCCCTTACCATGTGACAGGGTATCCGTGCCATTGGCCGGACCCTGACACATGGTAGGAGCACTGGATGGCCAGTGCCATCTTGTGCTCCTACCATGTGACAGGGGCTGACCAATGGCACCGGTAGCCCCTGTGACATAGTAAGGGCAAAAGCTATTGGCGCCATTTTGATTACTGGCAGCCGATGGCCCAAGTGCAGGAGATCGCTCCCGGACCCCCGCTGGACCACCAGAGGCTTTTGGCAAGTCTTGGGGGAACCCTCCTGACCCCCACAAGACTTGCCAAAAGTCCAGCGGGGGTCCGGGAGCAACCTCCTGCACTCGGACCGTCGGCTGCCAGTATTCAAAATGGCGCCGATAGCCCCTGTCACATGGTAGGAGCACAAGATGGCACCGTCCATCCAGTGCTCCTACCATGTGACAGGGTCTGGCCAATGGCACGGATACCCTGTCACATGGTAAGGGCAAAGGGCCATCGGCGCCATTTTGATTAGTGGCAGCCGTCGGCCCGGGAGCAGGAGGATGGCCCGGAGCGGGAGATCGCTCCCAGGACCCCCACTGGACCACCAGGTACCTGTAAAAAGTTTTTTGGGGGGGTCGGGAGGGTGGGGGAAGCTAAGGGATTAGTTTTAAAGGGTCGGGGTGGGTTTTTTGTTTATCGGCTCGGACGCAGCCGATAAACAAAACCGCGATTGGGCCCGATGCAAAAAAGCCCACATGTGAATCGGAACCGGAATCCGAACCGATTCCGGTTCCGATTCACATCTCTACCCTACACTAATACCTAAACCTCACCTCAAGTTACTAGATGGGCATCCCATAGAGATATAAATACCTATCTAGGGTGAAGGCATTATGGTTTCTCTCTCTCTTTCTCTCTCTTTCTCATAAACATGGTTCCCCCCAGTGGTTGTATGTAGGAAATACCACATTCTGGCACTTATCAAAAAGTGATCACAATTTGCAGTAACTAGTTCTTTGCATAGGTATTAGTGCAAATTGTGATAAACTCCCTATTACCATAAAACACACCCCTTTTCCCATCACATGTGATATTTACTGCATTTTGATAAATCCAGGCCATATTTAGCAAACCTTTATTTGCTGACCTTAGGTTCTGCTGGGGTATATGAATGTGTATTGAGACATTCTATTTTATCACTGCAAATAGATGTATATACTAAACAAAGAACTTTATTGTCTATCCTGTATTTTATTGGTAACTAATGCAGGTCAATCAAAGTTGGGGGTTATATGATCATATTTCCTTCTCCCTGTTAAAAATCTAGCTGTTGCATTTTGTAGAAGCTGCAGGGATCTTAGAGTGCTAGCCGGTAAACCCAAGAGGAAGGCATTGCAATAATCTAAATTTGAAAAGATTAATGTTTGAAGGACTGTTCAAAAATCATTGATATTATGATGGTTTTAGTTTTTTTTAATATATGCAATTTATGATACCTATCTCTGGACATCTGATTTATATGGTTTTTTTTTTTTCATATTGAGCTCATCATCATCAATAATAATTCCAAAGTCTCTAGCAGAACTAGTCAAAATAATTTGGTACCATTTGTAAACAAAAGGCATACTCGGAGTCTCTTTGTGATTAACTAAAATTATTTCTATTGTTCAAAACTAATTTCATGTGAGTACACAGTCTTTGAATAGTGGTCACATAAATATCCACTAACTTTAAAGTCTTCTCTACAGAATCAGTTACAGGAATTAAAAGTTCAACATCATCTGCATAAACATGATTGATGCTTAGTCCTGATAATAATTTGCACAAAGGTAACATGTATATGTTGAAGAGAGTGACCGATAAAGAGGATCTCTGTGGTACCCCTGAATCTAGGGTTAATTTGTGAGATTTGGAATTACCTATCTTACTACAAATGTGCGGTCTTGAAGATAAGACAAAAGCGTTGCAATATCTTGCCTTCTAATCCAATTTCAGAAAGTCTATTAATTAAAATTGCATGATCCAATGTATCAAAGGCTGCTAAAGATGTCTAATAAAATTAATAAATATGATTGACCCAAATCCAAATTTCTTTTGCCCTCCCCTCACCTTCCCCTCCCTTCCCCTACCTAACCCACCCGCCCGGCCCTGTCTAAACCCCCCCCTTACCTTTGTTGGGGGATTTATGCCTCCCAGAGGGAGAAGTAAATCCCCGCACGCCAGCGGGCCGCTAGCACGCCGGGACGCGATCTGGGGGCGGGTCCGGAGGGCGTGGCCATGCCCCCGGGCCGCCCCGGGCCGTAGCCATGCCCCCGGGCCCGCCCCCGGAACGCTCCCGACACGCCCCGAAAACGCCGCGCGGTTCGGGCCCGCCCCCCGACACGCCCCTCCGAAAACCCCGGGACTTACGCGAGTCCCGGGGCTCTGCGCGCGCCAGTAGGCCTATGTAAAATAGGCTTACCGGCGCGCAGGGCCCTGCTCGCCTAAATCCGCCCGGATTTGGGCGGGTTTAGGCGAGCAGGGCTCTTAAAATCCGCCCCATAGGTTTTTTATTGAGTCTATGGATAGATTTTTATTGGATTTATCTACTAGCTTTATAAAGTTTTATTTTTAAAATGTACTTTTAATAAAGTGTTAAAATCATTTTTTATTTGTATTTATTTGATTCATTTATATAAAATCCTTTATGTATGTCAGCTCTCTTGTTTTGCTCTTTATTCATGCTTTGGTTTCTTTTCTAATTGATATTTCTTAAGAACTAATCAAATCATCAAAAACATATACAAAATCTATTCATATTCATATTCAGGTGGATTTTCAAAAGGATTTACACACGTAAATGTAACTACTATTGTAGCAATTTTCAAAAGCCATTTATGTGTGTAAAGTGCTCTTACATGAACAAATCCTATGGACAATTCAATGACATATATTGTAGCAATTTTCAAAAGCCCACTTACTCGAGTAAAGGGCATTTACTCGAGTAAAACTCAGTTTTATGGGGGTAATTTTCAAAGGAGTTACGTGCATAAATGTAACTACTATTGTAGCAATTTTCAAAAGCCATTTACTCATGTAAAGTGCACTTATGCGAGTAAATCCTATGGACGATTCAATGGCATATATTGTAGCAATTTTCAAAAGCCCACTTACTCGAGTAAAGTGCATTTACATGCGTAAAACCCAGATTTACGCATGTAAATGCTTTTTAAAATCCGCCCCTATGTGTGTAAGTGCTTTTTAAAATCCGACCCATAATCTTATTTCTGTTGAAGATTGCCTCTGAATTCAATTTATCAAAATATTTTTGTTTCTGAATGCAGAATATTAAGAAATATTTAGATTTTGCTAAATAACAACAGCTGTAATAGGAGATATTTACAAAATATGCTCTAAATTTATACCAGACTCCAGCAGTATAAGATATATTGAGGTATGAGGGATGTTAGAGGTGAATAAAAAGATATGCGTGTATTAGGGTGAATGTAAGGACTGTGGGCCAAGTAGAGGGCATTACTGGGACATTTATGATGACTCCTGTTCCTTCATGCTCCAAATTGGTTTTCAAACCATGCTGAACATTTTCTCTTTTTTTTCTGATTATCTCCCAGTATTTGCTTTACTACAGATGCTATTCAGGCTTTTTTTTTTTTTTTTTAGTCTATTTGCCCTCCAAACACCAAAAGGATTTTAGGTGAATTGAGTTCTTTCTGCTTGCTTAGAGTTAAAATCCAGATGTTGAGGCCTTGATTTTCAAGAAAGGCTTTTATGTACATATTTGTCTTTGGTAATACGAGTTATCAAAATTCGATGTGCAAAGCCAAATAAAAAAAAACTCATCACCTACATTCCAGTATTTTGTTATATCAATTATTTATCTGTTTACGAAATCACCGTGGAGAGTATTTAACCAACATGACTATAAGGTCTCTTGATACCTACTTATTGATATTTAATTTATTTTACATGACTGAGAAATATTGCATACGCTGTTTTAAGCACTGGGGTGAGCTTGGAAATTCTTTTATCAATAAAGGCGGAAACCCTGTGTGATACAGTGTGAGATATCTACTTTCATATTCCCCATCCCTTGGAGGTGCTACACTGAAGCCTTGAGAAAGAGGGAAGAAAGCTGCCATTGCAACCTCTGCCTGGCAATGACTGACTGGCACATTGAAGAAGAGGTGCTGCTCCTTCAGTCTTTGTACCAGCAAGGATTTCCCAGACCCTGAGGGTTCAAACATGGAGCAGGAAAGAAAAAACATTCACAAAAAAAAAAAAAAAAAAAAAATTCAATATAGGGATAGTAGTCCTTTTTTATCTTCCCAGTCTGTAATCCTCAGGAAAAATAGCCATGTGTTGCAATTTTTTTTCTGTAACAATGATGTGAACTTTTCCATAGCTGCATTTTCACAGATTTTGCAGAACCATCTGGGTTTGTCTGGCTTTTGGAGGATTTCCATAATTGTGACGCATGTTGTTTGCTTTCCATCAGTTCTGCATGAATTTTGTTTTGGTTGTCTGCCAATGCCAGTTCTGGCCATAGGTATAGCAAGAACACCTGTAGTTCTAAAGACTGATTATCATGGGTAATCTCTTGGATATGTTTTTGAATCATAAGTCTATTGTTTGGGGCTAGGCATCTACGTTTTCAGGTTTTATTTTATTTTGTCTTGCAATTTCAATGTTAGAACCAAAAATAATCAGTGGAAAAAATGACTTTGTTATAACATGCAGGAGCAAAATCAGAGGAAAAGTCAGTATTCCACTGATTTCTTTTCGTTCTAACACTGAAATTCACAGGCAAACACCCCCCCCCCCCCCGCCCACAAAACAAAGGTCCCTATTTGGGGCACATATTCTTACCTAGGGATGTAAGATGACAGCTGAAGTTGGTGGTGTACCAGAAAATTTGCTGCTGCCATGTGACCAACCCTGCAAGCTGCATCTCTAGCCTAACATTAACAAAGGCCGGGCCAAACTTTCCCCTTTGATGTGCTAACATGTGCAATATTGAGCCGGCCTTTGATGATGATGTCAGACTAGGGGAGACAGTTCAGAGTGCCTGCAGTCTGGGGTGGGAACAGAACTTTATCGGTAACTGCTGCCAGTAGTCAGGGGCAGCCCAAGGCAATCTGCTGCTATCTGATACACTCTCTAAGATACAGGCTTTCACCAACTCACTGTACAAAAAAAAAAAAATAAATAAAATTCCAGTGGCATCTCAATAACATCCAATCACCTTCCACTGCCAGAAACTACGTGAAGTAACACAAAACCCTACAAAAAAGACTCTCAGAACCTATACAGCAAACCTGCCATACTATAACACACTAACTTCCAGAACTTAAAAAGCAGCAATTGTATCTGGGAAGGAGCAGCATGGCAAATATTACTATAGGCCCTGAAACACCAATATACCTCCTATTGGAAAATCAGAACAAGTCAGATGAAATATGCTAGCAGAATCTCTCACCTCAGTCACACACAGAACACAAACCGACCCTTAGCTAATTTAAAATAAGGGACCACAAATTAAAAATCAAACAATGCAAACAAAAATTGAAATGAAAACCCTGAGAAGCCTAATTCTGCATGTAGTGCAACACCAGAGAAAAAGAAACAGAAATGCATTTCCTCCTGAACTGAGCAAAATACAAAGATATAAGACATGCACATTCCCAAAAGCTCACACTCTAAAACTGAAAATAAAATATTTTCTTTCCTTTGTTGTCTGGGCATTTTATTTTTGTGTGTTAGGTTCCAGCTGCCTCTGTCATGTAAGCCCCTCACCCCTGATCTGAAGTGACTCCTGTATAGTCTCCAGCAGTATGCTATTCCAAGGACCCGGGATAGAACGTCCTGTAGAGTTTGACTGCCTTTATAGGCCTCCTAGCTGGGACTTCCTGTGGTGCTGGCTAATGACATCACATCCTCCAGGGGTATCTAAGTAAGTCTCTTGCAACCAGCCAGCACCTTGGCAACAGTTCTCCTGAGTAGCCTGCTTCTCAGTGTGTGGTGCTTGTTCATGGTTCTGCCTCCTGCCTCCTGCCCCCTGCTCCTGTATTCCAGCTCCTTGGTTGTCTGGTGTCTGTTCCTTCATCTGTCTCTTGTCTTCTTGTGTGTCCTGCTCCTGTTTCCTCTCCTGGCCTTTCCTGTTTCTTTGGATTGTCTTCTTGGTTGACCTTGGCTTGGTCCTGGACTCCATTGACTGCTTCTTGGACCTGACCCTGGCTTTGGACTTGACTACTGTTTGCCTGTTGTCTTCCCTGACCCAGTTTTGCCTCTTGGATTCTGCCTTCTGCTGCTGGCCCTGACCTTGGTTTGTGCCCTGGACTTCCTTGCTTGCTGCCTGCCTCAGTCTTTGCTTGGACCTGGACATTCCCTCTTGCCTTGCCCCTAGGACGCTTAAGTCCTGCTGGCCTTCCACACCAATAGTTCAACCTGCAGGAATGATGGCTGGTATAGATGAAGCTCCAAGATAGTTCCACCCAGGCACTTCCACCAGTGATCAATGTAGGCCCCATGGGTTCGCTTGTAGGCTGAGTCAACTACACCAATACACATGGGTCTACAACATAACATTGTGATTGGGTTGGTCCTGGTCTATCTCTTTGGTCTACCCCATTCCACTTTTCATTACTTTTCCCCTCCTATGTTCTTCCCTTCCTTTCCTACATCTGTCTCAGATTTTGATCCTTCCCTTTCATCTTTTTCTTCATTACTCTCCTTTGACTTCTAGTTAAATTTCACCACTCTTTTCCCAATCGCTAACCCTCCAGTCCTCAGTCTCCCTCTTTTCATCGCTCACAATCTACCAGCTTTCCATCTCCCACTCTCACACCCCCTACAGCCCCATTACCAAGTATCTCACTCCTCCAGCATCTTATTCTAGGGATGTGCAGAGCAAAATTTTATGTTCATATTTTTTATGTCCGAAAGGGGGTCCCACTTGCGGCCAATATGGACATAAAAAAAATCCAATGAGTTGGGTATATGTACATATGTGCAAAAAAAAATATTTAAACCCCCTCACCCTCCTTAATCCCCCCCCCCCAGACTTACCACAACTCCCTGGTGATCGAGCGAGGAGTGAGGACGTCATTTCTGCAATCCTTGGCGAGAAGCATGTGACGTCGGTGGCACGTCGAGTGACGCGGCGTCACGTGATTCCCGGCGAGTTCGCCGCGGACGGCTCGTTCGGCCAAAAAGAACTTTTGGCCAGCTTGGGGGGGCCTCCTGACCCCCTCAAGCTGGCCAAAAGTTCTTTTTGGGCCGAACGAGCCGTCCGGCGCGAACTTGCCGGGAATCACGTGGCGCCGCGTCACTCAGACGCGGCGTCACGTGATTCCCGGCAAGTTCGCGCCGGACGGCTCGTTCGGCCCAAAAAGAACTTTTGGCCAGCTTGGGGGGGCCTCCTGACCCCCCCAAGCTGGCCAAAAGTTCTTTTTGGGCCGAACGAGCCGTCCGGCGCGAACGAGCCGGGAATCACGTGACGCCGACGTCACGTGATTCCCGGCAAGTTCGCGCCGGACGGCTCGTTCGGCCCAAAAAGAACTTTTGGCCAGCTTGGGGGGGCCTCCTGACCCCCTCAAGCTGGCCAAAAGTTCTTTTTGGGCCGAACGAGCCGTCCGGCGCGAACTTGCCGGGAATCATGTGACGTCGCGTCTGAGTGACGCGGCGCCACGTGATTCCCGGCTCGTTTGCGCCGGACGGCTCGTTCGGCCCAAAAAGAACTTTTGGCCAGCTTGGGGGGGCTGACCCCCCCAAGCTGGCCAAAAGTTCTTTTTGGGCCGAACGAGCCGTCCGGCGCGAACGAGCCGGGAATCACGTGGCGCCGCGTCACTCGACGTGCCGCCGACGTCACATGCTTCTCGCCAAGGATTGCAGAAATGGCATCCTCACTCCTCGCTCGATCACCAGGGAGTTGTGGTAAGTCTGGGGGGGGGATTAAGGAGGGTGAGGGGGTTTAAATTTTTATTTTGGCTCAACAATCGCGATTTCCCACATATCGAACATATCTATGTTCGATATGTGGGAAATCCGATCGTTTATGTCGAATCAATTTTTTAAGTAAAAAAAAAATATGAGTTGCGTTTTACTAATGCGGTCAATCCGAATGCACACCCCTATCTTATTCCCCCTCTGTCATTCACCCATTCCTACTCCCCTATTTCCACAACCCTCAGAACTCACCCTATCCTCCTCTACCTTTCTGTGCCTCTCATTCCCTCATCAGCTCCTGCTCCTTCCCTGTCACTCCTTCCCTCCCTGACTTCCAGCCTTTTTTTCTTTCTCTTACTTCTACCCAGTCTCCTATTACCTTCTTTCACCAACACTCCAGCCCCATTTCCATCCTTTCCACCCCTTCATATACTCATCATTTTCCTCTCACACCCTACCACAGCATTCCAATCCTTTTCCACTGCCTTTCTTCCTCTTGCCAATTATATCACCCCTCAATCCCTCCCATCCTTCAGCCCCCTTCTCTTACTCCCATTTCATACCCTTACTTATACTCCCCCAGCTAATCTAAAAGCCACACTAATACCCTCCCAATTGCCAACTGCCCCCCCCCCCCCCCGGTCCCAGCTCATGTTCTTAATCTCCACCATTCACAAGTTTCTGCTCTGTCACCCAACTCTGTGTCAGAGTTACAGCTCCTCCCACTGCTCCCAATACCCTACTCTCCCCAAGTCCCTGTTCATCCAGTGCTCCATCCCAGTATCCACTCTTCTCAAGTCCCCAAATCCCATTCTTACCATGATCTCTCCAGTCCACAAATCTCATCCTTCTCCTGCTCCCCCCAAGTCCCCTCCCCCTCCCCCTGCCTCAATCCCTCTCTCCCATTCTTCCCCTGCACTGCCCTCAGACCTTGCTTCCATTCTTCTTTGGATCCCCTTTCCATCAGTCCCTACCTCCCATCTTCACCTGCTCTCCCCTTCAGTCCCCTTATTGCCCTTCTCCTTACCTTTCTCTCCCTGCTCTTCCCCTGCATTATCTATTCTTTCCCTCTGCCCCCAACTGGCACCTCTAAGCAACTCAGGCTGCAGTTTAAAGATCAGTGCCTCCCCCCTCTTGCAGCCCCAGATGAAACATCTCCTGTTTGAATCATGAGGCTTTGTATTTACGGAGCCCCACATGGTTCAAACATCTATTGTTAGACGTGCACAGGGCCACACAATGAACCATGCATGGCTCTGTAGATACAGAGCTCTGCAGTTCAGTCAGGGGATGTTTCACCACAGGGCTGCAGGAGGGAAGAAGCATCAGTGTTTAAGCTGCAGCCTGACTGACTTAGAAGTGCCAGTTGGGGGCAGAGAAAGAGCAGGAGAAGAACTGGACTCAGGGGAGAGCAGTTGAAAACAGGAGGCAGGGATTGGTGGATGGTGTAGCAGTGTCTAAATGTGGTGGTGCATTGCACACCCTTTAAAAAGTTGGTGTATCTGTGCATCACTGTGCATTATGGATTCTACACCCCTGCAGATATCATATCTGCATGAATGTGCCTGTTTCTTCACAAGTCTTCCATCGGTTATTTAATATTTGAGCACTAACATGCTATAAATCACTAGGAGTCCTATGAGATCATGCATGCAAATTATTTTATTGAAGCTATTACCGAAACTCTTCCCAGTTTCCTGATAGCTCATGACAGAATTCCAAAGACATATTTTTACTGACTCCAGAATATTTATTGTTGAACAAATAAAAAAATATGAGCTATGTTTCAAAAATGTAGAGAAAAAAAGTAATAGCTGTCAATCAAAAATCTTTACCCACCCATCTCTGCCCCTCAGCCACCCCTCCTCCCAGCTTACTCTGTGAATTACGCCATATAACACTTTTGTTTGAGAAGGAAAATTCTTTATTGGATGCATATTGCTATAGCATAGGTCAGTTATATAATCATCATATACAAACAGATATGCCTATTCCTAACTATGTGAGGAGTGACTACACCTTTGCCTACACACCTAGTTCATGTTGAATTTCAATTTTGCAAATACTCAGTAGGCATTGCACTGTAACAGGAATGGTCGTATAAGCCACCTCCCTAAAATGTTTTGCTGTCTCAGGCGCAGGGTTGTCAAAACCTTTCTCTAAGTTGTCCTGCAACTCAATCCTTAGTTCCTGTGTAAGACATTCTGTACCGTGAGTCAATGTCCTGGTCTATAAAAAAGCAGGGGTCAGTTATGAATATTCAGCATATTTGGGGAAGAGAGCAGATCAGTCCTGGCAGTCAAAGACAAAAACTTGACAGGCAACTCATCTCAGCTCTCACCAAACCCATTCAAGGTAGGAATAGGAAGGCTGATTACTTGATAGACCCTACCCATCAAGCCTTTAAAACATTACTTGCAGTGTGTCCATGTGACTGGCCAACTCCACCCCTCGCTATACCAGAATTGTGTTCGGTATTTTCTGCCACACCCCCAGTCCTCAGAAAGGTGGGTTCGATGGGAAATTCTGCTGAAAAGGGGATGGCCTAGCCTGCAATTATAAAGCTATGGTCCCCAGTTTATCCCCTGCCTCCTCCCTTTTAGCTACCAGGGGGGGCAGAAGATAGAGCACCATCCCTTGTTATGGCTTCACCCACCCTAATATGGGGAAGGCTTGGCATCTTAACCATAACAAGTGACTGTAAATAAATAAGTGCAGCTTGTCACCACCCCAGTCTTTTTACCCACCCTTATCCCCTTTCACCTACCCTGCAATCAGATAATTTAGTCACAACCAATTAGTTAGAAATTCAGCATTTCTATATCTCTCTGAAATACACGCCAACTCTCCATTGAAGTCAGAGAATCTATTTTGCTACATGTACGGTAGTAGCTTGAAGTTTTTATTCCAACATTTTCCCCCCTTTTTAAGGGGGCACATCACTACATAAACCTAACTACCAGACTACTGTGCAAGTCTTAGCCAAAATGACATGTATGACCAATGATGACATCATCATTATGAGGCAATAATAATAATTAAGCAATAGCAGAGAAATAATACCGATAATCATAATAGTAATAATAAATGGAATAATAATACATATAATTGTAATAATAATGGAAAGTAATAATGGAATAATAAAAGGTAATAGAAATAATAATAGTAAAAACAGAAATATAAAAGCATATGATAGCAATAAATAATGTAGTTCTTACATGGTATGCATAGTGTAGGAACATGAGGTAGTGGTTTCAATCATAGATTTGAGGTAGGATCTGTGTGTGTGCAAATCTATGTACTTTTAATTTTAATGTGACAAAGTATAATCATTAAGATTAATTATGTCACTCACATCCCTAATTATTATTCTCTTAGTAATGTGTAAGATGCTAAGCCAAGCTACAGTTCCAGAGACTTGAGTGGTGGGAGGTCATGTAAGTGCATGGCCTTACTGTGAGATTTTTCCTGAGTGTGTTTGACTAGGGCCATTGTCAAGTAGACAACTGAAATTGGAGCTAAGACAATAAGGCATAAGTCAAAGCATAGTCAGTTTGCAAAATATCTTCATCTCTGGAATCATAATTGTAGTTGGCAATTTGTGTTGTTTCTTGGTCCACAGACAGTTCAACAGTATTAGAGTCTTCATAGTCTAAAAGATATACCAGGTTTTCATCAAAGTTGATTCCATGGCCCCGAAACACATCCAGGATCTGTGGAAACAGGGTCTGGTTCCAGGTAATATCAAGATACCTTCTCCCTACAGTAACTATAGAGTTCTTAGTTACTATGACTAAAGAAACATTACTAGGTAAGGGAACCTTACTGGTAAATCGTGTTTGTTAGAAACAGCAATCTCTTTCAGTGGAGTGCTAACTAAACTTTGGTTGCAGAAAATTCATCATACTTTCTCATGCTAATCTTACATTTTTCTTGGATGCTATCAGAGGCAAACCACACAGAGTTTCAGTAGTATCCTTTAGGAAAGGCCAGGGGCGGATTCCCAATGACAACTAGCCCGGGAATTCACCGCCCCGGCTGGACCAGGAGATGCCACGTGGTCTGCCGAGCGCAGCTCTGTCACAGCCGCGCTCGGCAGACCACGTGACTAGAGCGTCCGGCCCACCAGGGGATGCCCGATCTCCCGAAAGGCCAATCCACCCCTGGGAAAGGCCCACTGAGACACAAGCAATGTATGTCCTTGGTTTGTTGGGATAGGCCTAAATGGGAACTAAATATTGCTGTGGGTTGTCAGATTGATACGCTAGAAAGGCAAGTGTATCTATATACAGATATAAATTTTCTGTCCATGTACCTATGTTAATTACTTGTTTTAATTGGTAAACATTCTCAGGTAAAATGAAAAGCAAATTTAAAACATAAGAAACCTCCATATTCTAGATGCCCACATGCAGAGGTACAGCATTATCCATATTATCAGCAATTCGGATCTGGATAGACTCAATGTTACTTTGGATAATTTTAGCAAAAACATCTGTAATGAATGTGGGGAGACCAAATAGGTTGGAATCTGTCCTTTCATTAAGTTATTAATGCTGTTATCCAGTTCTCATACACTAAACAATTCACTGTTGAGTGCCTGAATGGACTAGATAAAAAGTACGATCCTCACTCAGCACTGTTTTGATGGTGGTGATCTCCTGTCAGTTTTTCTCAATTGCTTGAGAATGTAGGTTAACCAAGATAACAGTGTTCCTTAGAGTTTTACCGTTAGGATTTAACTTTTCTTGTTGATGTTGTTATGGTTGTGGACCCTTGGGCCAGCTAAGACAGTGGATGGTATGCTTCGGAGGCCCACAGCGAGCGTCACAGCCAGGAGGCTGTACTGAAGGAACTCGGAAGAGGCTTCACCACTGGAAGTCCAAGGTCCCCCCAGGAGGAGCCATAGGAACCCGGACCTCTTGGATTAGGTGGGACCCTATGCAACCAAGGATCCGGACAGCAGTCAAAGAGATGGGCCCAGGTAGTTGAAGAGTCTTCACCCTCGGAAGCCCGCGGCTCCCCCGGGAGGAGCCCGTGAGAGCCCGAGCCGCTGGGACAGGAGAATCCTCTGGGCCAGCAAGTACCATATGCCTGAGATGATAGAAGAAGCTGAAGTCGGAGTCCAAGAGTGAAGCCGGGTCAGAAGCCAGAAGTCAGAGGACAAACCAAAACCAGGAGCGGAAGCTGGAAGCGAAGTCAGGATATGAAGCTGGATCAGAAGCCAGAAGTCAGGAGTCAATGCCAAAGCCAGGAGCGGAAGCCGGAGACGAAGTCTGAACAAGCCAGGTCAGGAGCCGGAAGACAAGATGATCAGGACACACTGCAGCAACTAAATACACAGGGAAACTAAGGAACCTCATTGCAAGGGAAAGGTTAGGTCCCAGCTGCAGGGTAATATACTCTGCAGCATCTGACGTCATCCGAGGGGCTGTCTCTGTGTTCCCGCGCTGGCCCCTTTAAATCTGGAGCCCCTGCGCGTGCACCTAGGGGGCGGGGCCAGTGACGGAGAATCAGCGGCATCTCCCTCATAGAGGAGACGCCACAGCAGGCTGCGATTCAGGCCTGGATGGCCTGGGAAGAGACCACGTGGGCCGGGCTGGCCCCGAGGTAGGAGGAGGGACCAGGGCACGGCCTGGTCCCGTAACAGATGTTGTATCTGTTTTGAGATACTTTTCATATTGTTATGCAACTCTTCAACAATGGTCCACAAGTTTTTTGCAGATACTGCATTTGCAATGGACATGGATGCACCAAAGAGGGAACCCAGGGCAGAAAAGATAATGGATCCAGCAATTAGTTCTTTAAAGCTCTTGGGTACATCTAAGTCTTTTTCTAATGGACTGGTTCATAATTTTGTCCAATTGGTTCAGAATTTTCTGAACATTCTGGGTAGCATATTTCATGTAATCATTGAACTAAGCTCTTGTTGCAGGCAAACGTATGTTAGTGAGGTTGAAATGTTTCTGGACCACATGTTGAAGGGCCAGTGACACAAAGACTTTCTGGTGATAATCTGGGACTGCATGTTTAGGAAGCCAGGGGTGTTTTGCATCATGATGCCAGAGGAGGGACCAGGCTTGACCGATTTTGCAGCTTCAGCTCCTGTCAGGAGCAGAAAATTGTCCTCAGGGATCAACTCTCCATCTGAAAAAAGTAGAAAACTACTCCTCTGTTTTACTATTAATGTCAGTGTCATCGGGCAAGCATTTAGATCCACAAATTTAAGGGTGATAAGGTCAAAGCTGATTAATGTGGACCCATTTAAGAACATATTCACTATCAGAATTTGTCTTAATTCAGATAAGATAGGGGACAGGTGAAGCTTTACCACAATTATAAAAGGTCCTTTCCAGCTACGACACTTTTGTTTTCTTTTGTTTTGTTTTTACTATAATTATCGTAATAGACCTTGTTTCCAATTTCATATTCTTTAGAGGTAGCTTTAACTCATAATTCTGACAGTGGCCTTCAAATTACACTGGGCAAAGGCAAGGGTGCTTTAAGAACATTTCCTTAGATGGGTAATATACTCACACATGGTTCGGAGGGAGGTATCTTCAAAGCATGCAAGTGAAGCATTAGAGTTAGAGCATCCCAACAGAGAGGTTCCAATAATAAGAAAAGTAGTCCAAGTGCCTATAAATAAAAACTCACCTGAGCTAAAAGATTCCAGTCAACTGAAAAGCAGAATGTACATACAAACAAAAAACACACTTTGAAATGTTTTATGATAATGCCAGAAGTCTAAGAAGTAAGATGAGAGAATTAGAGTGTATAGCAGTGAATGATGACATAGACTTAATTGGCATCTCAGAGACATGGTGGAAAGAGGATAACCAATGGGATAGTGCTATATCGGGGTACAAATTATATCACAATGACAGCGAGGAGCATCTTGGTGGCGGGGTGGCACTTTATGTCCAGGATGGCATAGAATACAACAGGATAAAGATCCTGCATGAGACTAAATGCACAACCAAACCTTTATGGGTAGAAATCCCTTATGTGTTGGGGAAGAGTATGGTAATAGGAATATACTATCGTCCACTTGGCCAAAATGGTGAGATAGACAGTGAAATGCTAAGAGAAATTAGGGAAGTTAACCAAACTGGTAGTGCAGTAATAATGGGAGATTTCAATTACCCCAATATTGACTGGGTAAGTGAAACATCAGGGCATACTAGAGAGATAAAGTTCCTGGATGGAATAAATGACAGTTTTTATGGAGCAATTGGTTCAGTAAAAAATGAGAGAGGGAGCAATTTTAGATCTAATTCTTAGTGGAGCACATGATTTGGAGAGAGAGGTAATGGTGATGGGGCTGCTTGGCAATAGTGATCATTATATGATCAAATTTGAATTAATGACTGGAAGGGGAACAGTAAGTAAATCCATGGCTCTAGTGTTAAACTTTCAAAAGGGAAACTTTGATAAAATGAGAAAATAGAAAAAAACTGAAAGGTGCAGCTACAAAGGTAAGAACTGCAACAGGCATAGACATTGTTAAAAAAAATACCATTCTAGAAGCACAGCCCAGATGTATTCCACGTATTAAGAAAGGTGGAAGGAAAGCAAAACAATTACTGGCATGGTTAAAAGGTGAGGTGAAAAATGCTATTTTAGCCAAACGTTCTTCATTCAAAAATTGAAAGAAGTATCCATCTAAGAAAATAGGATAAAGTGTAAGCATTGGCAAGTTAAATGTAAGACATTGATAAGATAGGCTAAGAGAGAATTTGAAAAGAAATGGGCCAAAGAGGCAAAAACACACAATAAAAACTTTTTAAAATGTATCCAAAGCAGAAAGCCTGTTAAGGAGTCGGTTGGACAGTTGATAATCAAGGAGTTAAAGGAGCACTTAGAGAAGGCCATCACGGAAAGATTAAACTATTTCTTTGTTTCAGTGTTTACTAAAGAGGATGTTGGAGAGAAACCCATTCCAGAGAAGATTTTCATGGGCGATAATTCAGATCAACTGAACCAAATCATGGTGAACCTGGAAGATGTGGTAGGCCTGATTGACAAACTGAAGACTAGTAAATCACCTGAACCAGATGGTATACAACCCAGGGCTCTGAAAGAACTAGAAAATGAAATTTCAGACCTATTTCAATTAATTTGTAATCTATCATTAAAATCATCTGATGTACCAGGAGATTGGAGATGGCCAATGTAACCCCTATATTTAAAAAGGGATCCAGGGGCAATCCAGGAAACTATAGACTAGTGAGCCTGACCAGTGCTAGGAAAAATTTTGGAAACTGTTATAAAGAATAAAATCACAAAACATTAGACATGGTTTGATGGAACACAGCCTACATGGATTTAGCCAAGGGTAGCCTTGCCTCACAAATCTACATTTTTTTGAAAGGGTGAATATAAGTATGTGGATAAAGGTGAACCAGCAGATGTGGTGTATTTGGATTTTCAGAAAACGTTCAACCAAGTCCCACATGAGAGGCTTCTAAGAAACCTAAAAAGTCATAGGATAGGAGGTGATGTCCTTTTGTGGATTGCAAGCTGGTTAAAAGACAGGAAACAGAGAGTAGGATTAATGGTCAGTTTTCACAGTGGAAAAAGGTAAATAGTGGAGTGCCTCATGGATTTCTACTTGGACCAGTGCTTTGTAATATATTTATAAATAATCTGAAAAGGGGTTACGACAAGTGAGGTGATCAAATTTGTGGATGACACAAAATTATGCAGAGTAGTTAAATCTCAAGTGGATTGTGATGAATTGCAGGAGGACATTGCAAGAATGGAAGATTGAGCTTCCAAATGGCAGATGAAATTTAACGTGGACAAGTGCAAAGTGGTGCATATAGTGAAAAACAACCCTTGCTCTAGTTACACAATGTTAGATTCTATTTTAGGAGGTACTACCTAGGAAAGAGATCTAGACATCATAGTGAATAATACATTGAAATCATTGGCTCAGTGTTAAGAATTATTAGGAAGGGAATGGCAAATAAAATGGAGGATGTCATAAGGCCTCTATATTGCTCCATGGTGAGACCGCACCTTGAATACTGTGTGAAATTCTGGTCAACGCATCTCAAAAAGGATATAGCTGCACTAGAGAACGTGCAGAGAAGGGCGACCAAAATGATAAGGGGCATGGAATGGTTGCCCTATGAGGAAAGGCTAAAGAAGTTAGGGCTGTTCAGTTTGGAGAGGAGATGACGGAGGGGGGATATGATAGAAGTCTACAAAATCATGAAAGGATTTGAACAAGTTAATGTAAATTGGTGTAAATTGGTTATTTATTCTCTCAGATAATAGAGGGACCAGGGGACACTCCATGAAGTTAGCATGTAGCTCATTTAAAACAAATCAAAGAAAATTCTTTTTCACTCAGTGCATAGTTAAGCTCTGGAATTCATTGCCAGATGATGTGGTTTCAGCAGTTAGTGTAACTGGGTTTAAAAAAGGTTTGGATATGTTCCTAGAAGAAAAATCCATAAACTGCTATTACGGTAATTAACAAAGCAATAGTAGCTTGTGATTTATCTAATGTTTGGGTACTTGCCAGGTACTTGTGTCTAGGACTAGCCACTGTTGCAAACAGGATATTGGGCTTGATGGACCCTTGGTCTGACTCAGTATGGCATATCTTATGTTCTTATGTTTTTATGGGCAACAGTAACACTAGTCAAATTAGCATCCTGGTCCTGTAAAGGAAAGGCAGTGATAATATCATTTCTCTCCCTGTCACATTTCAAACAGTGAGAACCCTGTGGTATGGGTTGGCATAGCTTTGACTGCCATCAATACTAAAGGCAATTTGACATCCCAATCCTTACCTGATGTGGGCACATACTTCTTCAGAATGCTGATTATGGTTACTGTGCTCTCTCATCTGCCTGGAAGATTGTAAGTGATATGATATGTGGAATGTATTTGTTGTGTCAGAGGAGGGGGTTGACGCAACCCATAGGTAAAGACCTACTGGTCCCCACCGTCAGCAGGCAGAGTGGGCTGAGACAGAGACCGCTGGAGCTTCACCTATATCAGCCCTCGTTCCCCGCAGATTGAGACCTTGGGTGCCGGGGGTGGCAGGACTTAGGTAGGCCTCTGTATGTAGTTCAGCCCAGAGTCAGCAGGTGAAAGATGGTACAGTCTTACTCCGGACTGGGTAATGTCCTGGAAACTCAGGCACCAATGGAACAAAGGCAGACAGGGGGCGCTTGAGCAAAAGTAGGCCGAAACCTGAAGAAACCACGTCCAGGGAGTAAGTTAGGGAGGCATCCAAGGGCAGGCTTGAATCAGGGCTGGCGGCAATCCGAAGGCAGTGGCAAGCAAGGCTGAGGTCTGGTCATGGGGATAGTCAAGAGTGTAGTCAAGCAAGGAAGATGTCTGATCATGGAGATGGTCACGAGCGTAGTCAGGCAAAGTGGAAGTCTGGGTCTGGAGATAGGCAATGCGTAGTCGGATGAATCAGAGGTCTGGGTCTGGAGTTAGGCAGTAGTGTAGGGCGAAGCAGAGGTCTGGGTCTGAAGATAGGCAGTAGCATAGTCCGTCGAAGCAGAGGTCTGGGTCTGGAAATGATCAATGGCAAAGTCAGGCAAAGCAAAGTCAAAGTCTATGTAGTCAATCCGAAGCATGAAGCAGGGTAGGAATGAAGAGACAGGAACCAGGAACAATGAGGAACAGGAACGCAGGGATGAGAAGAATCTCTAGGAGGCAATGAGTACTCGACAAGCGAGGAGGCCTGTTGCAAAGGCAACACTAGGGAGTGGATCCTGACCTTAAATACTGTAGTCAGGTTGACGTCATCATCCGGGCCCGCGGCTAGGTTCCTGCTCCAGGCAGGCATTAATATCTGAGAGCTAAATGTGCGTCTGAGACGCACACTTTTTTTTTTAATGTGGAGTGAATGAATAATAGCCTCATTCACATGCATTTGCTTGTGATGAGTGCTATCGCATTCACTCCATGTCAGATGCCCGTTAAATAGGTGCTAATCCCCTATTGCATTAGGGGGTTATACAGTGCGCTCGGCTGAGCACACTGTATTGGCATCGGCCCCTTTATGAGACAGTCCTGTGCCCAATACAGTGGTGAATCTAGACCTTTGATGATAGAGAATTCATTGAAAGTTTTCTGACTGAACTTAAATACAAGGTAGCAAGCTCCCACTAATAGTTCAATTTCTGGCCCCATTATCTCTACCAGTGTATTACTGTGTTTTACGTCATCCATTTCCCTTTTATCTTAATTGTGCAAAAGAAGGATTTTCTAATAAGGGAATTTTTTACTATTGAGCATCAGGGATACCTGTATGTGTGTCTGTTAGCTGGACATACTCAGAAATGGCATCTCCACCTCGGTGGATGTCTGCCAGCTTCTTGGTTGTAACAGATATGTACTTGGGTTAACAGGTGGACTTACCTCCTGTGCTCCTGGGTCCATTCTACTCGAGTCAGACAGAGGCAAGGGTCAACTGCAACAGATCTCCAGTTGGTCAGTATCTAAGGTAATGCTGTGTATGGACTCCCTTTTCAAGAGGATGGCATGGTCATCATTATTTCCCTCATTCCTGGCTCTCAATTTGGAGCACTAGTAGCATGGGGTCTGCTGACCTCTGGAAATTGATCCTTATGGTGGTATTTCTCTGCTCCATGGAGCAGGAACCACGAACCGACTGCCCCTTTTGGGCCAGCCTTTATAGGAAAGTGAATCTGATCTGAGTCTACATGACTTCATTCATATAGTTAAGGATCGGGACAGCCTCATGAGGAGTTCGCTCCCAATTGGAAATTTCTCTCCAGGGCTCTTTGTGACTAGAACCGGGTGCTTTGCTTTCCCATTCCCTCCACCTTCCCTCCCTCTTGCTTCTCCGCACCCACTCCCATTTGCTTCCCCCACCCACGCTCCCACCTACTATCCTTTCCCCACTCTTTCCTCCCTCGCTTTCTATCCCTTTTACTTGCCATGCTGCAGCTGACACCGAAGACTGTGCAACCGGCAGGTGAAGGAAAAACTTTGAAGACAATTGAGACAGAGGAAGGGCTACATGCTCTTGTGGCCAGTTCCAGGACTCCTCTCTGCTGGTCCTCTGATCTTCTGCTGGTGGGGCCTGGGTTCCTCGTCAGCCAGGTTTCCAGCATAGTACTATACTATATGAAATGAAATATTACCTAGGTTAAGAGGATCTATCTATTATTGTGTTTTAAGAAAAATTATGTATGCTCTGAGGGCTGCCATTTTCCTCTAAGAACCTAACTTTCAACTGTTTTAGAATTTTGTCAGTGGGGTCTAAAAATGCTTTTTCCCATAGCCTACGGCAAGAGGAAAATTTCACACTTGAACTGAGCCTTCAAAATTATTATTTTTTTTTTTTTACTGTCAAAACTGCTGTTTCAGCTACATTCATGTAGAGCAAAAATAATTCCAGTGACCAATTGGGTTAATCACAGGTGTGCACTCCCTGAGGATATCTCTGTGCCAGACCATGTTTCCAATTTAAAAGCAGCCAAAGCAAATTCATATCTAATGACAGGATCATCTCATGAATGGAGCCTCTCATGTCCAGTGAGCATCCTTAACTATTACAAAGAGCATTGCATATTTAAGTGCAAGAATATGGAAAATTTCAAGTAGAAATAGAATAAAATACATTGAATTGAGCAATAAGCCTGGGGCTATCTCAATAGCTCAATGGAAATGCTGTATGCTGTTAAGCAGGTGGTCTGTGCCCACTCTCAATGTCTGTGAAGGCAGTGCTTACTGGCCATGGAAAGCAATGGGGATGCGCTCTCATTTTGAATGATATGGGTAATTCCAATGATATTTTCTCTTTCATTTCATCATTTTAAAAATGAAACCAAAAAAAAGTCATTTGTTTTCTTTCTTTTTTCTTTTTCTTTTAAATTAAATTCAGCACCAAACTTCTCCTGGCTTGTCTGCTGTGGCCTTTCCAGACCTTTGGACCATGCCTCCCTTTCCCCTTCCCCGCAGCCACTTCCCCTCATCTTCAGGTCCAAAGGGCAGGAGTGATCCATAGTTGCTCCTGCCTCATTCCTTTTCAAAGTGGCACTGGCTGGCCCCCATGGTAGGTGCCATTTTGTTGCACATCCACATGTTATTCTACTTTCCAGTACACCGAGCAAAGTTCAACTAAATGCATTTCTCTGGGTGCCCAGTAAAATTATCAGAAGACGTCACTGATGAATTGTTTCTCTGATATTCATTGCCTATTTTCATTATAAAAACAGTCAATCTCCAATGATATACTGTACCGTCATATACTTTGTGAGCCCGACATTCAAACTCCAGATAGCTAGATATGTAGGATTTATCTAGCAGCCGGTGTATATCTGGTTACATTCAACAGCTGCTAGATATTTAGATAAGTCACTTATCCAGCTATCTAGCTAGCTGGCTAACTTGTGGGTGGGCACCGGGCAGATCAGGGCTGCACTACTTAGCCAGATAACTTATCTGCCTAAGTAGCGATTTAAAGACTTAAGCCAGATAAGTTAACTGGCTAAGTTAGACGTACTCAATAGCAGGTCAAGACTTAGCTGGATAACATTTATCTGACTAAGGGGCACTTTGTACATGGATTTTCAGCGACATAGCCGTGCCGCTGAATATCCTTCCAACTTAGCCAGATAAACTATATCTAGCCAAATCACTTAGCCTGATAGGCTTTCAATATCTACACCACCATCACTAAATTTAAATTCCATTAAATTACCTCATTACTGGTATAGCTATATGCAAAAACAATTGTCATCACATTTACACAAAGGGGTAGATTTTTATAATGGACACGACGATTTTATAAAATGCATGCGCTGGCACGCACATGTTATAAAATCCGTGGGCCCAATCCATGCGCGAATTTAAGGGTGGCGCACAAAGGGGGGGGGGGAACTTTTGCAATTTCCACGTGGCGACACATTCAGGCCTTCCCCAGTTCCCTATCCTCATACCTAACCTTCCTTCCCCTTCCCCTCTCCTCTCCTCATCACCCCCTAAACCCTACTTTTTTTTTTTTATTTTAGGTTTGTTACAGTACTTACTTCAGGTCCCCAAGCTGAAATAAGTTGCATGCGCCAGACGGCTGCCGGTGCCCTTGTCTTCGGAACAGCGATTCATAGTACTGTCCCAACCTGCCCCCCGTCTCTCCCCACCCAGATGGGAAGAGACGGGGGGCACAACAGCCCACCTCTTTGAAGAGGCCCGGCAGTTGTGCGTGTACTGGGGTTTATGTACGTGGCCGGGCCTCTTTGAAAATGTTCCCGTCGCGCCCAAGGCCCGGCCACCTGCATAAACCCCCGGGATTTACACGCATGGCATTTCAAATCTACCCAAAAATGTGCTGCTTTAGTAGAATAAAGGCAGGGACAGTATAAAGATCCTTTAGTCTTAAACATCTAGCTAGACAAGACTACATCCTTATTCAAAACAAAAATAAATACATCTACATCCTACATAGTAAACCATGTGAAATTTATTTTATGGTCTCCCTGGATTAAGAATACAGTAAAAGAGATGAAAAGTGAATAGCATTGATATTTTAGGCAATAAAATATATCAATCACTGGTAAGATTCAGCAGGCATTTATGAGAACACTTCTCAAAAGTATCTAGGCTTCTAGATCTCAGAGTCTGAAATTTTTCCCAGGCAGAACAGCTAACTAACGGGCCGATTCAGTAAAGTCCGCGGGAGAGCGGGCAAGCGCCCGCTCTCCCGGCGCACGCACAGGCCACTCGCCTGTGCACGCAATACAGTATTTAAATGAGACCCGGCGGTAGAAACGGGCAAGAGGAGGAGCTAAGGACACCTTTGGGTAGGCGCTAATTTCTGAAAGTAAAATGTGCGGCTTGGCTGCACATTTTACTTACTGAATCGCGCGGGAATACCTAATAGGGCCGTCAACATGCAATTGCATGTTGACGGCCCTATTAGGTTCGGCGGGTTGGACGCATGTTTTCCACCCCTTACTGAATAAGGGGTAAGGGAAAACGCGCGTCCAATGGCAGGATAACAGTGCGCTCCGTCGGAGCGCACTGTACTGTATCGGCCCGAAATGCCTGGATTTTCTAAGGTCGCAGATAATGGGTGGTGGGGTGGCGAAGCAGGGAGCAGGCCTGTGAATGCCGGCAGCAATCATACCTCCACAGTGCAATTGCTGCCGGCTTTCGCACCCAATAGCGCCATCGTAAAAGGTGGTGCTATTGGGCGCGAAACAGGCGGCGAAAAGGGCCCTTACCTTTTCACCATCAGCAATGTCTTCACGGCGTCCACCCCGGGGCTGCCCCAACTCCTCCCCTTCCAGTGCAGACGCCGCCCAGAACTCACCCCGATCTAGGTATCGCACGTGAAAAGGGACTTTTCGCATGCGAAAAGTCTCTTTTCGTGTGTGATCCCTTTTGAAAATGACCACCTAAATAAAGCCATCTAGATTCACAATATATATCTATATCAACCTGCAATTATAGAGCACATTTGATTCAGAGAGAAAGATATGCGTGATGTTTTCCCTCGAAACCTTTAGTAGCACAAACAGCAGATCTGAAGTACACTGGTGCTTTTGTAGCAGCAGAGTAGGCAGGTGCTTTTGTACTTGTGTACTTTAGCCAAGTTGCAAAGACAAACTATCCAGGTTATAAAAGTATCCATCTGCTTTGCCCTCTGTGGCTTATTGAGATTTGCACTCATATGACAATAATGGGGTGAGTTTCAAAGACAGCATATACTTTTTACCAGTGAACTTTGCACCAGTTTTCAAAGCAAAAGTATGCATGGCTCACTTGGAACTATTTTTTTTTGTAGGGTAAGTATTTTTGCTAGAAAAGTACACACAGAGATTTGAAAATGCAATCTACGTACATGTTTTTCCTTCCAACATCCTGACCCTGCCTCCAGAAATGTATCCTCTCACTGCAGCTAAAAGTCGGACCACACTGAGTGGTCGGGCGGGGGGGGGGGGGGGGGTAATTTTCAGCCTGCCGAATAATGTGAGTGGAACGCTTTTTATTCGCATTACCATTTTCTCTAAAAACCTGTTGGCTTGGATGTGCCAGATTTAAAACATTTCAGAAACAATCAAAATCCCAATTTAAATTATGTTTTCTAATAATGACAGCCACCCCACCCCACCCCACCCCAAGGTCATTGGGTTCCATGACCATAATAATTTGTTCTTGCCATTATGCCAAATGCTTTGATATTTATTTCGGGAAATCTAACCTCATGCTATATATAGCCACTCCAGGAGAGAGAGGTTGCCAGCATGGCCTACTTTTTTTAGGCAAAATTAAAAAAAAAAAAGCTAAATATATCTATTTCTAACATGTATAAATAAAAATTTCAATTGCAATTAAAGAATTTGCTAACAAAAAAGCTCGTAAAGCCTTCTTAAATAAATAAAAAGTATTTGGGAAAATTAGAAAATGATTTCTCTTATTAAGTATCACATCAGAACCTTACAAAGGGGCCTACTTTTCTTAGCTGGTACGGGCCTAATTCCTGCTCTCTCCGGCCCTGTATACAGCTATCTGATCACAAAATGCTTAAATGCTGCTGCTGGCAGGATCAATTAAAAGTGGATACTTTTTTCTTTTTGCTAAACTTGTAAATATTGATCTGATATTATTACATTGTCCTTGCTCACATTCACTTTGTACTACAGTAGCACTTTAGAGATACTAAAGTAATATATAAAATGTAATTTCATATTATTGTTTCTCTAATTTTTGCATCAGGTCACTAAGCATTTCCTTTTTTTTTTTTTTTTTGCACCTTTAGCAAGAATCTTTATTTAAAGAACAAAAAATCCCCATTTGATTTCAAATCACTTTTGGTTAATCCATCTAATTATTTTTCTATTTTGTAAGTTTATTTCTTCAGTGTCACAGAAATAATTAATTATTTTTTAATGTATGACTGTGTTCAATTCTCTTCTGAATTCAAGTAAATAACTTCCAGTGCATTAACTCTATCATCCTTGGTTTTATTAAATTTCAATTTTCTACTAGATTTTATATTACCATGAAAATGCATTATTATAATTGATGTTGACATATTCCCATCAATCAAACTGTTAAAAGACATTGCTTGCCCTATAAAACTCTAATAAACAAGGATATAAATATCAGTTAAGTGGAAGGAAAAAAATAATGCAATAATATGGATGCTTAGCACACAGCTCTTTGGGGCAAAGCACATACAATAAAAATGTTGATAGTAACCTTTCGTTCTAGAATGTCTAATAGACCTTCCCAAGTTACAGACTCTTAAGGAAGCCATTAACCCTATGGTATCTGACAGAGAATGCAGAGGCACACACCCCACCACACAACAGAAAAGAAAGCATCCACTTTCACTTTCCTCTCCATCTAAAAAACGTATAAAACTTTTAGTCACAGGGTTTGCTGGAATAAATCAAAGCAAAACTATGCAAGTAGTTTTGCTTTGATTATTATCCCACGGAAAAGTATCCATACAAATTTGAACCCGCTTTTTGAGGGGGGTCTTTTTCATGTTCATTGAATGAAAAAATATTTGATCCATTTAAAATGTTCTACTTAGTAATTTCATGGAGTGTGCTCTAGTCTTTTTATTTTTTGAAATAGTAAACAACCAATTTGAATTTATGCATTCCACTTCACTCAAGTCATCTCTTCTCAAAGCTGAAGAGCCCTAACCTCTTTAGACTTTCCTCTTAGGGTAGCTGTTACGGTGCGGGATACCGATACACAGACATTAGGGGGAAAAGCACAGGACTGCTTCTGCGGCCAAGTCTGAATTATCAAGAAGGCTGCCAACTCTGTAAAATATTGCTAGCAGTAGTTTTGTTATGGATGTGACAGTTGCTTGGTTTTAATTGTAAATATTACCTACCTTAACAAAAGGCTTGGGGGTAACTTGCACAGAGCGGCATTTACTACCATAAGAAACTTGCTGGGCAGACTGAATGGACCATTTTGTCTTTTTCTGCTGTCATTACTTTGTTTCTTTATCATTTTGGTGGCCCTTCTCTGTGTTTTTTCTAATTCCACTATATCTTTTTTTGAGATGCAGAATCAGAATTTCATATTAATATAGTCAATGAAAGCTCAAAAAGGTCATCTGGTCCATTCAGTCTGCCCAATTATTCTGTTCAAATTAACTGGTAGATTTTAAAACCCCTACATGAGTCAAAGCCAGGAGATATGTGGGTGACTCACACAGCGCCACATGGATTTTAAAACCCACGCAGGTACACACATTTCTCCCACTACACGCACAAATCATAAAAAGCAAACAAGGGATGGGGTGTGGGCAGAGTGTGGGCACCGCGTGGGTGGGTCACGGGCAGGCCAAGTCTGTAGAATGAAGTAAGCACGTAAGTAGTTACATGCACAAGAGCACACCGGGGTCCCCTACCACGTAACTTTACTTCTACTATGGATGGCAAGTAAGTCATGCAACAACAAAAAATAGGCTAATCAATGGGGTTTTAAGGATCAGGGCATAATAGGGTACAAGGGAAGCAGGTTAGGTGGATTAGGAAGTCCTCTCCTTTACTGGGAAAAAGAACTATTGCATCGGTGCAAGAAGCTACTAAAATTCATCCCACTTATACACACGAGGTGGCCTTTGCATGCATATGCGTGCATCAATATAAAATCATGCACACGTGTACGCACGTATAGCCAATTTTATAACATGCGCGCATATAAACGCATATGTTATAACATTCCCGCATTCATGTGCTGTTAAGGAGCATGCCCTCAGGCCCGGTTAGGAGCTCAGAGGCGCGGTCCCATCTAAGGAAGATTTGAGCCCTTGGGCCGTAGCACAACTCAGAGAGAAGCCCCAAGACACACTGCGGGAGGTGAGCTGGTATGAGCATGGGTGGAGCAGGAGCAGGGCTGGAGTGAAGACAAGACAAGGATTCCGGAACAGGAACTAGGCAAGCTCAGCCCTCCACTGGACCTACACACACCAGTGAGATCCAGCAACACAATCCTGATCTCGAGAGTAGCCCTTTGGCCACTCGATAGCCCTTCCGGATCCGTCGCTGGGGAGCGACGAGTGTGTGAGACCAGATGGAAACTGAGGGCAGGAACATGAAGACTTGGACAAAGACTCAGGATACTCAGAAGATTCAGATGAAGACTTGGATACTCAGACGAAGACTTGGAGACTCAGGAGACTCAGACGAAGACTTGGATACTCAGGAGATTCAGACGAAGATTTGGATACTCAAACAAGGACTCAGGATACTCAGAAGACTCAGAGGACTCAGACAAGGATTCAGGAAACTCAGAAGACTCAGAGGACAAGGATTCAAGAGATTCAGAAGACTCGGACAAGGATCCAAGTTGCTCGGCAAGGATTCAAGAGGCAGGTGAAAGTATTGGGTGAGAACTGCATTGCAGCGCACCCTACACAGCCGCCCATGGCTGGTCACGGACCACGCTGAACGTGAAGCTGACTCCAGGCGAAGATGTGGAACTTGAGACTGGAGCATGGCGAAGATTCAGTAGAGGCCTGCACTGGGGCGCAACCTACACAGCCGCCTGTGGCTGGTCACGGACCACGCTGGAGTGGAGCAGGTTCTGGAAGAGTCTTAGGCATGGACGGAAGCAGACACAAGGGAACTCCGTAGACCGGGACAAGACTCAAGACTCAGGATACTCAGCAGCAAGGTATTAAAAACAGAAGTCAACTGGAGGCTTGCGCTGCAGACGAGAAGAAGGCCTTGTACCACGAGGCGCCCTACACAGCCATCCAATGGGCTGGTCATGGACCATGACATGGCATGCCAAGAGAGGTGGACAGATGAGGGACCTGGAAATGGGATGAAGAGCTGATGATGAGACGGATGGAGTCAAGACAGGAACATAGGACATTAGGAACATGGAACATGGCACTTCAGAACTTGGGACATCAGGACATCTGGACACGGATCATCTGGAACATCAGGAACAGAAGACAGGTGATGAGGGAGCTCTGACGAGGGATGAGACCAGGAACATCAAGGAGATGAAGTTCAGGAACACGAAGAACATGGAACGAAGATCCATCAAGGCACAGGAGACCACGGAAGACCTGGATTGGAAGGAAGAACACAGATGCTGTGCAAACCCGATTTGAAGACACTGAAGAATGGCAGCAAGGCCCTTTTATAGGGCTGAAGCAGGAACAGGTGGATGACATCATCAATGAGGGCTGCAGCGCTTTTCCCGCTGCTGGCCCTTTAAATATTGAAGAGAGGCGTGCACCTGCGCCTATGCAAGGGCCAGGAAGAGGACAGACACACTGGCAGCGTCCCGCCACATGGGAGGCCTGAGATGGAGCAGCTCCCTGCCACGAAGCGGGAGATGGATGCAGGCAGCGGCAGAGGTGGCTTCCCTGCCGCTTAGATGGAGGACCCTGGCTCCGGCAGTGGCCGAGACTGAGCAGGAGCGGCAGCAATGGCTACAGCCGCAGAGGAAGGCTCCCGATGATGGCACAGCCTGCCGTGGGATGGCGTCGGCAGCAGCCTGGCTGGCTGCATTCAAGGAAGCAAGAAGGCTGGGAGACCCCCCCGCGACACGCGGGCAGACTCACAACATGTGCCCGCACCGGAAAATGCGCACATATGTGCGTGTGTGCACGGGTCTTACAAATTACCTCTAAGAATATGTCCCACTGTCTGCTACAGAGTATGACCACCTGCAAGATTTTTCCTAATCTTTTTTTAATTCCTCCATGGTAACCACACCATCTTTGTTAGAAAATCATTCAAAATCCACACTGATTTCCATCCAGCAACGACTTTTTCCAGGCCTAAACACAAATCTCTATAATAATCTGTTACTGTTTTAACCTACTCTGAGAGTGCATGATGCTTCTACCATTTTTTCTGTGAAAAAATGTTTATTGACATTCCTTCTCAGTCTGTCTTCTTGGTGCCTCAGATTACGATCCCCTTGTTGTAGAACTTCTTTCTCCTTGACATACGTTTGCTTCTTGTGCATTATTAATACCATTCAGGTATTTAAATATCTCTATCATATCTTCCATCCCTTGCATCTCCTCAAGAGTCCATGTTTAGATTTCTAAGTCACATTTCATTGGGTTTCTGATGTATCTCATTTTGGTAGCCCTTCTCTGCGCAGCATCTATTCTGTTTAAAGCTTCCAGAACTGGACATGATTCTCCAAGTGAGATCTCACTAGTGAGCTGTACAATGGCATAATCACCTGCTCTTTTTTATCAGTTATCTCTCTCTTCTTATGCATCCTAGCATCACTCCAGCTTTGACCACTACCTTGTCACAATGTTTCCCTACCTGGAAATCAAATCATTAGATATAATCACCCCTCCTGTATCTCAGGCATCAATGTCTCACCCCTTGCCGTGTACCACTCCCTTGGATTTCTGCACACAAAATGCATCTCTGCATTAGTTTATATTGAAACTTGGCTGCTAAGCAGTCAAACACTCCAAGTATTCTTAAATCACTTCTCATTCTTTCTTTTCCCTCAGGCATGTCCACTTTATTGCAGATCTTAGCATCATGCACAGAAAGATAATTTTAATTCTTAATCTTTCCACAGTATCACTCACAAAGATATTGAACAGGACCAGCTCCAGGACTGAACCCTGCAAATTAACCTGATTCTTAGGTCAAACATATGCCAATATATCTGATGAATGTCCATAGTGGATATCCTAGTAAAGCAGACTAGCTTGTGACCCTAGCAGACTAGAAATAAATACCCTTGTCATTCAGTAAATGTTCTAAATGAAAAAATATCTAGATAATTTTTTACTTTACAGTCAAAGCGAAAGGTCAAGAAAGACAGTTCCTAAAAGGAAATATGAAAAACACTGTCATTAATCCTGTGATCTGGAACTTCCCCAAATAACTCTAACGATCAATATTTTTCATTCATGGATTATGAAAATAATTCACATTTTTGAGTGACAGAAAATATTTGTACCAGTTCTTATTGAGGTTACAGTATTTTATATAATGCAGTAATCATAATTTTGTAGGATAAAAATCATTCAAAACTATCCAATCCTGGGCTCCAGATTTTGTGCAGTATTTTGCTGTATACTTCCGAGTTAAGGATTTGAAAGTTTGTCTGACTTGAGGTGTACTTGTACTTCATGTTAACCAGGGATGCACAATTCCAGTCTCAAAGGATCTCAAATGGGTGTGTTTTTTAGGATAATTAACTTATGCAAATTAATGCATCCCTCTTAAATCAAATGCATGCCAATGCACTTCATGAATGTGGATTGTGGTTATCCTGAATACCATCCCTGAAGGACCACAGTTAAGCATTCCTGAGGAGGACATTGTCAAGGATATAAAGCTAGTTACAAATATATGATGAATGCCTTGTGTACATACGGAACCTAGTTTTATAACAGCGCATGTGGGGCTAAAGGCTGTGAGTAGACAGTTATGCCTTACGTGCATAAGTCTGCTTTAAAAATTAGGGCTGTGCTCAGAAACTCTGCCAGACTTATGCAAGCACATTTATACCTACTCAGTACAGGAGTAAATCTCCTGCTCTGCCAGACTTTTGCACGCACATTTCCAGAAATACTGCTGAATATCTAAAGTATGTGTGCAAATGATTTCCTGCCCCAACTCCCCCCTCCCCGAAATGCCTCCTATTTTGTGTGCATAGCATATGCTCATAGTTACGTGCATACTTTTATGCGCACAAACCGCCGGGCAATTTTTAAAAGCTCATTTGTGCATGTAAAGCCAGGTTTTACATGCTTATGAAAATCTAGCCCCTTAAGTTTAGAAAAAGAACTTATATGATCATTTGGTTTTACATTTTAAGTGAGATCCAGAACTGCTGACTTGAAAGGAAGAACTAGAAGTTAATAAAAGTGTTTTGTACTCTTCTCTTGCTCTCTCTTAGTATGATCACTTTCACTCCTCTCCTCTTTAGATATATCATCCATCCATTTGAGGGGGAAGTACAGAAATTAAGCTTGAGTTTATAACTCGGCAACATACAAAAAAATATACATAACACACTGATCAGAAAATAAGTACACAAATGGATATATGCAAAATTTACTGTTTGAGTATTTGTTTTACTCCTAGAAAATATGCACAAACATCCAAAGGGGAAAAATATCAAAGACTAAGTTGGGATGAAAGCACATATAGTAGGGACTGCTATTAATCAAAATGACCTATTACTGGCATCAGCAGCATGGGATCTACTTAGTGTTTGGGTGCTTGCCAGGTACTTGTAGCCTGAATTGGCCACTGTTGGAAACAGGATGCTGGGCTTGATGGACCCTTGGTCTGACCCAGTATGGCAATTACTTATGTTCTTATGCTTTTAAGTCTTTCTTAGTACCGTCTGTCATTCAGAGCCTGATGGACCAGCACTTAACTCAGCAACCTGAGCATGCCACAATGGACTGTGATGGGGATCCTTCTTCAGTTTTGGGGGCCTCCTTAAGTCCTGTGGATTCAGCATTGGCCCCCCTGGTGAATGAGGTTTTTCCTCTGGCCGAGAGGGCTCCTTTACCTTCCTTGACTTTCTCAGCTAGGCCTATTGATTCCTCGGATGCAAAAGACATTACCCTGTTGCATATTTGGCGGGTGGTTACTCCTATCTTCATCAATGTTGGACAAAAGTTAAATTACAAGAGCATTGTTTGCATTTGAAAGCTATAGATGAGTCTGTTTCTAAGGTGAATTCTTAACAAAGGGGGTCATTTATCAAAGTGCTATATGGCGTTTTCGTATGCAAAAAAAACCATTAATGCATGCGAAAGCACCATAACGTTTAGTGCGATGTAAATGAGAAAAAGGGGAGGATATTGGGGCGGGAATTTTGGCCAAGTTTCACAGTTTTGCAAAGCCGTATCGCACAGCTTTAACGTGAATTTTAACTACACATTTTTCATTTGCATAAAGCTTTAACGCGATTGCGATGTTTTTTGTACATGCCGTTTTCAGCTCCTGGAGAGCCAGCCTAGCTATCAGGGCCCTCCTGGGAGATGGAGAGATGGAGAGAGAGAGAGAGAGAGAGAACCTAGCCATAATGTGTAAACATATTTAATTCAGCCTGATTCGAAACTCATTTTGAACTCTAATTTGGAAAAAGCAGGTCAGTAATTTTATAATTCATATCTTTACAGGAAGTAATGCAAATGAGCTTGAGGTGAGGTTTAGGTATTAGTGTAGGGGTTAGGGGCCAATTTGACATTCAAAGAGAGACTTACGAACAGAACAGTTCGATGACCTTCGGAGTGAGGAAACTCACCCAAAGATGAGATTTGTGCAATGTTCTCTCAACCTAGCTTGATGTTACCCAGGTAGAGAGTCCATCACGCTAGGTTGAGAGAACATTGCAGAAATCTCAACTTTGGGTGAGTTTCCTCACTCCGAAGGTCATCAAATCTTCACAAGCGAGCACTGTTCTGTTCGTACGTCTGACTTTGAATGTCAAAGTGGCCCCTAACCCCTACACTAATATCTAAATCTCACCTCAAGTTACTAGGTGGGCCTCCCATAGAGATATAAATACCTATCTAGCATGAGGGTATTATGGCTAGGTGTTCTCTCTCTCTCTCTCTCTCTCTCTCTCTCTCTCTCTCTCTCTCTCTCTCTCTCTCTCTCTCTCTCTCTCTCTCACTCACTCACACATATCCAGGTAGATGAAAATCTTATAATGAAAAAACACATAAATAAAAAAATGAATACAAGCTGTGCATGCTACATCATCTGAAGCCATTACTAATCATTGAAGACTTCCATACTGTTCTACAAACTCAACATAGACTACTGTAACTCCCTATTGCTATGTCTTCCTACTAAAACTACTATAGCTATTACAAAATGCTGCAGCAAGACTTCTATTAGGCACAAGGTATCATATTACACCCTCACTAATATCACTGTACTGGCTGCCAGTACTATTACAAAGTATTACCATTAATATTTAATATCTGCCACACCGATAACCCTGGACTGATAGATATGACATTCCAACCACACATACTGCAGCGAACACTGAGATCTCAAAATAAAGGACTATTATTCACTTTGACAGCAATAAGGAGTATACATCTGAAGCAAATAAGCAATTGAATGTTTTCCATAGTGGGCTCAAAACTATGGAATTCACTACCTGAGACAGTTCTCTTGATACCAGAAAGAGATTAAAAAATGAACTGAAAACTTGGTTATTCAACAATGCATATAACCTAACCTAAAAACAATTGCATGCAGAGACTACAAAAACAGGGACAAGGATAATGATAAGTAAGTATGATCTTAAAGTGAGAGAGCCCAAAATTGGTAAAGATAAAACATCACCATCAAACGATCTTTCACACACCAAACAGTTGCCACAAGTGATATTCAAACTTATCCAGCTAAGGTATCCATCTAACTAGATCTGCTATTGAGAAAGTCTAAAGTTAGCCAGTTATCTTATCCAGCTAACTTTAAACTTTTCTGGGTAAATTCAGCGGACAAGTCTTACCTGGCTAACTTATTTAGCTGGCTATGTCTGAATATGGACCTCCACATTACCAATCCAGACATGCAACCAATTATAAAAAAAAATCTGAACCACTGCAGCATTACTCCAGTATTCTTATTTCCTCGAGACACATTATCAGCCTTCAGTGTTCTGACATATTGAAGGCAGCCGAGACAGCTATTAATACTAACGTGTATTACTGGCTGCAGTCAAATTTCAGTTCAGGCTTCCATGACACTCTCTTCTCGACCATACCCTTCCTTTCCAATCCCACACACACAATCAACCAAAACACTACCACTGCATGTACACACTTTGGCAACAATGTGGTGGAGATGTGCGTGGAATATATAAGGTCAATATTCAAAAGCTAATGCGGCATATTCAGCCACTTAGGAGGATAAATGATAGCCAGATATAATTTAGCCGTATAAAAAAGGGACGTTTTGGGGGATTCTGAGGAGGGGGCTGAGATATCCGGCTAACTTAGCTGAATATCAGGTATATCTGGCTCTGTTATGACTTTAGACCTGCTGCAGTAGGGCCTGATTGCCTATGAACCCGATCCTTAGGGGTAGATTTTAAAACCCCGGCGCGCATAAATCCCGGGGTTTACGCGCGTGGCTGGGCCTCTCGCGCGCTGGGCCAATTTTCAAATGGGCCCGGCCACGCGCATAAACCCCGGGATGCGTGTAAATGCCAGGGCTTTAAAAGTAGGCGGTGTGGGGGTGCAGGGCGGGGTGCGGCTAGAGGTGCCCGGTACCGTGGCCATTTGCCCCTGTGCCGGGGGATCGCGCGCCGGCAGGGTGCAGGCGCATGCAACTTGCTCCTGCTCCTTTGCAGGAGCAAAAGGTGAGTTAAAGAAATTGGGGGGGGGGGAGCTAGAATAAGGATAGGGGGATAGGGGGAGGGTAGGAATATAAGAGCAGACTGGGAGGGAACTGGGGAAGGCCCCGATGCATCGCCGTGCAAATTTGCTAAATTAATCCCCTCCTTGCACACGCCAACTTGGAATTTTATAACACGCGTGTGCCAGCGCACACAAGGGCACGCGTGTAGTTTTTTAAAATCTACCCTATAGAGCGCAGCCAAGCTTAGTCTGTGCAGGAAATAACTGTGAGCAGCAAGCAGGAGGATTATGGCGAGAGTTGGTTTCTTATCATATGATTTTCAGACTGATGTGGTTTGATAAAGCTATAGAGAGTTTAAAGTACCAGAATAACTTGGGACTCTATGTGCTTCAATCCAGCTCACCAACTGGTATGAGAGTATTTGAACCTATTGCTGTGACACCCTGGAAGGAACAGGGTAAAGTATAGGCAATAGGGGCTGGAGTTCCTGGCCTGGGGAGCCTCCAAGGGTTGAACTGGGGAAGCTGCAAGGAGGAGTCGGGCAGTGGAATATGGAAAAGCACCCCCAGAGGCTTAACCTGTGGTTCCATTTTTTATGTAACTAGAGAATTTCAGCTGGATTGCGAATGGGAGAGTGGCCAGTGGCATGAACCCGTGACAATATCTATATCTCTATCTATCTATCTATCTATCTATCTATCTATCTATCTATATATAATTTTTTTTTAGATCTATATATGAACATATATATTTAAATCTATATACTCTGTACCTTGATTTTTATTTTATGCATTATTTTTATTTTCAAATAGGGCAGTTATGGTTAAAGCCCCTTTCAAATAGTTCATAATTACATTCCAGAATATCATGTATTCTCTCCTTCCCAGAGTAGCTCAACACAGACTCACTATTTTTTATTAGAAGGCCATCCTTTCCCTTTCCACTGGCTCCATGGCAAATCTCTGCTTGTAAAACAATGAAGGTACCGTGATATATCTGCTCCCTCCTAAAGGGAGCTAGGGGCACATATACCATAAAATAGAGTGGCTAAAGTCCTCTTACCGAATTCTATACAGACAGTAATGGGTTTTGCAGGTAGGTTACTAGACTAACAACAAGAAGCATGGGTGTCCTGTGCAGCTTTAAAGTATTATTAAAGCAATATTTTTTCATATTATTACCAAGGTCTCATGCTGTTTTGAATTTGCAGTTCTGGAGTTCATTTTTAAAGCACTTGATTATACTTTGAAAAGAAATAGTCTTACAAAGTCATTTTCTGAAACGCACTTGAAGAAAGGATCATCTATGGCTCAGTAAATACAACAGTCTGAAAAGTTATGAGCTATCAGACTAAGCTGAATTGACTTACTGATATTACCTGCAATGAATGCGTTTTAGATAGCCTCTCATAAATAGAAGGCTACAGAGCCTATGACTTTATGGATGTCTTGTGCTTATCAATATATATGAGAAATGATGCTGTCAGATTTCTAAGGATACTGTGGGAACCACACCACTGTCAATTTAATTTTCTATGATTAAATATGTGGTGCCGGTAAAGTTATTTAGCATTTAATATAGCAGTTTCTCTATCTGCTGTAGCTGATAACTGTAATTTTACATCATGCTGAACTTGAAAATTGATGGAAAAGATACATATTTCATAGGTTTCTCTTTTCAATTTACTCTTAAATTCTCTCAGTAATAGAATATAGCTTAAAAAGGGTTTAAACATTCAGATATTCAAAATGTTGCCTTAGTATCAAACGTAGCTGAGATTAAATCTGTTCCTACTACCGAGGCCACTTCAGTGTTGCTCATAATGGAAAGCCTTCCAGTGCTCTCATTGAGGAACATGTTTCAATTTGATTTGGATATCTCCAGAGTTTAGATATAATCTAAGCAATTGTAAGAAGATGCCATCTGCTTACACAGAGTTCATGTTTATTTTCTTGTACTAAGAATTCATAATGACTTGACAGAAAATTCAGAGATCCCATTTTTAAAAATAGCTTGGCTTATAAGCATACTTTGCGCTATGGCAACAATGATAGAGTCCTTGATGAAACAGAAATATTTGCTCATATCTTCCAAGGTGATAGGGATCAAAAATGCCAAGAAACACTGTATCTTAGAGAATTCCTAGAAATGTAGTGAGTACATTTACAATCTGTTTCCTTGTAACATATAGTGACATAGCAATGATGGCAGAAAAGGGCCAAATAGTCATTCCAGTCTGCCCAGCAAACCTCCCATGGTAGTATCTGTCATGTCGTGCGGGTTACCCCCATGTTTCTCTTAAGGGTAGCAATTGCCACTCCATGCAGTTATCCCCAAGCCTTAAAATAGCCCATACAAATTTACTGCTAGCAACTAGGTGTTCAGCATTATATAAGAACATAAGAACATAAGATATACCATGCTCGATCAGACCAAGGATCCATCAAGCCCATTATCCTGTCTCTAACAGTATCCAATCCAAGTCACAACTACCTGCCAAGTACCCAAACATTAAACAGATCCCATACTACTAAAGCTGGCAACAAGCAGTGGCTATTCCCGATTGATTAATAGCAGTTTATGGACTTCTCCAGGAACTTATTCATTTCACATTTACCCATTCAAATCTTTTCATGATTTTGTAGCCCTCTTCTCCAAGCTGAACAGCCCTAACTTCTTTAATCTTTCCTCATAGGGGAGCCATTCCATGCCCTTTATCATTTTGGTTGCCCTTCTCTGGACTTTCACAAGTGCAACTATTCTTTTTTGTGTTGTGGCAACCAAAATTGCACACAGTATTTAAGGTGTGGTCTAACCATGGAGCGATACAGAGATATTATGACATCCTTTGTTTTATTTTCCATACCCTTCCTAATAATTCCAAAAATTTTGTTTGCTTTTTTGACCAGCACAGCACACTGAGCTGATGATTTCAATGTAATATCAGCTATGATGCCCAGATGTTTTTTCGTCGGTAGTAACACCTAATATGGAACCTAGCATCATGTAGCTAGAGTATGCATTATTTTTCCCTTCCACTTGTCCACATTATATTTCATCTGCCATATGGATGACCAATCTTCTAGTCTTGCATGGTCCTCCTGCAATTAATCACAATCCACTTGTGATTTAACTACTCTGAATAATTTTGTGCCAACTTCAAATTTGATCACTTCACTCATTGTACCTCTTTCCAGATTATTTATAAATATATTAAAAAGCACCAGTCCAAGAAGAGATCCCCAAGGCCCTCCACTGTTTAACTTTGTCCACTGTGAAAACAGACCATTTAATCCTACTCTCTGTTACCTTTCTTTTAACGAGTTTGTAATCCACAAACGGACATCTTCTCCTATCCCATGACTTTTTAGTTTTCTTAGAAGCCTCTCATATCACATCTACCAGTACACCTTTATCCACATGCTTATTCACCCCTTCAGAAAAATGTAGCAGATTTGTGAGGCAAGTCCTCCCTTGGGTAAATCCATGCTGACTGTCTCCCATTAAATCATGTCTATCTATATGTTCTATAATTTTATTCTTTATAATAGTTTCCACGATTTTCACGACACTGAATTCACGTTCACTGGTATATAGTTTCCCGGATCACCTCTGTAACCCTTTTTCTATATCAGGGTTATATTGGCCACTTTCCAGTCTTCAGGTACAACAGATAATTTTATTGATAAGTGACAAATTACTTGTAATAGGTCTGAAATTTCATTTTTTAGTTCTTTCAGAACCCTGGGATGTGTACCATCCGCTCCAGATGATTTGTTATTCTTCAGTTTGTCAATCTGGCCTACTACATCTTCCAGGTTCACCATGATTTGGGTCAGTTCATCTGAATCATCAATCTTGAAAACCATATCCGCAATGGGATCTCCCCAACATCCTCGTCAGTAAACCCTGAAACAAAGAATTCAGTCTTTCCATGATGGCCTTATCTTCTCTAATTGCCCTTTTAATCTCTCAATCATCTAACAGTCCAACTGACTCCCTCACAAGCTACCTGCTTTGGATATATTTAAAAAGTTTTTATTATGAGTTTTTGCCTCTATGGGCAACTTCTTTTCAAATTCTCTTTTAGTCTGTCTTATCAATGTTTTACATTTGACTGTCCTATTTTCTTCAGATGGATCCTTCTTCCAATTTCTGGAGGAAGATATTTTGGCTAAAATAGCCTCTTTCTTCTCACCTTTTAATCATACCAGCAATCGTTTGGCCTTTCTTCCACCTTTCTTAATACTTGGAATACATCTGGACTGCACTTCTAAGATGGTATTTTTTTTAACAATGCCATTCCTGTTGTACACTCTTAACTTTTGTAACTGCACCTTTCAGTTTTTTTCTATTTTTCTTAATTTACCAAAGTTTCCTATTTGAAAGTTTAGTGCTAGAGTCATGAATTTACTTATTATCCCACTTCCAGTCATTTATTCAAATTTGATCATGTTATGATTACAATTACCAAGCAGCCCCACCAACGTTATGTCTTTCACCAAAATCCTGCACTCCACTAAGAATTAGAACTAGCATAGCTCCCTCTCTCATTGATTCCTGAACTAATTGCTTCATAAAGCTGTCATTTATTACATCCAGGAACTTTATCTTTCTGGCATGTCTTGATATTACATTTACCTATCAATATTTGGGTAATTGAAATCTCCCATTATAACTGCACTACCAATTTGCTTAGCTTCCCTAATTTCTCTTAGTTTCATCATCCGTCTCATCATTTTGGTCAGATGGACACTTTCTTGACACACATGGGATTTCTACCCATAAAGATTCTATTGTGTATTTAGTCTCTTGTAGGATCCTTATCCTGTTGGACTCTATGATATCCCAGGTATAAGGTGCCCCCCCCCCTCCCCACCAAGTTGCTCCTCCCTATCATCGTGATATAATTTGTGCCCTGGTATGGCACTATCTCATTGGTTATCCTCCTTCCACCATGTCTCTGAGATGCCAACTAAGTCTATCTCATCATTCACTGCTATACACTTTCCCATCTTACTTCTTAGACTCCTGGCATTGGCATACATACATTTCAAAGTGTGTTTTTGTTTGTATTAACAGCCTGCTTTTCAGTTGACAGAGATAATTTGGAATCTTTTAGCTCAGGTGATTCTTTACTTATAGGCACATGGACTACTTTTGCTTTTATTGGAACCTCTCTGTTAGAATGCCCTAACTCTCCTGTTTCATTAGTACACTTTGAAGATATCTTACGAACCATATGCTACTGAGCAACTGTCAGCTTTCCCTTTTGTTCTAGTTTAAAAGCTGCTCTATCTCCTTTTTAAAGGTTAGCATCAGCAACCTGGTTCCACCTTGGTTAAAGTGGAGCCCATCCTTTCCAAAAAGGCTCCTCTTTCCCCATAAAGTTCCCCAGTTCCTTACAAAGCTGAGTCCCTCTTCCTTGCACCATTGCCTATTTAGTGCATTAAGACTCCGGAACTCTGCCTGTCTCTGGGGATCTGTGAGTAGAACAGGAAGCATTTCAGAGAATGCTACCCTGGAGATTCTGGATTTACCTTTCTAGCTAAGAGCCTAAATTTGGCTTCCAGAACCACCCTCCCACATATTCCTATGTCATTGGTGCCCACATGTACCATGAAAGCTGGCTCCTCCTCAGCACTGTCTAAAATCTTATCTAGATGCATGAGGTCCACCACCTTCACACCAGGCAGGCATGTTACCAGGTGATCCTCATGCCCACCAGCCCATCCAGCTATCTACATTCCTAATAATCAAATCACCAACTATGATGGTCGACCTTAGCCTTCCCTCCTGGGCAATAACCCTGGGTGACACATCCTCAGTGTAAGAAGACAATTCATCACCTGGAAAACAGGTCCTTGCTACAAGATCATGTCCTGCTGCACCAGGTTGATGCTGTCTGACCAGGAAACCTTCCTCCTCCAAGGCAGTACCAGAGCTACCAGACTGGAGTTGACTACTTATGTCCCTGAAGGTCTGATCTATAAAGCTGTCTGCCTCAGCTCCTCCAGGTCTGCCATTCTAGCCTCTAGAGATTTGACTCGTTCTCTGAGAGTGAAGAGCTCTTTGCACCAGGTGCACACATACAACCAGTGGGTAAGAAAATCATACAGGTGACAGTCGATGCAGAAGACTGGAAGGCCCCTCTCCTGCAGCTGTATTGCTGCCTTCATCTTAATGTTTTTGAGTTCTTACTTGTTTAGGTTGCTAAAGGAGTAGGAATGTGTAGCCAAGAATCCTTTAAATTTATTGACGGGCTATTAATTCAATAGTGACCTGCAATGGGATAATTAAACTCTTGATAAGGACAGGGGCAATCCTGTATTTAAGATAAAATGCTGATTGATTTTTTTAATGTGAAAGTTTTTCCTGCCTATAAATCAAAGGAGGAGGTAGGGATGGATGGGAGAGGGGTGGAAGGGAAGGAAATATAAACACACACAAACTCTATGCTTTTTCCTACCTTTTGGATAGCTTTTTATAACAAATACAAACTCTAAGCTTTTACATCCGGCGATGTAAAGGTTTATTATAAGCACCCCTCTTCTCAACGCCTTTACATCTGGCGATCGGGACGTGCAGACAAGGCCTGCGTGGTTGGCGCTACAGCCTGTCGGGGTAAGGCCTTTTAATCCTGCACTTACCCCCTACGGGCTCCACCGCCGACCACGAGGCTGGTCCCCGAGCCCTCCGCTCCTTCCAGCCCTCTTCTCAACGCCGCGATCTCCATCTGCGAAACGGCTAATCGGGCCCCAGGCGCTGGTCTCCCATGTAATCTTCCAGCGGCCACACCAACTTAAAAACCTTGCTCCTCCCGGCGGCTTCCTTTACATCCGGTGATTGGGACGTGCAGACAAGGCCTGCGTGGTCGGCGCTACAGCCCGTCGGGGTAAGGCCTTTTAATCCTGCACTTACCCTCTATGGCAGGGGTGGGCAATTCCGGTCCTCGAGGGCTGCAAACCAGTCGGGTTTTCAGGATATCCTTAATAAATATGCATGAGAGAGACCGGCATACACACTGCCTCAGTTGTATGCAAATCTATTTCATGCATATTCATTAGGGGTATCCTGAAAACCCGACTGGTTTGCAGCCCTCGAGGACCGGACTTGCCCACCCCTGCTGTATGGGCTCCACCGCCGACCACGAGGCTGGTCCCCGAGCCCTCCGCTCCTTCCTGCCCTCTTCTCAACACCGCGATCTCCATCTGCGAAACGGCTAATCGGGCCCCAGGCGCTGGTCTCCCACGTCATCTTCCAGCGGCCACACCAACTTAAAGGCTTCGCTCCTCCCGGCGTCGTGCTCCTTCAGGCGCCTCTTAAGCACCTTGCATCAGTTTCATAGCTACTTTGTTGCTCCTGCTGCACCCATTATTCTTAACCATATCCCCTCTTGCATTTCCCACCTCCCCCTTACAAAAAACAATCTTACTCCCTGTCCACCTCTCCCGTTTCTCTCTCCCTCAATCCTCTACTATGCCACCCTTTTGTTGTGACTGTCACCTACCCTTCCAGCGCCGATACATCTCAAATCGCCCCCCCCCCCCATACCCTACCCACCTACACACCTCCAAAGAAGACTTATACCTATTTCAATTTCCCCCCTGACTCAATTCCTCGGCCTATCTCTAATATCAGTGCTCCTTTTCAACGCCCAGTCTCTACAAAAAAAAAAACACATCTTCTCCACGACCTCCTAATTGACTCCAACCCAGAAATCTGCACCATAACTGAAACATGGCTCAAACCTCAAGACATTGCTCTTATAAATCAGCTTCCCACAAACTCCTACGACTTCTTCTCTATACCCCGCAGCAAGAAAAGAGGAGGCGGCTTACTCTTAGCGGCAAAAAAAGATTTGAAGCTTACATCCCAAAAATGCAATCTTCCCAACCAATACGAAATTGGCTTCTTCAAATCAAAAATTCTCCAAGTCTGCCTCATCTACACACCCCCGGGTCTTCTAGAAAAAGACTCCTCACCCATGATTGAGTTCTTTGCCAACACGCTCTTGCCAGATCTTCCAACTATCCTCCTAGGAGATTTTAATCTACACGTTGATGCCAACCCCCATTCCCCTGCTTGCGATGCCTTCATCTCCTCCCTTGAAGCTATGGGCTTTACCCAAATCATACACTCTCCCACCCACAAAGCTGGACATACTCTAGATCTAATCTTCACCAACTCCCCTATCCAAACCATCAATGCTCCTACATGCCTTGCTGCACCATGGACTGATCATTCCATCGTCCAAACCACCCTTGCACTTCCCCCCTCGACCCCCTCGACCCCTACCTCCCCCCTATACCTCAAGTTCCGTAAATCATGCTCCTTAGATTCCCTCACTCAGGCTTGCTCAGAAATAACCGATCAACTTGACCTCTCCTCTCCAGATAATGCCTTTACCTCCTGGAACAACCTCACTCTTAAGATTGCTAACAAACTCTGTCCCTTTACGTCAAAAACCATCAAAACCTCCCATCCAAATAAAAAACCCTGGTTCTCACCTGAACTCAGGAACCTTAAATCCCGCCTTAGATCTGCAGAAAGGCGCTGGCGTAAACACCCCACCCTTGCATCCAAGACAAACTACTACCAACTTATGCACGAATACAGAAACACCATCCTCACCACTAAACGAGAATACTATGCTAAAAAATATACATGGTTTACAACACAACCCCAAGGCCCTCTTCACCTTGATCACTTGACCTTACCAATCCCTCTACAACTCAACTCCAATCTCCCACCTCTAAGAATCGCTGCAATGAACTGGCACACTTCTTTAAAAACAAAGTCTCTTCCCTCACCACACAATTTTCCCATAATCCCAACAAAGTGACTCTGCCCCCCCTCAACCTCTCAGCTTCCATGTCTGCTTTTGATTCATCCTCCTCCCTTGAAATAGAAAATATCCTAAAAAAAATGAAACCCTGGATGGCCAGAGTTCTGTCTGCACAATAGGCAGCTCACCTATAGCTCCACCATCGCCCATTGTGGTTCTACCTCCTCTACTGCCACCACCATCCGCATCAATGCTCTGAAGTATCACTACCACCACTAGAGAGAGATGCTCTCTCCTTTCCAAAAACACAGGTGGCTAAGGAGAATAGGCCTACCACTGTTCTCTGCCCATCTTCTGATCAGCCTCACAACCTTCCAGGCTTCCCCAGCAGCTATCATGATGTGCTATTGTCCCCAAGTCCCAGGCCCTCCGAGGGCAGCATCAGCACTGATGGACCCCTGCTACAGAAGAGCACAGGACTTAGACCAAGGCAGCTGAGTTTCAACCATGAGAAAGAAGGTGGCCAAGGAAGTACTAAATGTTATTAGTGTAGCAAGCCTCTGCAGAGGTCTGTGAGTTAGCTAGCAGATTATGAGCCAGGTTTTGAGTGGATATCCTTTATCACCTACAAGAAAGAACACAAAGAAAAACAGAATTAGATTAATGTTGGGCAGAAGGGTAGTTCCTGGTCCAGGTTGGAGTGGTCCTTTTGATGCTGTCAGTCCACCTAGATATGAAGGAGACCAAAAGATGAGGTTAGTTACTGTGTGGTGCTAGTGGTAAGTACATTCCTATCTAGAAGCTAGCCTTGGTGATGTGTCCTTACTGGAAGCAATCATGAATTCCTGACTGTGAGACGATGTAAGCATCATGAAGGATCCCAGAAACCTGGCACAACATCCAAAATGATGCCCTTGCCATCACAGACCACTTGCATATTGGGAGTGTGGAAGCCCATGCGGTTGCAGTAAGTATCTTCATTCCCCCTGGTGACCTTATAGAGATGTAAGTACAATCATAGCCCCCAAGACAGGGAGGAAGTGCCCTATGTTGTAGAAATTAGTCATTATTTGTTGCTGTTGTCTGTTCCGAGGAAAAAAAATATTTATAGAAAGATATAGTTCCAGTATGTATAGAAAGCATTCCCATGGTACATTTTTAAAAAGCACCAGCAGCCAAGGACAGAGAGATGACTCACTAATTAATGTGGCTCTTGATTAGGATTGCCAATTGGCACAAGAATTTTGAAACAGGTTACTGCAGTTCTTGATTTATCCAATTGCATTCTGGGTCTTTTTATGGGACTATTGGAAGTTGGGTAAATTAGATTGCACAGGCAGACATGCCCCCTGGCCAAATAATTTACTAATTTCTTTTAAATTAAGGGTGATACTAGACAAAAGAGATCAATAAGTTTTGACAAAACATATAACAGAAGGTGACATGTTTATTTAAATACACTTAGAAATGATTGGATACCAGAGCTGACTCAGCAACTTTTGCAAACATCTAATATTAGCCAATTGGTAGACATTTGGAATGACATATTAGGGAAAAGTTTAGATTAGGTAGCACCTGGGTTTACACAGGATTTAAGGGGGGAAAAAAGAGTCCTGCACCAGTTTAAGAGGCATTGGCGTAAGCAAGAATGATAAGAATCTTGCTCTGTTCAATGCATGCCTGTCTGAAAATCAGAGTCCTGTAGATCAGAGGAAGGACACTTACTATGATAAGAGAATTCAAGAAGCAGGTAATTCCCTCAAGGAAATTTTCAATATAGTAAAATATTTATCTTGTGCTGTAATTTCATAAGGTTTGGATAACACAGATGTAAATACCTTGGAGTGTAAAACAAATAGGGATGCATTTTTATAAGAAAACTGCCAACCTGTCCTCCAAATTAAATTCTGACATGCCGTCAGAGAACCATAGGTTTTTATTAGACAATGTTTGTTGGGTTAAGTTTGCCCCTGTTACCAAAAAGGAAATTCATGCTCACCTAGCATCTTTGAATAATTCAGATTGTCCATTGAACCCATGTTTTACTGCCATCATGAAAGGCTTAAGAGAGGAGTTAGCTACCCTCTTAGCAACACTTATAAAGGGATGTCTTTCTTCTTCTTTGAAGCAAGCTAGTGTTCACCCTGGTCTCAAGAAAATTTCTAGTGCTCAAAATGATCCCTCAGACTATATAACAGTTTCCTCCTTATCTTTCCTTACCAAATGTATTGTTATAATGGTAATGATAAAGTGGATGGAACAATTGCCCAAGAGGACAGGCTAAAGAGGTTAGTGCTGTTCAGCTTGGGGAAGAGATGGCTGAGGGGGGATATGATAGAGGTCTTTAAAATCATGAGAGGTCTAGAATGGGTAGATGTAAATTGGTTATTTACACTTTCGGATAATAGAAAGACTAGGGGACACTCCATGAAGTTAGCAAGTAGCACATTTAAAACTAATCGGAGAAAATTATTTTTCACTCAACATACAATTAAGCTCTGGAATTTGCTGCCAGAGGATGTGGATGGTGCAGCTAATATGCTGGGTTTAAAAAAGGTTTGGATAAGTTCTTGGAGGAGAAGTCTATTAACTGCTATTAATCAAGATGTCTCAGGGAATGGCCTCTGCTACCACTGGCATCAGTAGCTTAGGATCTTCTTATTGTTTGGGTACTTGCCAGATTCTTGTAGCCTGGTTTGGCCACTGTTGGAAACAGGATGCTGGGCTTGATGGCCCCTTGGTCTGACCCAGTATGGCAATTTCTTCTGTTCTTATATTCTTATATTGTCAATTGTGTTATTTTTTTGGATGTACATCAGGTATCAGACTACCAAAAAGTTGAATTTAGATAGAACCATAATACTGAGACTCTCCTTGTCTCTAGTTTAGATTCATTTAGGAGAGTGTTTGATATACAGAAACAATTTCTATTAACATTTTTATTAATCGGAATATTACTAATACATTTTGTTGATCTTGGTATAAATTGAGCAGTTCTTCTTTCCAAATTTCAATTATATCTATCATCAAATAGACAACAAATACTATCCAAAGGAAATATTTTTTCTTCATAGTTCCTGCTGGAGACTGGAGTCCCACAGGGATAGTTTTTTTTTTTGCCATGTTGTTCAACATCTATATAAGAACCGTTTGTAGGATATTGACTGATTTGGGTGTTACATATTATATCTATGCTGACGATATTTAGTTTTTGTTTCCAATGGTAAATTCTATCAAGGATGCACTTAATGAAGCAGCAGAGTGCTTCAAGTCTAATTCAGTGAGGGTTACATCTTAATAACTTAATGTAAAATCTGGCTAAGACTAAGATCCGGTATCTTTCTAGATTTCCTCATTCTAACATCCCTTCTTTCCTATAATTGGGTGGATTTTAAATTCTAATACTATGAAAAACCTGGAATTTAGGAGTAATCTGCTATTCTGTACTATCTTTTAAGTTACAAGTCATAATGTAGTGAAGCAGTCAGTTTATAAACGTTTGCATTTTAACAAGTCTTAAACCTTATTTGTCCACCTCTGCTTTTGCTATTCTTAGTAGGGATGTGAATCGTTTTTTGACGATTTAAAATATCGTCCGATATTTTTTAAATCGTCATTAATCGTTAAAGAGTGCGATACAATAGAAATTCCACCGATTTATCGTGAAAAAATCGTTAATCGGGTTAGTGCACACTAACGGGAGTTAGGACACAACCTAAAAACCCACCCCGACCCTTTAAAACCGCTCCCTTAGCTTTCACCACCCTCCCGACCCCCCCCCCAAAAATGTTTTAAAATTACCTGGTGGTCCAGCAGAGGTCCCGGGAGCATTCTCTCACGCTCGGGCTGTCGGCCAATAAACAAAAAACCCACGCCGACCCTTTAAAACCGCTCCCTTAGCCTCCACCACCATCCCGACCCCCCAAAAACGTTTTAAAATTACCTGGTGGTCCAGTGGGCCCCAGGAGCGATCGCCCGCTCTCGGGCCGTCGGCGCCAGCCGTCCAGTTTTTTGTTTATCGGATCGGGCGCAGGCGATAAAAAATAAACCGATTGGGCCAGACAAAAAAAAATGCACGATTTGAATCTGAACCGAACCGATTCTGATTCCAATTCACATCTCTAGTTCTTAGGATATTAATTATAACAAATCTTGATTATTGCAATGCCATATTTGTCAACTTGGCAAACTGTACAATTTGTGCCCTTCAAGTAGTTCAAAATATGGCTGCAACCATATTATTATTCCTATCCTGTATGTTTTACATTAGCTCCCAGTGAAATGGAGAATCAAATTTAAGATCCTTATTTTAATTTTCAAGGCAATGAATTCACAAGTAGCTTATAGCATTTGCTTATTATTGAAGATTTATATTCCTGCATGAATGTTACATTCCCAGCTGTTATTAATTAATAAGCAATAGTACCTCCTCCTTCTCTGTTCTCTCTCCCTTCTCAATCATTGTGACATGAGTATCCATAAGCCCATTTCTGAAAATGGATTCTCCACCATGGTCTCCAACTCCCCAGTAAGGCCATGTTAGTCCCAGGTATACTTACATATACCCTCCCAGTATGGCCCTGTCTCATCCAGTTAACCCCCAGTATGTCCTGGTTACCCCCAGTATAACCCAGTCTGCCCCAGGTACACTCCTTACCACCTCCCAATACAATCCAGTATGTCCCAGTTACACTCACTGCCACCCCTTAGCCTGCTGCCCTATCCACTCACGCAAAGCCAAGTCGCAAAACAGCATGAAATCTTAAATATAAATGAGTAGTAAATGTACTCACATAAGCTGCTTTTAAAACAGCTCATTATAATTTGAATTTTAAAAAAGATGCATGTGCACAAAATAGTAGATGCACGTGCAAATAGCACATATTTGTGCAAGGGCTATTTTTAATCCATGCACATGTACACATAAGTACTGATGCACTAATAAATATGCTTCTGTTAAAAACAGGTGGTTTAGGGTGGGCCAGGAGCATTCTGGGGCCAAGCCAACATTTAGATGCATAAGTTGTGATTTTATAACCTGCGAATGCAGAACGTGTATGGCTGTTACTTGTGCATATTAACTTCTGCTATTTATTGTTGCACTCGGGGGTGGACCCTTGTCCTGGGGCAGTGGAGAAACACCTCCACTGCCCCAGGGGGCGGTGCACTGGAGGAGACAGAGGCTAGGATGAGCTTCACCACTGGAAGCCCGAGGTCCGTTCCCCCCCCCCCCCCCCCCCCCCGGGAAGAGCCCGTAGGGACCCAGGCCACTTAGGTGGGCCTCGCAGGGTCTCTTGGGAGAGTGGAAGTCCAGCGTGCCCACAGACACAGGGAGAGCGCGGTCAGGTTCGAGGCTAGAGGTCCGATGGAGGAAAGAGGACCAGAACAGCATAGGTGATGACAAGGCAAGGAACAGAGCCAGAATCTAGGGACAAAGTCAGGCGAGCAAAGGTCAGAGTCCAGAGGTCAGTCCATGGAATGGTCAACAAGGCAGAGGTCAGATACAGAGATCAGATGAGGTCACAGGTAGGCTGAAGTCAGGAGGCAGGCAGCAGGCAGAAGGGCAGGTCAAGGAACAAGCTGAGGTCTAGAGGCAGGCGGCAGGCAGGTCAAGGAACAAGCTGAGGTCTTGAGGCAGGCGGCAGGCAGGCAGGCAGACAGGTCAAGGAACAAGCTGAGGTCTTGAGGCAGGCGGCAGGCAGGCAGGTCAAGGAACAAGCTGAGGTCAGTACCAGATAGACAGTCCAGAGGTACTACCTGGGAAGATGTACAGATGAACACAGGAACAAGACGAGTAGGAACTAGGATGCAGGACCAAGGCAGGAACAGAACTGGAACAGAAGGATCCTGGAATGAGACTAGGAACAAGACAAGCGCAGGAACAAACGCAGAGGCAATCTCGCATACAAGCTGACCCGATTGCCAAGGCACAGAAGCACTCTCAGGGACTTCCTTATATCAGGGGGATCAATCAGGGCATGCCGCGGAGCTGAGGCCCACCCTAGGCCCTACAATAGGCCGAGCGGTCCACGCGCACATGTGCGTAGGGGCATGGCTAGCATCGGTGAGGACGCCGAACCTCAGCGTGAGGCCTGGCATACAGTGGAAGGCCCAGCGATTGCCGTCGCGGGACACCGTGGCCTAGAGGAGCTGGCCACCACCAGTAGGGAAGCCGACCTGGGACCTGCCATGGGACCATGAAGGTGAGCAGGCCCATGTGCGGGATGGCCGCGGAAGGGACATGTAACATTTATCAGGTGTAAGACAGAATAAAATTCTTTATAGCCAAATACTGACTGGGTGAATGGTCAGAATAAACTGGGGGAAGAGCAGGCTGAATAACCAGAAGGGATGACAAATGTTAAGGAAAATACACGCTTAACATTTCCTCATGCAAAATTAGGAGCACACATATGCGCGAATAGGCGTATGTGTGCTATAAAATCCAGGCACGTGTGCTCGTGCCCACGTATGCGCGTGTATGAGTATGCACATGCTTGTTTTAAAGTTACCATCCCTGCATGTACATGTAAACCATGCCCCAACACACTCCTAACAAGCCCTCTTTTTTCACACTTTTTCTCATGAAAGTGCATATATGCTTGTATGTTACACATTTATAAAATACAGATTATGTGCATACATGTGCATTTTTCCACACATAAGCTTTTGAAACTTCTCCCCAAAGTGTATTATTTTCTATAAAAAAAAAACAATTACCCACAGAAAAGCATTCCTAGCTAGTCAAAAGAGCAGGGCACAACACAGAAGGAAAAGGGAATTCTTCCTAGGATCTAGTAGGCAGGAAAAGGAAAGAGTGGTGGACAGGGCAGTTAGGAATCTTTATCTTTATTTGAATTTATAAATTGCCTAAAGCGAATCACTAGGCAATGTACAAATAAAACAAGCATAAAATATAAATTACAAACAGTCAAAGAAACAAATAAATACAATAACAGAAAGGTCAAAAAGACCATAGCAATCAGGGGCGACAGTAAAGATAATACTTAATTCAGAGTCTCAAAAGCTAGTAATATGCCTCTTTAAATAGCCAGGTTTTCAACAAAGTTTTAAAGATTTTGACCCCATCAGCCAGGCGCAAAGCCTCAGGAAAAGAATTCCAGAGAATGGGAGCTGCAACAGAAAAGGTAGAATGGGATGGGATCTTCCCAGGTAGTGAGCTACATGGGGAGGGGAGAAGAAGGGTTAGGAGAAAAATGGAAAGGCCTAGGCAAAAAGGGCAGGTAACACACAAGCTATAAAGGAAAGAGCAAAGGGCTGGGCTAACACTTTATGTCCAGCAGTCCCATACACGACAATCCCCCCCCCCCCCTCCCAATGATAAAACAGGGTTAGTTAGATAGAGACAAAGGTTAGTCACATCACCAGCATGGTGACCTGCTTGCCAATGCAACCTCACAGTATAAGCTAAGGTAGCAGATACGGTGGGGCATGGCAAATGTTGGCAGCAGCTTATTCAACCTGTCACCTGATGCGAGTTCAATGCACCCACACTCAGGGGCGGATTGCCCTATCGGGGGATCGGGCATCCCCCGGTGGGCCGGTCGCTCTAGTCACGTGGTCTGCCGAGCGCGGCTGTGACAGAGCCGCGCTCGGCAGACCACGTGGTATCTCCTGGGCCGGCCTGGGTGGCGAATCCCCGGGCCGGTCGTCAGCGGGAATCAGCCCCTGCCCACAATGCTTCAACAGCAGCAGTGTTTGTATTCAAGCATCCTGTCTTTTATGGATCGGATGCTAGACGAATGGGAGTCTCCAGCTCAGAACCAGCACAATGACTTCAACGGCTGGGTATACTTTCAGATAACAGTTAGAGAATTAGCTATGTCAGTGGGCACTGGTCACCCATAGATTCTTGCTAGTTCAAGTTTGGGACATGTTATCCTGGAGTTTGATTGTAATAATTATTTGCTTGCTGGTTCATATTTGCGCATCATTCATGTTTGCACTAATTGCTTCTTGCTAGGGCTGCAATCATCTAATAAGAACATAAGACTTGACATACTGGGACAGACCAAGGGTCCATAAAGCCCAGTATCCTGTTTCCAACAGTGGCCAATCCAGGTCACAAGTACCTGGAAGGATCCCAGGGGGGTAGATAGATTTCAAGCTGCTTATCCCAAGAATAAGCAGTGGAAATCTGCAACTCTACATTAATAATGGTATATGGACTTTTCCTCCAAGAACTTGTCCAAACCATTTTTAAACATAGCTACACTAATAGCTTTCACCACATCCTCTGGCAACGAATTCCAGAGCTTAATTATGTATTAAGTAAAAAAAATGCTAGTCTTTTTATTTTTTGAAAAAGTAAACCACTGATTAACGTTTACTAGATCCATTTCACTCATTATTTTATAAACTTCTATCGACTAAGCAGTGTGACACGGCAATAGCCAAAGCCAGAAGAATGCTGGGCTGCATAGAAGAATATCTAGTAAGAAAAGGGAAGTGATAATCCCCTTGTACAGGTCCTTGGTGAGGCCTCACCTGGTGTACTGTGTTCAGTTCTGGAGACCGTATCTCAAAGGAGACAGAGACAGGATGGAGGCGGTCCAGAGAAGGGCAACCAAAATGGTGGGTGGTCTCCATTGAATGACTTATGAGGAGAGATTGAAGAACCTGATAATGTATGCCTGGAGGAGAGGAGGAGCAGGGGTGATATGATACAGACTTTCAGATACTTGAAAGGTTTGAATGATCCATTGGAAACAATTTAGTAGAACTAGGGGTCACGATTTGAAACTCCAGGGAGGAAGACTTAGAATCAATGTCAGGAAATATTTCTTCACTGAGAGGGTGGTAGATGCCTGGAATGCCCTAGAGGAAGTAGTGAAGACTAAAACTGTGAAGACTTTCAAAGGGGCATGGGATAAACACTGTGGATCCCTAAAAGGCTAGAGGATGGGAATAAATAAAAAAGCTTAACCAAGCACGGAACGGCAGTTATTACCTTGGAAACTTGCTGGGCAGACTGGATGGACCATTTTGGTCTCTTTCTGCCATCATTACTTTCTTACTGTGTTACTATATCTCTCCGCAGCCATCTCTTCTTCAAGCTAAAGAGTCCTAACCTCTTTAGCCTTTTCTTATAGGGAAATCGTTCCATTCCCTTTATCATTTTGATCATCCTTCTCTGCACCATTTCTAATTCTGCTATATCTTTTTTGAGATGTGGTGACCAGAACTGCACACAATACTCAAGATGAGGTCACACTATAGAGCAATACAGAGGCTTTATGATATTCTCTGTTTTATTCTCCATTCCTTTCCTAATAATCCCTAGCATCCTGTTTCCTTTCTTGGCTGCTGCTGTACACTGAGCAGACAATTTCAACATTTTTTTAAAATTATTTATTTATGCATTTTCAAACAAAACTAGATAGCAAATACATGCATATCACAAAAGTAAGTCTCAAAGTAATTTTTACACTTCAATCTTCTGTATACATAAGGTATATATCCATATTTCAAAACTAAAATAGGAAAAAATAACTCTATTCACCAAACATTACATCGACCCATTATAAAGAAAGCAGGAGAATCATTTTACCTGGGAACAGTAACTTAAGATATCTTATTTCAAAAGTATAAACGAGAGGGACAGCATTAAATACATTTTCCCAAAACAAGGGTTAAGTAATGTTTTGATTTTCCAAAGAATGTGTGTCAAGAAATACTCTCAACTGTGAAGGGTCTAAGAAAACATATCTCACATTATTTAATCTAAGAACACATTTACGGGGGTAACGTATGGTTATCTGGGCATCTATACTCCTTGCCTCTTGACACATAGCCAAAAATATTTTTCTTCGTTGTTGAGTAATTTTTGTCAAATCTGGAAACATTCAAATCTTGTATCCTAAATACATTTTCTCTCTATTATGGAGGAAAGGTTTTAGAATCATATCTCTATCTAAGACTAGTAAAAAGCTAACCACAACGTCCCACAATAGTCAATCTGCTCTTCTGAGGGTTATTCAAGGAATTCTGTAAGGTTTCCAACTTCTAAGTTTGATTACATTGTCCCTCCTTTTTCTCTGTTTTTATAAAGTAGATCTTAGTAATAGATGGTATCTGTTCCCTTGTTATCTGCAGTATTTCCACTAAATATATATAAATAAATCATACCTAGGTACCCTCTTCATCCCTCAAGTTAAAACATCTCTAAGAAAAAGGGCCTTTTCCACTGCAGGTCCCTCTAACTGGAACACTCTCCCTCCTGACCTCCGACAAGAGACTTGCCCAATCTCCTTTAAGAAAAAACTTAAAACTTGGTTATTCAAGCTTGCTTTTCCAGAATCCTCTTGTTAGCTTAAAGCATTCTCTCCATCTCTCGCTACACCTCTCTGTTTATTTCTCTCACTTATATGGTTTGATATTTTTTATTAGTCTCTCACATTTACTCAGGTTCCCTTTGAAGAGACCCTCAGTCACTTTTTTGACTTTTCCTTTATTTTATTATTATTTATTTATTTATTTATTTTTATTTTATTTTATTTCTTTCCTTTATTGGTTCTTCCGATATTCTCCTCTCCTATTTCTACTTATCTTCTTTCCTTCTCCCTAACTAAGCTTAGTACAAGGACAACAAATTGTTGGTTTATTCATTTGTTAGACTTTATTACTTATGACCTTCATTAATATGTTACCCAATTCTTATTTACCGTGATTACTATATAATTCAAATTGTATACTTGGTTCTTCTTCTCTTTGACTATGTTACTTAAAGTTGCATAAATGTTCATTGTTTCATGTAATGCCATCAGGCAAGTTTCTTTTTGTTCTATGTAAACCGGTTTGATTTGTATCTAATGTAGGAAGATCGGTATATAAAAACAAAAAATAAATAAATAAATAAATATTTCTTAAATTGCTCCAAATGTTATGGGAGTCTCTGTTTAGTGGACTCTTGGGCCAACCTGCTGGAGACGGGGAAAGATGGTCAAAGTCTCTAGTGAGTAGCAGGCCGGGAGGCAGATGTTCAGGCAGGACGTAGATGCTCTTCACCCTGGAAGCTGGTACTCCCCCGGGAGGAGCCCATAGGAGCCCAACCGCTGGGCCTTAGGTGGCTTCACCCTTGGAAGCCGAAGCCCCCCCCCCCCCCCCCAGGAGGAGCCCTTAGGGGCCCAGCCACTGGGACTTAGGCAGGTTGTGGATCAGGGCAGGTAACTGGAACCAGACTAAGACAGTAGCAATACTGTAACTGGGTTGGGTTCTGGAACCAGAAAGGAACTGTAGCGAGACTCGGGTACTGGAACCAGGCAGGAACTGTGGCAGGATTCGGGTACTGGGACCAGGCAGGAATAGAGCAGGCACCGGGTACTTGGACCAGGCAGGAGCTGTAGCAGGATTCAGGTACTGGAACCAGGCAAGAACTATAGCAGGTGGACTGGGGCCAACTGGGTACTGTAGCAGGCTGGCAGGAACCAAACCGGTATTGAGCAGGCAGGCACGAACCAGCAGGTACTGTAGCAAGCAAGCATGAACCAGCAGGTACTGTAGCAAGTGAGCAGGAACCGGCAGGTACTATAGCAAGCAAGCATGAACCAGCAGGTACTGTAGCAAGTGAGCAGGAACCAGCAGGTACTGTAGCAGGCAGGCAGGAACCAAGCAGGTACAGTAGCAGGAACAGAGCAACGAAGCAAGGCGAGTCACTCCAGGGCACAGCGCAACAGGAAACCAGGAGGCTAACCCGTTGCAAGGCAAAGACTGGATGGCCGTGGCCGGCTTATCAAGGCCGCGCCGTCTGACGTCAGTTGGGCAGAGTCACCACTGGCGGGAAATGGCCTAGAAAAGCGCCCAAGTGGCGCGCGCGTGCGCCTAGGAGCCGGGCGTCCATGGGAGGGCTTGCAGAGGCACAGCCCCAGCGGGGATGACGCCAACCAAGCCGGGATAGGTGGCGATGTCCTTTCGTGGATTGCAAACTGGCTAAAAGACAGGAAACTGGCTAAAAGACAGGAAACAGAGAGTAGGATTAAATGGGCAATTTTCTCAGTGGAAGGGAGTGGACAGTGGAGTACCTCAGGGTTCTGTGTTGGGACCCTTACTGTTCAATATATTTATAAATGATCTGGAAAGAAATACGACGAGTGAGATAATCAAATTTGCAGATGACACAAAATTGTGCAGAGTAGTTAAATCACAAGCAGATTGTGATAAATTGCAGGAAGACCTTGTGAGACTGGAAAATTGGGCATCCAAATGGCAGATGAAATTTAATGTGGATAAGTGCAAGGTGATGCATATAGGGAAAAATAACCCATGCTATAATTACACGATGTTGGGTTCCATATTAGGTGCTACAACCCAAGAAAGAGATCTAGGTGTCATAGTGGATAACACATTGAAATCGTCGGTTCAGTGTGCTGCGGCAGTCAAAAAAGCAAACAGAATGTTGGGAATTATTAGAAAAGGAATGATGAATAAAACGGAAAATGTCATAATGCCTCTGTATCGCTCCATGGTGAGACCGCACCTTGAATACTGTGTACAATTCTGGTCGCCGCATCTCAAAAAAGATATAATTGCGATGGAGAAGGTACAGAGAAGGGCTACCAAAATGATAAGGGGAATGGAACAACTCCCCTATGAGGAAAGACTAAAGAGGTTAGGACTTTTCAGCTTGGAGAAGAGACGACTGAGGGGGGATATGATAGAGGTGTTTAAAATCATGAGAGGTCTAGAACGGGTAGATGTGAATCGGTTATTTACTCTTTCGGATAGTAGAAGGACTAGGGGACACTCCATGAAGTTAGCATGGGGCACATTTAAAACTAATCGGAGAAAGTTCTTTTTTACTCAACGCACAATTAAACTCTGGAATTTGTTGCCAGAGAATGTGGTTCGTGCAGTTAGTATAGCTGTGTTTAAAAAAGGATTGGATAAGTTCTTGGAGGAGAAGTCCATTACCTGCTATTAAGTTCACTTAGAGAATAGCCACTGCCATTAGCAATGGTTACATGGAATAGACTTAGTTTTTGGGTACTTGCCAGGTTCTTATGGCCTGGATTGGCCACTGTTGGAAACAGGATGCTGGGCTTGATGGACCCTTGGTCTGACCCAGTATGGCATTTTCTTATGTTCTTATGTTCTTAAACCAGGCCTCTGGAAGCGGGAGCAGGTCCGGGGACCCAGAGGTAAGGGCCTGGCCGCAGTGCTTGCGGCCAGAACCGCAACACCAAAGGTGATATTAATAGAATATGTGGAAAATTTTGTATTCTTACATTTTTTGATCTTATTTCATTTTCTAAATTTTCAATTTTCCTTGAATTTATCAGTTCTCCTTGCATTAAAGTGTTCTGTGTAGCTTGTATACTAGTTACTTGACTTTCCAGATCTTTCTTCCCATGTGTTGTTAACAGGGGTTCCATTTTGCAAATACGTTGCTGTGTGTCCATCATGATCTTTGATAAATTCACAATAGAGGACTCTAGAGAAATAAGAGCCTTCCATACTGTTTCGAGTGTAACACTTTGAAGATTTGTCACAGTTAAAGTAGAACAAGGAAACGCGCTTACCACACCTTCTTGGCGGTGTTCCTGACCCAAACCTGGGTATGCCGCCATTCCTTCCTGCCTCAGATGTAGCCCAGCTGTAGGATTTGGTTCCTGATCTTTAATCACACTCAATACCAGCTCATGCTGCTCCGTGTGTTGCATTAAACCTTTCCCTCCTACAACCTGTGCAAATTGTTCTGCCTCTCAAGGGTTCCTGCCGAGGGACTGCAATTCACTTGGCAACTTTGGTCGGGTGTCCAGACCCGAATCCAGCATCAGCGTAATTCGCGGGGGTGAAGGTGTTTTGGGAGCCCCGGGGCTTAGTGATGTTTGTGTGTCCAGTGGGATCAGCTCAAGCTCCTCGCCGACCTCCGCAGTGGACTTTCCTTCCAGGGTCGAAATTGCTGTTGGTGCAAAGAAGTTCTCTATGTTAGCTTGAGAGAGAGCTTGACAATTTCAACATTTTATCAACAATGATGCCTAAATCCTTTTCCTGAATGGTGATGCCTAATGTTCAACCTTGCATTATGTCACTATAATTTGGGTTACTCTTCCCTAAGTGCATCACTTTGCACTTGTCCACAATAAATTTCATTTGCCATGTGCATACAAAGTCTCCCAGTTTTGCCAGGTCCTCTTGCAATTTATTACAATCCTCTTGGGATTTAATCATCGACAAATTTGATCACCTCACTAGTTCTTCCCATTTCCAGGTCATATATTAAAAAGCAGTGGTCCCAGAACAGATCTCTGGGCTACTCTACTATTCATCTTTCTCCATTGAGAAAATTTACCATTTAGCCCTACTCTCTGTTTTCTATCAACCAGTTGGCAATCCACAATAGGACTCTGCCACTTATCCCAATACATTTCAGTTTCCTAAGTAGTCTTTCATGAGGGCCGTTGTCAAATGCTTTCTGGAAATCCAGTTACATTATATCAACCGGTTCAGCTTTATCTACATGTTTATTTACACCATCAAAAAAATGTAGCAAATTTGTGAGGCAAGACTTCTCTTGTCTAAATCCATGTTGGCTTTGTCCCATTAAATTATGCCTATCTATATGTTCAGCAATTTTGTTCTTTATGATAGTTTCTACCATTTTGCCTGGCACAGACATCAGACTCACTGGTATGTAATTTCCTGGAATACCTGTCGTTACATTGGCAACCCTCCAGTCTTCAGGTACCATAGATGATTTTAATTATAATTTAAAAATTTCCAATAGCAGATCTTCAATTTCATTTCTCAGTTCTTTCACCACTCTGGGATGTACACCATCTGGTCCAGGTGATTTGCTAATCTTTAGTTTGTCAATTTTCCCTAGAACATCTTCATTCCATTTCTTGCTATTCCATTTCTTGCTATTCTTGCTATTCTAGCTATTCTAGCCTCTCTCACCTCTCCTTTTAAACATGCTGGTAATCATTTAGATTTCATTCCACCTTTTCTAATGCATGGAATACATCTGGTCTGGTCTTCCAAGATGGAATTTTTAAACAACATCCATGCTTGATCTAAACTCTTAACCTTTGCAGTTGCTCCTTTCAGTTTTTTCCTATTTTCCTCATTTTATCTTAGTCACTTTTTTGAATGATAAATATTGTCACAGTAGATTTCTTCAGTGCTCTCCTTCTAGTTATTCAGTCAAATTTGATTATGTTGTGATTACTATTGCCAAGTGGTTCCAGCACTATTACCTCTCGTACCAAATCCTATATCCCACTAAGGACTAGTTCTAAAATAGCTTCCCCTCTTATTGGTTCTCATACCAGCTGCTCCATGAAGCAGTGATTTATTTCATATAGGAACTTTACTTCTCTAGAATGTCCGGATGTAACATTCACCCAGTCAATACTGGGGTAATTGAAATTTCCCATTATTCCTATGCTGCTCATTTCTTAGCTTTACTAATTTCTTTTAGCATTTCATTGTCTGTTCATTCTGGCCAGGTAGACGGTAATATACCCCCACCGCTATTTTATTCCTCTTTTCACCTGGAATTTTTATCCATAAAGATTCAGCATTGCATTTTGTTTCATGCAAAATGTTTAACCTGATGACTCAATGCCCTCTTTCACATATAGTGCCAGCCCTCCACCAATGTGATCCAGCCTATCATTTCGATGTACCATAATTTGTACCCTGGTATCACAGTGTCCCATTGGTTATTCTCCTTCTACCAGGTCTCTGAGATGCCAATTATATCAACCTTTTCATCCAATGCTATACACTATAACTCTCCCATCTTATTTTTTAGACTTTTAGCATTTGTATAAGACATTTCAAAGTATGTTTTTGTTTGTATTAACAAACTTTTCACCAGTTGACAAGAATAATTCAGAATCTTTCTGCTTTTTACTTAGACACCTGATCCACTTTGGCATTTATTGCAACCTCTCTACTGGGATGCCCTAATTTCCCTGTTTCCTTAGTATCCTTCAAAGATACGACATTCCAAACCATGTGTTTCTGAGTGACTGTTAGCTTTCCCCCATCATCTAGTTTTAAAGCTATGCTATTTCCTTTTTGAAGTAGCCTGGTTCTACTCTGGTTAAGGTGGAGCCCATTCTTTTGGAAAAGGTCCCCCCTTCCCTAAATGATATTGTTGCATTAATGGGCCGAGGCAGGATTGGCATAAGCTGCAGGGAGGAGCCCTGCAGGTTCCCACCATCGGCAGGTGGACCCAGATGAAGCAGAGGCCCAGCTGGAGCTTCATCTATACTAGCCCTTGTCCTCTTGGGTTGGGCCTGAGTGCTGAGGCTGGCAAGACTTAGGTGGGGGCCTCTGCTGATGGTGGAGGTGGTCATCCTAGTGTAGTTGGGTCAAAGTAGACAGAGGTCAGAAGAATGATCAAATGTCTGGACAATGGTCAGGGCAGGCAGCAGTCAAGCACATCTGATGGCAACAGTGGTCAGTGGCAGGCAGTGGTCAAGCATATCTGATGGCAGGCAGTGGTCAATAGCAGGCAGCAGTCAAGCATATCTGGGATCAGGTTGAGATCAAACCAAGTATCCATCTGAAAGGGAAGAAGGGATGGATAGGCAGGATAGGTTAGACAAGAAAAAGTACAGGCAGGCAAGGAGAAGTGAATAAAGCACTGATACTGAAGAGAAGACACAGGACCCAAAGACAAGGCTGGGACAGAAGATGAGATGCTGGAACTGAAGTCAAGATGTTGAAACTGAAAACCAGAAGCTGGAGCAACATGCTCTACTGCAAGAGTAGGGAGACCTGTTGCTGAGGCACTGAAGGAATGTCAGCAAGGGCCTTTTATAGGACTTAGCAAGTGAGGTCATCAGGAGGTGCTTTGAGGCTTTTCCCAACACAGGCCCTGTTAGTATTGTGATGACAGGCACGCGCAATCTTTAGGAGGAGTGGGACCAGCTGGAGTCAGCAGTGTCCTGCCGTGTGGAATGTTGGTGGCATCTCACCACAATGAGTGTGGCGACCCACTGCAAAGTGGCCAGGAGGGACTGTGCTGCATTGGGAGCCAGCGGTGAAGGCCTGGCCAGAGGGTGAGTGCTGTGGTTCAAAGGAGCAGCCTCAAACCGCTAACTGTCCCAGTTCCTAACAAACCTAAAACTCTCTTCCCTGCACCATCATCTCATCCATGAATTGAGACTCTGGAGCTCTGCCTGTCTCTGGGGTCCTACAAGTCTTTAATCATACTGGGGGATGTGAGGGACAATGTGGTATTCTGGAGGGGGAGGAGTCCTCTGCCTACACATGTTGAGCAGGTGCAAAGTCCATGGATTAAAAGTACACAACACAGACTTTGTCTCAAAGCAGACAGTTTAGAAATTGCCCCCTAGAGAACCTGTTAGTCTTATGACGGTATCATCTGTATACAACTTCATTCTTGGTACAAATGGGTAACCTATTACAGGCATGAATTTGTTTTAAGAACATAAGAAATTGCCATGCTGGGTCAGACCAAGGGTCCATCAAGCCCAGCATCCTGTTTCCAACAGAGGCCAAAACCAGGCCACAAGAACCTGGCAATTACCCAATAACATAAAAAATGCAATGTGACAGTCATGAGGGGCCCACACCATTTTCAAATCTGGACTGTCACTCCTGTCATATTTGGAATTTAGAGACCCTATGGCAGGGTAAGAGCTGTCTGAGACATGAGGGGGCATAGGAGAAGGCCCCTGACATTTTTTAGTTTTTAAATTTCAGCAGCACTGAGTTTGATTTCGGTTGGGGTATGGGTGGAACCCAGTGCCTTAGTTCCTTGTTCTTTTGCTTTTTCATTTTTTTTTCTTTTGATGTTCATTTATTTGAAATGAAATAAACTGAAACAAACATCAAACAATATGAAAAAACCCCCATAAAAATTAAAAATGAAACATGTTTTTTCAGACACACCCCTAAAATGTACTTCTCACAATCAGTTGTTTTAGGTTTTGTGGTCACATGAGGAAGTAGCATTTCTGGGAAGACTTTTCTAAATCTCTTTTCCTTCATGGAAGCTGATTTAAAAACCCTAAGTGATTCTGCTTAGAACTTTTTAACTAGAATTATAGTTTTCTATTACATTTAATTGTATTTATTTCAGCCTTTATAAAGCACTCTAAACCATGGCATTAAGCATCAAAATGAATACAGTGAAAACAAACCTCTGTTCTAAAGAGCTTATTATGTAAGTGTGTACCTGATGCAATATAAGAAATGATTTGCCCAAGGTAATATAGTAACATAGTAATGACAGCAGAAAAAGACCAAATGGTCCCTTCAGTCTGCCCAGTAAGTTTCTTAAGGTAGTAACTGCTGCTCCATGGAAGTAGAAGAAGCAGAATTTCAACCCTGATTCATAGCGTGATGCTCTTACCAGGTGGCCACCCCCTTTCCCTAGACGCGAGAATCAATTATTTTCCTGATTTTGTCCTAGAAGGTCATGCATGGACTCTTACTCTCTCTTATTTATTTATTTATTTATTTTTAGTTTTTATATACCGATCTTCTTGCATTAGATACAAATCAAACCGGTTTACATGGAACAAAAAACTGCCTGTAAGGCGATACAAGGAACCAAGAACATACAGTATAATAAACTGGTCAACTAATTTATAAATTTAACTAACCCAAGAACAGTTTGAATTACATAGTAATGTAATATATGATAACATATAAATATATATATATATAAATATATATACATACGTAAACGGACAATACGTATATATGTATATATATACACACACATAAAAATAAAAAATATATACCCAAATACTCATGCATGACACATATTAAACATATTTCTAGTTATGGAGTGATTAAAGGAGAGAAAAAAAAAAACTGAAAGATATCTGAAGGTCTTTAAAGGGACCAAGGGCTAGCGAGAATTGAGATATTGAAGTCCCCCCACTCAAAAAAAAATAAAATATGATCCCTTAATCCATATTGAATCTGTAGAGGGGATCCCCCAGCCCCAAGATCATTCTGTTGCCTGAGCCAAATTTCTTCTTCTATTCAAGAGTGAAATGAGTGGCCATGTAATTTTTCTTTCTTTTTTTGAATAAATGTCAGAGTTTTGCTAAAACTAACAGATTTTGGCAGCACTATGCCATTTACTTTTTCAGAAGACAGCTGAAAAAATTGATAGAGCAACAGGAAATGCACAAACATCATGTGCACACAAAACATGTGAGTTCCTTATGATCATATAGCTAAAGTAATGGGAATTCAACTTTATTTACAAGATAGTATGGCATGGATAATTGCCTAAGGACCTCTGATTTTTGGTGTAGTGTTTAAATTAGGACCGCCATATAACGTTGTAATAATCACTTCTGTTTATTATTGCTAGGCCTTATTTTCCAATTATTGCTAATAAACTGTTCAATATTCATAAATGGTTATTTTATTTCTTTACTTAACTAATAAAATTACTGAATATAAAGTGGAAGAATATAGGTTGGTTTAATTCTTTTAGGCTTTTCTAATGATTTTAAGAATATTGTGATTGGTGTTAACTGAACACTAACTTCCATCTTCAAGAACAATAGCTCTAAGTGAACTTCCTGTCCTAAGAAGAAAAGCTGATTATATAGCACTCGAATGTTTTCTTATTATTTCAGTAAATCACCCTTTTGATAGGGTATATAAACCCATCTCAGCAGGAGCCTAGGTGCTACTTAGCCAAATAAGCAGGAAATTAGTGGAATAAGTGTCTATGCATTTGTATGTCAAATTTTAAAAGGATATGCATGTAGATTTTAATCGGATTAATTTAATGATTTTATCCCCGTAAATCTGATTTTACATTTGTAAGAAAGGGTATTTTATAACATGACATGAGCAATGCAACGAAATAGCCAGATTTACCAATTAGTCCACCAGTTTATCCAGACCTTCTGCAGCTCATAAAGAAGACCCTCCTGGCTCTTCTGCCTGAAGTCCCCACCCCCCCTGTTATATCCAGACCCTCTACCCAGTCATTTTTTCAGTTTAACGATGTTCACGATCACTTAAAGAAGATATCGAGCAGAAGTAAATACACGCAAGTGAAAGACGTATGCGCGTCAATTTGGCAGATTTTAAAATAGCAACTTATTTGCATACATTTTGGCCCCCACCCCCAGTCTGCCCCTGGCACACCCCTTTCTTACACACACAAAATTACTCTCAGAGCATGATTTACACATCTAAGTTGCAATTTTGAAATAGCATGTATTTGCGTGTGTGCTATTTTATGTGCGCAAGAGCTAATTTTTATGCATTTAACATTTGAAAATTCACCCGTTAGGTTTTAAGTTATCTAGCCTTGTATGATCAGATAACTTTATCGTTAACCAGCTTTATTCAAATAAATGTAGTTGGCTAAGTGGCACTGCAATACTTAAAAAAAAAAATAATAAACTACTTTGTGGGCCTAGCAACCCAAATGCCCAGATTTAGGAATAGGCAACATAGGCAACTACCTCTGTCGCCAAATTTTTATAGGCGCTAGAACGTTTTTGCTGCTGCCATTCCTAAATTGTAGCTTGCCGCTGCAGCACCATTTCTCTCCTGCAGATGCCGGAAGATATGGTAAAAATCAGCGCGAGGCTTTCAGAAGCCCCTGCATGCAGAATGACCCTGAAGCACCCACACCCTCCTCCTCCAAGGCTTCCTGTTCCCATGGAAACTTGTGAGAGGGGCAGGGCACCGTAGGGTCACTCAGTGCACCAGGGCTGCTAAAGGCCTTGCACTGAATTTTACTGCATCTTCCAGTGCCTGGAGGAGAGAAATGAGGCTGCTAACTTGTAGATGAGGAGGAAGTGGAAGGGAATTTGAGATGGAGGAATCGTTCCCAATGCTCCCCCCCCCCCCCCCCCGCAGGGAGGAGGGAGAGGATAACTTCCCTCTGCCCACTGACTATAGGCACCTTCCACCTTAATCTGAACCTGCCTCCACCTACCCAAGCTTTGGCAACTAGCCCTACCGGGTAAGCATCCCCACCCCCTCAAGTCTCTGTAAAAGGATTAAATAAATTAAAAACTGAAGTGGTCCTGCGCTGGCCTGACCCACCCCCTCCCATTTACCCATTCCACATCTTTATTATTAAAATACCCCTCCTCATCCTCAGACTTCCCTCTCTCTCACTCCTACCCTCTCCTGCCTCCCACACCTCAACCCTACCTTTCCAATACTCTTAACTTTGCAATTCTTCAGTCCAGATCGTGGTAAGCAGTTATCGTGACCTGGGTCTGGTACGTTCAGCATTGTTATGGGAACAACACTGAAAGTGTGCATCTTACACTTTCAGTGATGCTCCCATAGCAATGCAGAAAGCACTGGGCCCGGTTCGCAGGTGCTGCATACTGTGATCTGAGCTCAAGAATTGCACAATTAAAGATACCAGGTGGGTGGAAAGTTTAGTGTTGGGGGTGGGGGTGGGAAGGAAACCTAAGTAGGGGCATTTAACATTAAAGATGTGGAATGGAGGAGCAGGAGGGGGCATACCAGATCACTTCTGTTTTTAACTTATTTAATCCCTTTAAAAGGGTTTGGGAGGTGGGGAGGCTCAACTGGTAGGGCCGGTTGCCATAGCTTGAGTAGGGGTTGGACTGTCATTCAGGCCATTAGGCCTGCAAGGTAGGACATTTTTTAGTACTGCAATGTCACTTAACTAGCTACATTTTGTTGAATATAACTGATTAAGGCTAAAGTTATCCAGCTGAAAGAGGCCATATAACTTTAGACCTATTCTCAGGCATGTCTTGAGTTAGCCAAATAATTTATTTTGATAACTTCAAATATTGGACTTAGCCAAATAAGTTATTCAGCTAACTCAACTCTGCCCCAAAACTCTCCCAACATGCCCCTTTCTTATTCAGCTATATCTTAGCCAGATAATGACTTACCCATCTAACTTTTAGTCGGATAAGCAATGGAAATATTCATAACTTGCCATTTGGATGGTTAACTTGTGAGTTATCCTGATAAATACTTTTAATATTGACCTCAAGTTTTTTACAGTAAAGTCAGCTGCAGCCATTTTGAAATATGGCATCAGAGGGGCAGGAGTGACTGGGGATCACTCCTGGCCCCTTTAGACCCTGGGTAAGCAAGTAAGCTGCAAAGGCATCTAAGGGGGCCCAGGTAGAATCTGGTGAGCTTTTTGTTTATTTGCCACAGTTTGGTTATGGTTTCAGCGCGTACTATTGCAAAATAGTACACACGGAAACTAAACGAAATAAGAATTTAAAAAAAAAAAAAGAAAGAAATCCTCCACCAAGGAAACAAAAATGTAATGAAATTTTGAAAATCTCCTTGCACACCCCTACTAATGTATAAAGCTAGCTAGCTGTATAGTCTTGTTTGTACTCTGTGTGTCTTCTTTCGGGTTTCGGAGCTTGAGGCTGCCCAATGTACTTCTGGTTTATGGAACAACCAACCAGATGGTCTCCTAAAGTGCTAAAAAGTGAAATATATACAAATGAAAATTAAAGGGTTTGTGTGTCAGAAAGGAAAACTGCTTATATGTAGAGAGATACAGGTTGGACCCATCACAGCCCCAAAATCAGTTGATGTAAAATGCTATAAATTCCATCAAATAAATAAAATGATTCGTGCCTGATTTCTTGCCACAAGACAGAAACCATACATATTCACATGAAACTTGAAGTAATTATGTTCCAACTCTTTGGTCTGCCAAACAAAGAGTACAAGGATATTCAGTGATGATCACTTATTGCCTTGTACCTGCTTGCATGTCTGTTGCTACGGCAATTCTTTGGAAAGCTTAATAGAATAAGTTCCATAAATATGTATTTTTCTGCAAAGTGTTTTATCACTACAAGAGATGACTGCCTTAAGATATTTACTGCTTTTCTGCTATCAGCCTGAGATAGGCTCTCAGACTTCATGGCTCATTTTTGTCTAATTATAAGAAGTGTGATTAAGAATAAATTTTCCTTATTTTTTCTAGTAAAAAGAATTAAGCTCTGTGACTTTGTACTGAACCATTCGGTTTCAGCCTGAAGGGGCTGTATTATTGAATGTCATCTCTCATAGCATTAAGTAAAGGATGGAATACTGATAGAAATGGGTTGTGGTCTCTCCATGACAGGCTGAATCAAATAATAAAAAAGCAGACTATGAATAGCTGCACTACACCGAAAGGATGAAACTAGAGTCAAACCTATAAATGCTATTGACTGTAAACAACTGTCAATTGACAGTTGATGAAATGTGTTTAACTTTTACCACCTGAAGAGGATTTACAGGAGTGGAAACAAGCTGTCCATGACAAAATTAATCAGAAGGAAATGAGAAGGTTAACACATGGAGTCAGAGAATTAAAGGAAGGATATGATTTGAAAAAGTCAGTTTTCATGTAACACTTAAAGCCATGTAACTCACTTCTTAAGCATCTGAGTTGATCTACTCTAGGTGTTTCTAAATCACAAAAGGCAAGTTTAACCAGGAAAATGTCCATTCTGATTGAATGCAATGAAGTAAAGAAGCTGTAAAAGTTGCTGGGGTGGAACAACCTGAATGTAAAGAACAATGCCAAGGTGCAGTACTTCATGATGAAGTCCAAACACCATTTGCAAATCTTATAAGCTTCTGCCTTGTAAGAACTCAGAGCAGCAACTAGACATCATATTGCTCATAAAAATTAATCCAATACTGTGATAAAACGACTAATGAAATTCTATTAGCATTCCTCCACAAAGGAGGAAAGAATGTGCCACTTTAATGGATGATGATTACTTTTTTTTAATATTGCTTGTGGGACATTATCCAATACATCAGTATCTATTGTCATAGGCAACAATTTATGAAAACTGGTGATTGGAAGATTGGTAATTTGAATCTTTACCATACTACTTCCCACTATAAGGGTCAAATATACTAAGCAGTTTTTCTTCTTTTTTTGCATATTAAGAAAATGTTGATTACATCTGACCCAATAATTGATAACATGGATAGACAGTAGGCTGCTATATCAAAAGATTCAGCTTTAATTTTCCAAGAAGCAGAATGCATATTGCTGTAAAGAGATTCAAGTTAACTTGTAATATGCCATAATATCTTCTGCCATGTTATATAATTTAACTTTAATCAGGTCATGCTTCTCTATAATCAATGACTTCTGTTTTGTCTCCAATGGTTAGGATATGTCACAGAACACAGAGCAAAATAGCATGTTCAGTGGACAGAGAAAATATATATAGAAACTGATGGTAGATAAGGATGAAAAGCTCGTCCCTGATTACTGTACAATTTTGCTTGACTTTCTGACTTGAAAATTGAGGGTAGCTGTTCCTTAAACCTTCTATACCTCTGGCAATCCATAGTCACCATGCAAGTACAATGGATGATGCAAACTAAACTTAATGTGACTCCACCAAACATCAAAAAAGTCATCTCTAGGTAGTCACAAATCCGTGGAAGAATTGTCAGAAGTGCTAAAGGTCTGGTATGATATTTGTTTCCAAAACATCTGAGATTAGGAATTCATACAGTGCAATAAACTTGTTTGATGTCATCCTGTCAAAGTCTGATGGATAAGAAAAGGAAGAGCAGTGGAGGAAGAGAATACAGAATAAGATAGATAAGCACAGACTGATGGTTCCTCTAAGATTCCACAGGGTTTTATGATGGTCTGTTTTAAAAAAAGACAGACCTGAAACCATATCACAGGAGATGGGTTGATAATTAACACTAGCTGCCAGAAAGGGCAGTGAGAATGAAATAGTCAATAAAAAATGTACATACACATATAGGGAAACAGCATCATTATGCTAATAAAGAGATAACATTTCAATTCCAGAGTGTAAAGCACTAATGCAGTAGTTAAATCTATCCAGCTAACCATATGGATACATTTGTTTATTTATTTGTTTGTTTGTTTGTTTGTTTTTATATACCGATGTTCAATCTGGCATATCACACCGGTTTACAGTGTAACAGAGATTCAATAAGAATTAGGCTTCTTATTTTACATTGCAACTTCATATCATCTATAACAATATAATTTAGAGGGAAATATGGGCAACGATATAGCTTATAAGGAGACATGATAACTTCCCTACCACTGGACCAACTGGGATGAAATTTTGAAGGGGGGGGAGTTACTGACCCTAGACCTGGCTTATATCAAATTGAAAATTATCTATATTTCAAAAGGGTGAGGTCATTTTAATAGTGCAATAAGTTGACAAGCAATCCAAGTCCATGCATATGCATAGTTTATCATCACATTATTTTAATTTTCCAATTTCTTCAGTACTTCTTTAGACATTGGGATGCACAATAGGGGCATGCACAAAAATGTTTTCATTTTGTTTCATTTTTTAATTTCATTTTTTAATTTGTTTTTCTTTTTGTTTGATGTTTGAAAGGATAAAAACAAAAACAAAGGAAGGGAGAAGGATCCCACTCTCCTGCTGCCAAAAACTCAAAGTGCCAGTGAAATATAAAAATGAACATTCCATCCACAGGCCTTCCTCTATTTTCTCTATGGGTTACAAACAGAAGAAATGGATGAAATGGGGTAGAATCGACCCCCAGTTGCACTTGCTCTGACATATCACATTTTCAAAATGGCACCATTTTGTTGCATGGCGATTGAATTGTGGACAGCATTTCTGGTTTCACACTCCAGCTTTGTAGAGTCATACTCTTGTTTTCTACTTGATTCCAAGTGTTGCTGCTATCTTGAAGAATATATGTTGCAAATCCCCAAAAGAACACTGAGGCTTATGCATATCAGGAGCAATATTCAGCCTGCAAAGCTGTAAACCTGGTGGGTGCTTTGACTTAATGCAAATTTTTAAAGGGAAACAACCCAAATTATACACATTAAAAGCATCCATGTACTTTGCACCAACTATTTGTGTCATCAACAGGGAAGAAGGGAAATATCTCACATACACTGGAAAATCAAATTTATGTGTACTGCTTTCCACTCCTGGTCACCTGAATAAAGGAAAGCGTCTCCAGCTTTATCTCATGGAACTTTTTGGTTTTCCCGGGTTTGATTTCTCCTCTCCCTTCCATGTTCCTGTGACGGGAGTTGAGAGCCCCTGTTCATCAGTGTACCATATACACGTCCATAGGACTGTTTGTTTCCTGAAGCTAAAGTATATGCACTATGGAAATCATGCATACTTTTCACCACATTTAGGAGATCAATTTTCAGGTAGGCCATTTTACCCAGGTAAATACCTTTGAAAATTGACATAATTGAAATGAGACTGAAAATACATTACACTAGTCAAAGTGGGGCTGATGCAAAAACTAGTGCAAAGGTCTAAAATCTTTACCCAGAGACCACTTTAGCTGCATTTTTTTGTTTTTACATAGGATGTGAATATTTGTATTCACCACAATCTACAAATATATTTTTGTTGGAAAACCACAAATGTAGGTTAATCAAGCCTAAGATGATAGCAATTTTGAAGCATTATGAAGCTACATACATAAGTTACACCAATTTTCAAAGCAAACATATGCACATAAGTTGACTCACCTATACAAAGTTACATTTCCTCTTTGCAAAGCATAGCTTCTATGTGTGAATTTACATATATATATTTTAAAATCAAATGAATATGCATAAATCCAAACTGCATCCCCAACTCTGCCCATCAGAATGTCTCTTATTTGTGCATGTAAAAATATGTATGAAATCAGATTCACGCATACTTTTATTCTCATATTCCATGGGCACTTTTATAAAATGCCATTTGTGTGCATAAACCTGTGTTTGAAAATTCATCCTGATAAGTGTAGGCAGTACTGCTTATAGCAAGATATATAGCATTCTTCTGTAAGTATTTTAGCAACATTTTGGTTAAGCTACCTTATGATTTATTTGTGTTTAATAGTATTCAAGTCTCCCAGGAGCACCAATTATTGTTCAGGAGAAACTGGGCAACAGTCCAAGATAAAATACTAGACAATTGCAAATCAATATCTTTAATTAATTGCTATACTAAGACATTTCCAAAGATTTTAGCTGGAAGGTTTGAAAAGGTGATTTTCAACATTATTTATCCTGATCAAGTGGGCTTTATAAACTGCAAATATAGATTAGATAATGTCATATATCTTTACAAAAGATAATTATATGTAGCAAAATAGGCATTTGCTGATTCTACTACTCTCACAGGGCAAAGTGAAAACACCCTATGGCTGATCCAGAATTAAACTCATAGATGATCTACAGGACAGTATAAAGAGACATTTAATCAATAATACTATGTAGAAATGGATGTGATTTAAAAAAAATAATAATACAAATCCCTTTCAATGCAAGGTTTCAGGAGGCTCACAATTCAGAATTGATTTGGAAGGGGCAGACAAACAGAAATTCTATCCATGAATTTAATGTGTTGATCTGATATAATTTTAACAGGAAATCATAGAAAGTCACCTAAGTAGTAGCTGATACATTTGTATTGGATTAACTTCATATAATTGTAAATAGCTTTCAACAGCTATACTCCTTTTATGTCAGAACCCCCAGCTGCAATGAGAGCAGCTGGGGAATGGGCGCCCTGTTTTCTGGGATCATATCTGAGTCATTGGTAGCTGGCAAAAATTGGGATCAGATCCAAAGGTGCTTGCAAGTGCTGCTAATTGCTAAGCAGGCTCTCACAGAACTTTTAGCAAATGAGGCTAGGCCATAAAGCAAACTCAGAAAGAGGAACACAGGGAAGAATATATAAAGCTGAAAGGGACGAGGAATGAAATCAGGATAGCAAAATCTCAAATGAAAGAGAGGATCACTAATGAGGTAAAGTGAGGTGACAAAACATTTTTCAGGTATAACAGAGAAAGGAGAAAGGCCAGAGCTGGTATCATAAGAGTGAAAGCAGATGTGGAGAATTGGGTGAAGAAAGATAAAGAAATATCAAAACTATTAAATTATTCAACTCAGTGTTTACTAAAGAAGACTCTGAAGAAGGATTATTGCTGGATGGCAAGAGTAATTGTAGGGGTGGGGTTGATCTGGATCAGACAGACATCCGAGTTTGCCATCCAGGCAGATAAACTTTCTTTCCAATCAGTCCTCAAGACAAAGATTAAGTTTGAAATTATTTATTGTACAGGTAGATTCTACTTACAATAGTTGCATCTCAAACGTAAGCCCCAAGGCAAAGATCTTTGGTAACTGGAGACAGGGTAGCAGGAGAGAGAAGAAGGTCTCTTGAGTTCCAGGAATTAGTTTATGGTGGAGGTAGGGAGCTTGAGAGATATGAGGCTGATTTAGTCTTCAGAAGAAGGCAGTAAAAAAGAAAGTAAAAACTCGATTGTTTCAGGGAGCTTTACAGAGTGCTACTAGCTCTGAAGCCCGCATGGGCAAGACTGGCTTTCCTCAGGAGCTGCTAAAGGAAATGCCTCCACAAGCTGGGGGCAGGGGGGCAAGGTCCAATGGCAGCAAACCTAAGAACCATGTGACACAGGGGGAACATGAAGGACAGTCCCTTGAGCCTATAAGGCACCTAGGAAGACTCAAGTTAGATTGAGGGGCATTCGAGCTCTTCCGATAGTGAGAGAAAGTGGAGGTAGGAGGGAGCTTCTCTTAAGGGCAAAGGCTCCTCTTAAAGGCAAGGCTCACAGACTTTTATCATGGGTTAAAAAAGTGTTTCAGTATCAAGAATCCTCAGAAGGGAGGGACTGCACTAAACAGTTAAACTGCAGTATATACAGATACAAACGTACCCACTGCTGGGGACAGAACACTCCCCGTCTGGTATCACAAGATACTGTTATGGTTCTGCTCCTGTGGAAGGAGGAGTTAGCAATCTGTTATGGATCTGCTCCTGTGGAAGGAGGAGTTAGCAATCTGTTAGGAATCGTTTGCTGGATACTCCTGTTGGAGGAGGAGTTAGCAATCTTTTATGAATCTGCTGCTGAGGAAGGAGGAGTTAGCAATCTGTTATGATCTGCTCCTGTGGAAGGAGGAGTTAGCAATCTGATATGCTCAGCTCCTGTAGAGGGAGTAGTTAAAAATCTGTTAGAGGTTAGACTGCGGAGCTAGCATTCTGTTATGAATCTGTTGCTGAAGACTCCTTAAGGGGAAGGAGAGGGCACTCAGTTGTAGTGGAATATAGATAGGTGGATCCTTGGCCCGATGGCAGATGACTGCACCCCCAGGAGGATATCCTGAGAGGGACCACCGGCTAGGCTTGGGTATGGAGACAGACACAGATAATTCTTTTATTAGACAGGTTAGTAGAACCACCAGAGGTGGCAGTAGTGAGCTGATATGCCTGGCAGGGCTAAGTCCCTCAGGGACTGGAACAGCGATCCCAGGGTTGCTGTAGAGAAACTATAGATAGTGAGTAGACAGGGTATGCTGTGTTCATAGCCAGAACTAGATGACAAAACTCACATAAGGTCTTAAGGAAGCTCAGCAGCTGGAAAGGGTTAGGCCCTCGAGGAGCAAATACCTGGTTCCAGGGAAAGCTCTGAGAGAGTGATGGTAACTCACAAATGTCTGTATCTGCGATAGCTTCCAGGCAGTAGAGAATCTTCAGAGTGTCCAGGAACATGGGCCCTCGAGGAGCGAGTACCGGTTCCTATCTGCAATCTGAAATAAAGAAAAGAAAATGAGGCCCCCGAGGAGCAGGTACCCCTGGTAAGTCCAAGGAAGCAGAGTAGCGTAGAGAGACAAGTGAGTCCAAATCAATCCCCGCTATCAATCCTTGCTAACTCGATTCGTTAGCGAATACTGAGACCTTTTATATTGGAAGCAGATTACATCATCTCAGGGGGACGCACCCGAGGTTCGCGCCCTTGCTGGTACATCAATCGGAGCTCACGCACACCCTACGTCATCAGGCAACATGGCGGATCCGCAGCATCAAGCCGGTCCAGGGACGCCGAAGGAAGATGGCAAGAAGATGCCGCGACATCTAACCGTCCATCAGACCCGGAGGGAGTCGCCACAGAGGTAAAGAGGGCAGAGTGAGGGCGTCAAGCAGCAATGGATGCAACAGATACCACTATATCAGTTCTTATATCATCGTGCAACAGTGCAAAGTTCATTATAACTGGATCTTTCGACATTCAGGGAAGTTCACGATCATCTCAGTCCCTCAGCCATCCAGGCAATGTCTTCTTCAAAGGGTTCCCCCAAGCTGAAACGAGAGACAGACAACACAAAGAGAGAAAGAGTCTCTGAAGTGGACAACGGTCCATGGAGTTCAAATCTCTTCATGCGGCAAGAGGAGACCACCTCATTGATGGGCCCATAGAAGATCTTGGCTGTCCCTTGGTTCACAGTCTTTACTTCAATCTTGCGAGCACGTCCATCATTTCTGGGGTAAGTCTTGACGACAAGTCCCAGAGGCCAGCTGTTGCGTGGGGTTTGACTATTTTTGAGAAGGACGAGGTCACCTTCTCGGATGTTGGGTTTGTCAGATTGCCACTTGCTTTGATACTGGAGAGTCGGCAAGTACTCTTTCTTCCAATGACTCCAAAAGGAGTTGGCAAGCTGCCAGACCCGTTTCCATCGACGCCTGTAGAGCTCCCCACCGTCAAAGTCTCCATGTGGCACAGGAATGTCAATAGTCTTTTGCGTTAAAAGCATGACAGATGCAATGTTCAACTCTTTACAGGTTCCTACAAAGTCGGTTCCACAGTCGGAGTGGGTCTGAGTGGCTGAACCCCAGAGTTGAGCGTATACATGGAACCTTCTTGTCTGGTTGTAGATGTAGCCCAGTGCTACTTTGCTGTCCATGTAAGGATGGATAGCATCAATTTGCATGTCCATTTTGGCTGTTATTAACTCCACTATTTCTACTGCTGGCACCGCTCCACATAATTCCAGACGTGGTATGGTGTGGTTAGGCTGTGGTGCTAACTTGGCTTTGCCGAAGATGAAGCCCACATGCACTGTTCCTTCTGCATCTGTCACTCTCAAAAGGCCACTGCAGCTGTGGTCTTCACAGATGCATCAGAGAAAATGCAGATCTCTTTGCGGCTGGTTGTATTGAGTGATATTGGGACATAAGTGCATGCTATGTGGAACTGTTCAAGCACTTTTAGGGAGCTGTTCCATTTTTTCCATTCTGGCTCCATTGCTTGAGGTAGTGGGGTGTCTCACTTGGTGATACTTGATGAGAGTTCTCTTAACAAGGCTCTTCCTTGTGTCATGACTGGAGCCACAAACCCCAGTGGATCATACAGACTGTTGACTATGGACAAAACACCTTGGTGAGTGTACAGTTTATCTTGGGTTGAGACTTGGAATGTGAAGACGTCTCTCTTTAGATCCCAATTTAATCCAAGGCTTTGTTGGAGAGGAGATGTGTCCACTCTCAGGTCCAAGTTCTTTAAGTCTTTGGCATGATCATCTGAAGGAAATGCTATCATTACTTCAGAACTATTTGAGGCTATTTTGTGGAGTCTCGGATTGGCGCCTGCCAGCATTGCTTGTGTCGTCCTTATTAAATCGATTGCTTCCTCTGCAGTAGGTAAGGATTTTAGTCTATCATCTACATAGAAGTCCCTTTCCACAAAGTGTCTGGCATGTGCGCCGTACTCTTTTTCTCCTTCTTGGGCTGTCTTTTTGAGCCCGTACGTGGCTACTGCAGGTGATGGACTATTACCGAAGACATGCACTTGTATCCGGTATTCCACAATCTCCTTATTGATGTCATTGTCGTGGTACCACAGTAATCTTAGGTAATTTCTGTAGTCTTGGTGCATGACAAAGCAGTAGAACATTTGTTGGATGTTGGCTGTCACAGCGACTGCTTCTTTTCTGAAGCGGATCACTACTCCTAAGAAGTTGTTGATCATGTCAGGTCCCATGAGAAGCACATTGTTGAGTGAGATTCCACGAAACTGCGCACTGGAATCGAAGACGATCTGGATCTGGCCCGGTTTCTGCTGATGGAATGCACCAAAGGTAGGCAAGTACCAACACTCTTCATTATCCCTTAAGGGTGGAGATAGCTCTGCGTGGCTATTGTCAGTGGCTATTGACGTTAATGAAGTGTTGTTTCATCTCCGGTTTCTTTTCCAGAGTTCTCTGCAGTGACATAAGTCATGAGAGTGATTGTTCTCTGTTGTTAGGGAGTCGAGGTCTGGGTGTCCGGAATGGTAGAGGAGCCATCCAGCTATTTGATTCATCTACAAAGAACTCTTTATTCATAGTTCTTAAGAATTTTCTGTCTTCTACAGAGAAAGTAGGTTTGTCGTCATCCTTGGTGACTTGAAACACTGAGTCCCCTAGATGTTCTTCTACATCTGATGGGGAGGTGATCTGATTGGTAGCTGAATTGAGATTCAGTTCCTCGCAGCTTAAGATCTCCTTGGTGCTTAGATGGTTAGGACTTGGTTCAAATAGAGTAGGGCGTCCATTCTCTAAGACACTTGTAACGTATGCGTGATCACTTGATCTCCTTGTTTGATTCAAGCAGACATCGCCGACTATCACCCATCCCAAGACGAGTCAGTAAGCATAGGGAGCGGTTGGTGGGCCATCACTTATCTCCAGGACCTTGATCAGTGCTGGTGTGTCTCTGCCCAATAACAGCAGGATTTCTGCTTCTGGATCCAGTGGTGGGAGCTGATGTATTATGGACTTTAGATGAGAATGGTACCGAGCGGCTTCTGGTGTAGGAATCTCATCTCTGTTGTCAGGCATATGGTTGCACTCGATATGCGTGGGCAAGTTTGACTTGTTGCTGCCGACTATCACTTCTATTACATATCCGCTTGCTCTCCTCCCTGTCACTCGGGTAACCCCAGAGCAGGTTTTGAGGTTGTACGGAGAGAGGTGGTGATGGATATCGAACAAGTCAAAGAATTCTGGCCTTGCCAGGAATCTGTTGCTCTGCTCATCTATGATGATACATTTTGACTGCCTTCTCAGGTTGCTCTTTGGGATACACTCTAGCCAAGCATATTTTTGTGAGGGATTTCCCGATGCTATTTCTCTCATTACACTTGTGTACATTTGGGGATCACTTCAGGTTCTGGTATTTGTTCTGCCTTTTCCTCCCCGCCGTGGTTTGAACTAAGGTGTGAGGTTCCTGAAGGATGAAGTTTTGCTTCGTCAGGGTGCAGGGTGCTATCGTGTTGGTCACTCCCGTACTCTGAACACTTAATGGCTACTTTACAGTCTTTAGCCATGTGGTTAAATGAAGAAGCACCCGTAACAAATTCTGTACTTTTTTAACAGTTCTTTGCACTCTTTCAAAGGTCTCCCTTTGATTCCTCGACACTTTCTGAGTGGGTGAAATTTCTTGTGTATTGGGCACTGTCGGTCTGGATCCTCTGCCCTATCCATACTGGGAAGTTAGTCTGATGTAGATGCTGCAGGCGACACTTCCGTTTTGTGCACAGAGATGGGCTTCCTGTTGCTGCTGTGCTTATTGGTTGGCCTCTTGCTCACTTGGTGGCTGATTCTGCATATTTCATGTGTGCCGAACGAGAAGCTAGGGTCATTCCTATGGTTTGCTAAATCTCGTATGAACTTTGTGAAGTCGTGGAAAGGTTGTGATCTTCTTTGTACCGTGCACCATGAGATGCCCATTTATCTTGTGGCAGTTTGTTTATGATGATGTTCATGCCTCGTGATGTGTCCAGAAGGTGGAGACCTGGATAAATTAGTTCAGCCTTAGCTGTCTCCATCTCTTGCAGGAGATCTCCCAATTCTTACAACTTTCAGTTATCTCTACTGGATATTTCTGGAAAGTCTTCCATTTTCTCAAATAATGCATTTTCTATGGCAACTGGGTCCCCATAATATCGCTCAAGTCTCTCCCATACCTCTTTTAGCGTTTTTTAATCCTTTCACGTGTTTAACCGATTCACGTCCCATCCATTTTACCATCAAGTTTATCTCTTCCTTCAGAGTCAGTCTCATATCCTTCACAGCATCTTGGAAGTCAGATTTCCATGCCCTGTAACTCTCAGTGCAGTCGTTGAACTCGTAAAGCCCTGCGGTTATGAATTCTTGGCGGGTCATGTACCTTGCTAAGTCTTCTCTTTCTGAAGACTCGTTCTGAAAGGTAATAGGTCTCGATGGGCGGGTGCCTTGTGGTTGACTGTGCACGTCACTCTTGTTGTACATTGGCACCCGCCGTGGTTGATCAATTGTCTCCTGTTTTGGTACAGGGTACTCAATTGGAGCCCTTCTTGGGTGTGGTTGCTTAGCTGTTTCTCATTCCCAATCCCTACGGGACGCTGGGATCCCTGGTTGGATGGAAGTGTTTTCCTTGGGGCGTATGCTTGGCGCATGAGTTAACTGCCGTGCATCCGTGTAACTCAGAGCCAGTGGATCACTGCCGTGGCGTTCAGTATTCGTGGCATTTTGCGCTTCAGGTCCGATTTCTTTGGTGAAGCCAGCCATTTCTGAGGGGGAGTGTGTTCTCCCATGATGCGTGGATTGCTCTAAGGGAAGTGGCACTTTGGTGCCGGAATGGGTTGGAGGATGAGCCATGACATACTCAAACGTTTGCTTGGTCGTGTCCTGCTGAATCATGGAGCTGAGTGGGTCCCCCCCCCCCAATTGCCTTGGTCCAGGGCCATATCAAATACCATAATTTCGGCTTCGAGGGCCACTGCTTCTTCTTTCTGCTGCAACACATCCAGGGTGATATCTAGTTCAGCCTTTCTGTGCACTTTGGCGGCAGCAATGGCCTTCTGTTGTTCTTCTATTCTGAGCCCTTCTCTTTTAGAGGCTGCTTTTTGTTCAGCATCCTGTATGCGTGCTATGGCTGCTCGAGACTCTGCTTTCTTTTGGAGGGCAACTGAGCTGAGCTGTGAATGGTTTGAGCCTCTTGACCCGTGTGATCTTATAGACCTCGTTGTATACTTAGAGGTGTAAGAGTGCTGATAGCCGATCTCGCTTATTGAATCGCTTACTTCTGCACTGTTAATGGTATCCATTACCATTCTCTGGCGTATTTGGTATAAATTCTGTTGGCGGCCTTTTTCTTCAAGGCTTTCTGCAGTGTTAGTTCCTGTTAAGATACTCTTCTGTGATGAGCCGATAAGTTTGGGAATGAAGCTGCAGCTGTTCTATATGATACTTAAGGTTGGTGGGGTTCTCTGTGACCTTCTCCCTTTTCTGCCCCAGGTTATGCCACTCTCTTTCTATTATGTGTTCATGCCTCTGTCTTCTTGCCTCATATCTCTGTGTAGCTTTGTCTGTTGGCTTAGATAATCTCTTCAAATTATTGCTTTCGTGCCCTCCTTCAGCATCTCTCCCTTTTTGCTCTGTGTCATTCGAGCTCTTCTGATAGTGAGAGAAAGTGGAGGGAGGAGGGAGCTTCTTTTAAGGGCAAAGGCTCCTCTTAAAGGCAAGGCTCACAGACTTTTATCATGGGTTACAAAAAGTGTTTCAGTATCAAGAATCCTCAGAAGGGAGGGACTGCACTAAACACAGTTAAACTACAGTATATACAGATACAAACATGTACCCACTGCTGGGACAGAACAGGGGTAGTTACCTCCCATTTACAGAGGAGAGTGTTTGGATGGAACTAGCAAAACTGAAAGTGTACAAGGGCCATGTGGCTGGATGAGTTGCATCCCAGAATACTAAAGAAGCTCAGAGATGTCTTGGCAAGTCTGCTGAAGGACCTACTCAATAGATCCTTGGAGACAAGAATGGTACTACAAGATTGGAGAAGGGTGGTTGCGATCCTGTTTACAAAATTGATAGCAGGGAGGAGGCTGGAAACAGCAGACTGGTTAGCCCTGTGTCAGTGGTGGAAAAATTAATAGAGACTCTGCTGAAGGAAAGAATAGTGAACTATCTACAAACCAATAGTTGCTAGGGATGTAAATCGTTTTTTGATGATTTAAAATATCGTCCGATATATTTTAATTCGTCAAAAATCGTTAGGGCCACGATACAATACCAATTCCCCCGATTTATCGTTAAAAAATCGTAAATCGGGGGAAGGGGGAGGGCAGGAAAACCGGCACACTAAAACCCCCTAAAACCCACCCCCGACCCTTTAAATTAAATCCCCCACCCTCCCGAACCCCCCCCCCCCCATGCTTTAAATAACCTGGGGATCCAGCGGTGGTCCAGAACGGCGGCGGTCCGGAACGGCCCCCTCAATTGAATCCTGTTGTCTTCAGCCGGCGCCATTTTGCAAAATGGCCGCCGCAAAATGGCAGCGGCCATAGACAAAAACGATTCAACGCAGGAGGTCGTTCCGGACCCCCGCTGGACTTTTGGCAAGTCTTGTGGGGGTCAGGAGGCCCCCCCAAGCTGGCCAAACGTTCCTGGGAGTCCAGCGGGGTTCAGGAAGCGATTTCTTGCCGCGAATCGTTTTCCGTACGGAAAATGGCGCCGGCAGGAGATCGACTGCAGGAGGTCGTTCAGCGGGGGTTCCGGACTGCCGCTGAACGACCTCCTGCAGTCGATCTCCTGCCGGCGCCATTTTCCGTACGGAAAACGATTCGCGGCAAGAAATCGCTTCCTGAACCCCGCTGGACTCCCAGGAACTTTTGGCCAGCTTGGGGGGGCCTCCTGACCCCCACAAGACTTGCCAAAAGTCCAGCGGGGGTCCGGAACGACCTCCTGCGTCAAATCGTTTTTGTCTATGGCCGCCGCCATTTTGCGGCGGCCATTTTGTAAAATGGCGCCGGCTGAAGACAACAGGATTCAATTGAGGGGACTGTTCCGGACCGCCGCCGTTCTGGACCACCGCTGGATCCCCAGGTTATTTAAAGCATTTGGGGGGGGGGTTCGGGAGGGTGGGGGATTTAATTTAAAGGGTCGGGGGTGGGTTTTAGGGGGTTTTAGTGTGTCGGCTCACGATTTTAACGATTTTCACGATAGTTTACACACCCAAACGGCAACAATACGATTCCCTCCCCTTCCCAGCCGCAATCGATCGTTAAGACGATCGAGGACACGATTCACATCTCTAATAGTTGCAGAATCCAAGGCAACGTGACTTTACCAAAGGAAGGTCCTGACTCATTTTGTTGATTGAATGAAGGATGAGCATTTGATGTGATTTACCTGGATTTTCACAAAATGTTTGATACTGTCCCATATAGGAGGCTGGTAAAGAAAATGAAAAGCCTGGAAATGAGTCAGAAGGTGGTGGGATGGGCTACAAATTTGTTAACTGACAGACGACAGCATGTAGGATAAAATGAACTTACTCTGAGGAAAGAAAAGTTACAAGTGGAGTGCCTTAAGGATCAGTTTTGGGGCCAGTTCTGTTCAATATCTTTGTAAGGGATATTGTGGAAGGGTTAGAAGGAAAAGTTTGCTGACACTAACATTTGCAACAAAGTAGATAACCCCTCCCTAAAGGAGCAGAGAGATTGTGAAAACTGGAAAAGTAGTTGAAAGTTTGGCAGCTAGGATTCAGTACCAAGAAGTACAGTGTCATGTCTAACACCCCACCTTCGGTGCTGAGTGACTCTCCTGCTTTCGGCAATTATTTGTAATAGGATTTCAGATGTCGATTACTTGACACGTCAATACACTGCACAGGGAGGAGTAGAAGAAATAAAACTCTCCTTTCAGCAGGGACTTCTTTCTGGAAGAAGGGCTCGGGACCCACCCAAAGAGTCTCCCAGGGGTAGAGAGGAAAGGCAGAATGTAAAGTATGTCATTCAAGTCAAAATGTGATTAAGAACTAGAGATGTGCTTCGTTGTTCGCCCGAAGTAGGAAATTGCCCGAAATTTCCTACTTCGGGTTTTTTTCGGAGGCCCGAAACCCGAAAAGAATTTTCCCCGACTTTCGGGGAAATTTCGGTTTTCGGGTTTGCCTGGGGGAGGGGCACACATTTTTTTTTTTTAATTAAAACCCACCCCAAACCACCCCAAACATTTACCTTAACTATAGTTCACCACCACCCCCCCATCCCGATCCCTCCCCAAGACTTACAAAGTAGATCCCTGGTGGTCCAGCGGGGTCCTGGGATCCATTTGCCCTCCTCCGTGCCCATGTTTCTGCAGCCGTGCTCTTTAAAATGGTGACGCGCAGCCTCTGAACACCATGTCACAGGGGCTACCGGCGCCATTGGTCAGCCCCTGTCACATGGCCATCGGCGCCATCTTGTGCTCCTGTCATGTGACTGGAGCTGACCAATGGCGCCGAAAGCCTCTGTGACATAATATGGGCAAAGACTATCGGCGCCATTTTGATTACTGGCAGCCGACAACGAAATGGCTCCCGGACCCCCGCTGGACCCCCAGAGATTATTGGCAAGCCTTGGGGGGGGTCAGGAGCCCCCCTTCTGACCCCCCCCAAGGCTTGCCAATAATCTCTGGGGGTCCAGCGGGGGTCCGGGAGCCATTTCGTTGTCGGCTGCCAGTAATCAAAATGGCGCCGATAGCCTTTGCCCATATTATGTCACAGAGGCTTTCGGCGCCATTGGTCAGCTCCAGTCACATGACAGGAGCACAAGATGGCGCCGATGGCCATGTGACAGGGGCTGACCAATGGCGCCGGTAGCCCCTGTGACATGGTGTTCAGAGGCTGCGCGTCGCCATTTTAAAGAGCACGGCTGCAGAAACATGGGCACAGAGGAGGGCAAATGGATCCCGGGACCCCGCTGGACCACCAGGGATCTACTTTGTAAGTCTTGGGGAGGGATCGGGATGGGGGGGGGGTGGTAGTGATAGATATGTAAAAAAAGAATTTTAAATGCTTGGGGTGGTTTTTTTTAAAGATTCCTTTGCCGTTTCGTTTTTTGGCCCGGTTTCGGGTTTCCTCATTTCGTTTTTTCGAAAAACGAGATGAGGAAACCCGAAATTTACCACGAAGTATCCGAGTCAAAAAACGACCCGGCAGGAAAAAACGAAGCACATCTCTATTAAGAACTGAAGTTTGAGATAAAGAACAAGACTTTAACAACACAGTTGTGTTTTCAATGGTAAGTAGTAAGATAATCCAGTCACAGTTAAAGCAAATAGTAAATAAAATCTTTTCTTGTATTTCTTAGAGATTTCACAGTTTTACCCAGAACTGGTTCTGAGAAGGTAATGTAACAAATTACAGTATTGCATGCAAACTTTAACTTTGAGAGATTTTTTTTATCATAATATCCAAAATCTCTTTTGGAGATTCCTCAATGCTGAAATGAGCTGAGGAGGTAAGTATAAGCTTTATTGTTGTATGTGTTCTTTATCTATGTGTCTTTGTTCTGTTAACTCCCTCTTTCTCTCTTTTCTTTTAATCTGCTCTTTATACTTTTGTCTTTGTATGCAGTGTCTTGTTATTGAACAATGCCTCTGTATTCTCACTTTGCTATTCTTTATCTCATTTACTCTCTTTCTGTGCAGTCTCTTTTAGTGGTGTCTAGCTGAATGGTTGTTCTTAGTGTTGCCGCATGCCCTTTAGCTTTATCCTGTGGTATTCGCTCTCTGTAACAATCTTTGCCCCGCTGCCATGGCTGGCGTGCGCAGCTAGGTTCTTCGTGGCTGGCGGGTGCAGCTTGAATGGCCAAAGGATACACCGCAATGCTTCTGGTCCTTGGTGGAGAAGTCTTCTCTGGCGTTTGGGGTCTCTGGATACAAAAGTGTGTTCTGAATTTAAATAAAATGATACAATGTGTGCTGTGTATGCTGACGCCGGTAATATTCCACAAGTGTACTATAATCTTGCTATATGTTATCCAAGCAAGTTAGTTGAACTATATTGCTCTTAATGGGAAAACAAAATGATAATTGGTAATTCCATGTCTATTGTGTCACAGAGGGAATAGGTCTAATTTGAAGTTTAAATCATAACACTTACACTCTCATATACTCCCTTCTATACACACAAACTGCAATGTGTGTTGAGAAGAATAATTGGTTCCTTTCACCACTTAATGGAAATGCTGTGATATTTTTTGTTCACAAAGAAAATATCACCCCTGTTGGGGTTCATGTTTCACCTTTTCACAGCAGATTACACTGCATTTAAGAAGTCCACTATTCAGGTGCTGTAACAATACTTTAATTCAGTTACAGTATTTAACATTGTACACCTAATGTCCCTTTTACACATTTGCCTTGAATTCTCTCACAGACATAAGAGAACCCTTATTCTCTCACTCTCTTTAGCTGAATATTAAAGAGGGAAAATAATCTCTCTCAGAGTAAGGCAATGCCGAAACAACAGAACTCAGGCAGGTGACTCAGGCTGGTGAGAATGTACTTGCACTTAAATCAGATTACTGGAAATGGCTTTAGAGTGTATATCCAGTTATGAACAATTGCACTGAGACACTTATATTTGGAATTTAGCATTAATGAAATTTTCTTTAAAGATGAGAAAGTTTATCACATTCACAGACTGATATTATTTCACACAACAGCTATCTAGCAGAGAAAAAAAAACAAACCCTGAAGCTCAGCAATTTTACAGGTATCTGTCCCTGTCCTGTACCTTTCCTTGGAAAACTGGCAATGTCATTAAGTAAAAATCATAAAGTTACTAGGAATGTGCATGCATTTCAAACAAATTTCAAAAACGTGATAAATAAGGGCAATTCATTTCATTTGGGAGGCCCTAAAATGAATCGGGGGCCCTCGAATGAAAGAAACCTTATTTGTTGCATTGTTTGAAAGAAATGCTTCAGATCTAGGCCTCGATCTGAATCTGGAGCCTCACCTAGGACATAGGCTGAGGCACAAAGAAGGGGCCATGGCCTAGGCCTGAGCACAATGCCAGAGTCTCAGCCGAGACATGAGAACCCCTGGGAACAGCAACTTACCTGATCCGTTGGGCATCCGATGGCCAGGTCAGGTCATGATATCTGGGCTTCAGCCTAGGACAGGGCCTGGGCCCAGATGTACCACTGAAGCCCAGTCTGGAGGCGAGGTCCCGATGCCGAGGCCTCAGACCAAATACTGGGGTCTAGCCTGGATGCCATGTCCTGACATCAAGACCTGGTCTTCAGGTCTTGCAGTTCCAACAAAGTGGTCCACTTCAGTCTTCTTTCTTTGTAAACTGATGCTGTGCACTGGGGTTGTGCCAGAGTTACTTACCTCTGGCGCATTCACCCCAGTAGACGGCACCATTTTGATGTACAAGTACAGCATCAGTTTACAAAGAAAGACGACCAAAGAGGACTGCTTTTGCCCTCACTTGTGGGCAAAAGTGAGGGCAAAAGTAGCGCCGGCGCCATTTTGAATATTGGCAATACGGCCCACGTGCAGGAGATCGCCCCCGGACCCCCACTGGACTTTTGGCAAGTCTTGTGGGGGTCAGGAGGCCCCCCCAAGCTGGCCAAAAGTCCCTGGGGGTCCAGCGGGGGTCCGGGAGAGATCTCCTGCACTCGTGACGTCGGGTGACAGGAACCAAAATGGCGCCGGCGCTACCTTTGGCCTGTCATATGGTAAGGGCAAAGGGCCACCGGCGCCATTTCTTTTAACGCAGCCATGGCCCGAGAGCAGGAGATCGCGCCAGGATGCCCCCACTGGACCCCAGGTAATTTAAAACATTTTGGGGGGCTTCGGGAGGGTGGGGATTTATTTTAAAGGGTCAGGGTGGGTTTTAGGGTGCCGGTTTTCCCACCCTCCCCCCTCCCCCGATTTACAATTTTTTGACGATAAATCGGGGGAATTGTTATTGTATCATGGCTCTAATGATTTTTGACGATTTAAAATATATCTGACGATTGTTTTAAATCATCAAAAAACAATTCACATCCCTAAACCATGTGCCTCTGACACCCTTAGTGAATATCTATCCAAGGAACTCTCTAACCTGGATATCTCTACCCCGGACTCAGCCCTTCTTTCCTGGAGCAGTATCACGGAATCAATAGCCAATAAACTCTGCCCTAAAACAACGAAAATCATCAACTGGTCACAAAAAAGGAAACAACCCTGGTTCTCCCCAGAACTCAAACGGATGAAGCTAGACCTCAGACACAAGGAAGGCACATGGCGTAAGAACCCCAACATTTCTACACTATCCGATTATAAACGCACCCTCCATCTCTACAAGACTTCACTTCTACAGACAAAAAAAGATTATTATTCCAGCAGAATCCACGATATACAATATGATGCCAGGGCTCTATTTTCCTATGTTTCCCAACTCACAAAACCCACTGCCCCCACCATCCCAGATGAACAGGCTCAATCCAAAGCTAATGAACTAGCACGCTTCTTTCAGGATAAAATCATTAACACACTAGCACTTCTCCCCACCAACACAATACCTCCCGTCTTAAACCCCAACCATACCCCTTTCCTTGGAGCCTCCCTTGACTCCTTCGAACCCACTACCCCCTTAGAAATCGAATCCACCCTTAGGAAATTGAAACCTTCCAACCATCCAACAGACCACATTCCAACCAAACTACTGCTCCTCATTCCGAGCACCGTCTCCAGATCGCTGGCTAACATCATAAACTGCTCCTTAGCCCATGGAATCTACTCGGATGAGCTAAAAATGGCATCCCTTAAACCTCTCTTGAAGAAACCTAACCTGGACACAAAAGAACTCTCCAATTTCAGACCTATATCCAACCTCCCTTTTCTAGCAAAGCTCACAGAGAAACTTGTGAACACACAACTCTCAGAATACCTGGAGGAACATAAAATACTATACCCTTCCCAATACGGCTTCCGTAAATCGGCCAGTACAGAAACCCTTCTTATCTCACTATCAGACCACCTCCTCATGGGCCTAGACAAAGGGCTTTCTTACCTACTCATCCTCCTAGATATCTCAGCAGCTTTTGATACCGTGAACCACACCATCCTTTTAAACCGCCTTTCTGACATCGGATTATCTGGACTCACCCTCAGATGGTTCGACTCCTTCCTCAACAACAGAAGCTGCAAGGTCAGAGTCAACAACAAAGAATCCCTAATTTTCAAATCAACACTAGGCATACCCCAATGCTCTTCTTTATCTCCCACCCTCTTCAACATCTACTTACTGCCCCTCTGTCAACTACTCACTAATCTAAATTTAATCCACTACCTCTATACAGACGACGTGCAGATCTTGATCCCCATAGAATCTCTTCCAAAAACGCTCACCTACTGGGAAAATTGCCTTAAGTCCATTAACAGCCTACTCACCAGCCTGAACCTAGTACTCAATGCAGCCAAGACAGAAATCCTTCTTATCTCCCCGGACCACTCCGCCAACTCTGATCAAACAGCCCTTGACACACAGATCTCTCAAGCAAGAGATTTAGGAATAATCCTAGATAACCAACTGAATTTAAAGAAATTGATCAACAATATCACTAAGGACTGTTTCTACAAGCTTCAAGTTCTGAAAAGACTCAAACCCCTTCTTCACTTCCAGGACTACAGAACCGTCCTTCAATCAACGCTATTCTCTAAAACCGACTACTGTAACGCTTTACTCCTGGGGCTCTCCATCTCCGCCACTAAACCTCTACAGATGCTCCAGAATGCAGCAGCCAGAATCCTAACCAACACCAACCGGCGAGCTCATATCATCCCTATTCTCCGAAACCTGCACTGGTTGCCAATAAAATACAGAATCCTACATAAAGCCCTCACTATAATCCACAAAACCATCCACAATCAACTGACACTAGACCTCCACATCCCTTTCAAACTCTACTCATCCGCAAGACCCATCAGAGAAGCATATAAAGGAACTCTACTAGTCCCAGCAAATAAATCCGCCCGCCTAACTTCCACCAAAGAGCGATCATTCTCCACAGCGGGCCCAATCCTCTGGAACAAATTGCCGACCGACCTTAGACTGGAAACCTGCCTTCTTACCTTCAGACGAAAACTTGGGAAGGCTTGGAGGAAAAGCCAAGACTTGGCTTTTCCTCCAAGCCTTCCCCTAATTTCTAAAGTGTTCTACCCAGACGAAAACTTGGGAAGGCTTGGAGGAAAAGCCTTGGGAAGCCTTGGGAAGGCTTGGAGGAAAAGCTTGGAGGAAAAGCCAAGACTTGGCTTTTCCTCCAAGCCTTCCCCTAATTTCTAAAGTGTTCTACCCAGACTCAATCCAACTGATGGGACGTTCGCACTAGTCCCATTACTATTCATATGTATTTTACTTCTAGTTAATTGTTAATTGTTGTCTTTCTACTTCCTGGCTACTCTAGCCCCCAAGTTCTATCTCCTTGTTATATGTAACTTTGCTTCGGCTCTCTTGTTTGGTTTACTAGTTACTCCTCTAAGTTCCATGTAAACCTGCCTGATATGAATCCCTTCATGAAGACCGGTATAGAAATATGTTAAATAAATAAATAATAAATAATGCCATAAACTGCACCCTAGAATGGCTTTCTAATGGGCCGATTCAGTAAAGTCCTCAGGAAAACTCTCCCGGTGCGCGCATAGGCCACTCACCTGTGCACGCAATTCAGTATTTAAATGAGGCCCGGCAGTAGAAACAGGCAAAAGGAGGCGCTGCGGCAGCTGTCAGCGGGTTTGACAGCCGACGCTCAATTTTTCCGGCGTCAGTTCTCAAGCCCACTGACAGCCACGACTCGGAAACCGGACGCCGGCAAAATTGAGCGTCTGGTTTTCGACCTGACAGCTGTGGACCCACTTCAAAATTTTTTTTTTTTTTACTTTTTTTACCCTTCGGGTCCTCCAACTTAATATCGCCATGATATTAAGTCGGAGGGTGCACAGAAAAGCAGTTTTTACTAGGGATGTGAATCGTGTGCCCTATCGTCTTAACGATTGAAATCGTCTGGCAGGAGAAGAAAATCGTGTTTGGCACGATTTTTTAGTTAAAAAATCGTTTTTTCCCATTAGTGCGCACTAACCATTGTTAGTGCGCACTAACCGAAAATGATACAATTTGACACTTTTCAGGTCAGTTAAGGTCAGTTTAGGAATAAATATGTATTCTTATTGGCTGCCCTCTTATTTATTCATGTTACCAAGGTTCCCACTGACAAAATATGGGGGATGGGAAATGGAAACAGTTGGTAGCTTGACAAAAAAAGTAATGTGATCAGTCAATGTGACTAGAACTTGTGCCCTAACCCTGATACCAGGGGTTTTGTGATCTTCCTGCACACAGTGCCCTAACCCAGACACCAGGGGTGTTGTGATCTTCCTGTACACAGTGCCCTATCCCTATTAATACCAGGAGTGTTGTGATCTTCCTGTACACAGTGCCCTAACCCTGATACCAGGGGTGTTGTGATCTTCCTGCACACAGTGCCCTATCCCTATTAATACCAGGAGTGTTGTGATCTTCCTGCACACAGTGCCCTAACCCTGACACCAGGGGTGTTGTGATCTTCCTGCACACAGTGCCCTATCCCTATTAATACCAGGAGTGTTGTGATCTTCCTGCACACAGTGCCCTAACCCTGATTCCAGGGGTGTTGTGATCATCCTGCACACAGTGCCCTAACCCTGACACCACCCTCCCCCCAAATAACTCCCTTTAGTGGACACTATCCCGATTAACGATTTTTTCACGATAAATCTGGGGAATTTCTATTGTATCGCACTCTTTAATGATTTTTGAAGATTTAAAAAATATCGGACGATAATTTAAAATCGTCAAAAAACGATTCACATCCCTAATACTCAGATGCTGATAACCATCTGAATCAGTCTACTTCCTCCATGGGTCTCCCATAACATGCTCCCTTCTGCTCCAGCCATGTCTTCTTATACTATTTTTTGAAGATCTTCACTTGTTATAGTAAAGTTTAATATTGAGATTAAGAAAAGGATTAGTACATAAGAATAGAATAAGGTAGGCCTGAATACTAGGTTTGTTTTTCCTTGCACCTAAAACCTGAAGGGGTAGGCCTTGAAGAGAATATTAAAGAGTAGGGATGTGAATCGTTTTAGGACGATTAAAATTATCGTCCGATAATTTTAATATCGTCTTAAACCGTTATGGAACACAATACAATACAGATTCTAACGATTTATCGTTATAAATCGTTAGAATCGTGAGCCGGCACACTAAAACCCCCTAAAACCCACCCCCGACCCTTTAAATTAAATCCCCCACCCTCCCGAACCCCCCCCAAATAACTTAAATAACCTGCGGGTCCAGCGGCGGTCCGGAACGGCAGCGGTCCGGAACGGGCTCCTGCTCCTGCATCTTGTCGTCTTCGGCCGGCGCCATTTTCCAAAATGGCGCCGAAAAATGGCGGCGGCCATAGACGAAAAAGATTGGACGGCAGGAGGTCCTTCCGGACCCCCGCTGGACTTTTGGCAAGTCTCGTGGGGGTCAGGAGGCCCCCCACAAGCTGGCCAAAAGTTCCTGGAGGTCCAGCGGGGGTCAGGGAGCGATTTCCCGCCGCGAATCGTTTTCGTACGGAAAATGGCGCCGGCAGGAGATCGACTGCAGGAGGTCGTTCAGCGAGGGTTCCGGCGCCTCGCTGAACGACCTCCTGCAGTCGATCTCCTGCCGGCGCCATTTTCCGTACGAAAACGATTCGCGGCGGGAAATCGCTCCCTGACCCCCGCTGGACCTCCAGGAACTTTTGGCCAGCTTGTGGGGGGCCTCCTGACCCCCACGAGACTTGCCAAAAGTCCAGCGGGGGTCCGGAAGGACCTCCTGCCGTCCAATCTTTTTCGTCTATGGCCGCCGCCATTTTTCGGCGCCATTTTGGAAAATGGCGCCGGCCGAAGACGACAAGATGCAGGAGCAGGAGCCCGTTCCGGACCGCTGCCGTTCCGGACCGCCGCTGGACCCGCAGGTTATTTAAGTTATTTGGGGGTGGGGGATTTAATTTAAAGGGTCGGGGTGGGTTTTAGGGGGTTTTAATGTGCCGGTTTTTCGATTTTTCGATTTTTCGATTTTTTAACGATTTTTCACGATTTTTCACGATATTTTACCCCCCCAAACGGCAACAATACGATTCCCTCCCCCTCCCAGCCGAAATCGATCGTTAAGACGATCGAGGACACGATTCACATCCCTATTAAAGAGACTTTCATATGGGACATTCCACAATCAAGTGGTAAACATGCTTGATCAGTCAAACTGGATAGTCTGATAAAGACTGGTGATCATCATTGAAAAATAGCCAATTCCTTTCAGCACTGCACTCACACAGGTGAGGTGAGGGCCACAGACTCCAACTAAGCAAATGTGGGACCCAAGACAACAGACTCTACCTTGATAATGAAGACCCACCAATAATCAAAAAGTCGACAAAGCCCCCCACCCAGACCCACCAATTGTAAAGAAGTTAATAAGGAGCTCCACCCAAATCCCACCAATGAACTGAAAGACAGTCTTGCCTATGGGGCAAATTTCTATAAACAAGGGGTTTCTAGATAGCAAACCAGTTCTTCAGCCACATCTCCAACAATCAACTGCAGAGATGATATTGAGGCAGACCATAGTCCCTGACAGGTACTCCCTCAAGGACTTCACTCCTGGCCATGGTGTAAGAACTTCAAAGCAGGAGTGTAGGCGAGGGAGGTAACTAGAAGAGAAATATATAAGTATTAGAGGTACATTACTATGTGTGGGCTACACTGTATTCTTTGTTGAAATTATGAATTACATAATAAATCATTCAGCAATTAGTATGAAGTATGTGTGGATGTGTGTGTGCATGTGTGTTTGAATCTCTGTACATGGGCTGTCACATTAGTAGTTGCTCTCACAATCTTTATCTCATTCAAACATAAGCCTGCCCACAGAGAGCTTGTTCAAGGAACCACTATGTAGATAGTGTCCTCACCTATATAATTTCCCATAACACATTGACACAGAAGTCAAATGGTTCTAAACACACACTCATATCAGCTTTCTGAAACTATTTACTATCCTTTGACCGCTTCACATGGAGTGTAGTAGGCCTACCATTTCTTCACGCTGTACTGACATACAAGCCCCAAATGCCTAGTTTACTTGTGTACTCTTTAGAAGCCAGCAGGAGGAGCCAAAAGGAAAAGGAAATTGGGCATGTTCCATTTAGTATGTGCAAGCCATTTACCTTCTCTTCAGTAATATGCTCATGCTATTTTACCAATGTATTTTCTGGTTTTCATACACTATAATGGCATTGGTGCACTATTCCTGACATTTTTTACTGTGAGCACACTAAGACAATAACTTTTTAACAGCTGCGCGGGCGCACATGTGAGCCCATTCTTCGGCCCGCACCCAGGGACGCGACCATTTTATAATATGCACGTGTATATGCACGCATGTTATAAAATAGACTGATGGCGTGCACCTGTGCACACAGTTTTAAGTGGACTTGCGGCCATGCACGCAAATGCCACTTCCACCTCGTAAGTGGGGGGATTATAATAGATACGTGCGCTGACACATTTACTAGTTTTCCCAGTTTGTTCCCAGTTCACTCAGGTAAGGGATAGGACTTCCAAACCCCCTAGTTCAATAGCCACCCTTCTCCCCTGTTAGCTCCAACCCTTAAAACCTGCCGATCTATCTAATTTGCATTGCTTTATAACTTACATGTCCTCCATAGCAGAAATACAGTTATGTGGTGGGGACCACAGCACGAGCCTGTGCATGAAAGTATTTCCACACAAAATTGAAGCGGAAATCCAGCAATGGCCATGCCCTGCCCAGACAATGCACATTCCCTTTTCGGGAACTTTTCATTTGTGCTTGTAGCGGGAGATACGCGTGTATGCGGACACCTTTTAAAAACCACTTGGCGTGCAGCAGCCTGACATATTCACATATCTCCCAGTTTTGGTAAGCACTGGGCTTTTAAAATTCATCTTTAAATCGTTTTGCATCACTCGTTAACTGGCTTTATAATATGCTCATTTTTTTTGCATGAGTTTCATTACATAGGCCCCCTTAGTGTGACAATTACAGCAGCTTGCTTTGTTTATACTGTAACAAGAAACACATTGCCTTCACATTTAGCTGAACAAATTAAGATGAAATTTGGATTTTTCATGCCAGTACCATAAATTTCTGAGTAGAATGTTAGACCTAAACCTTCATAGAAGATATATTTTATTATCTTAAGCCCAATGTATAAAACAAATAGGGTAGAAATTCATGCAGCAGATTTTATTTATTTATTTTTTTTAACAAAAGCCAAAGATAGAAAATGCTGGCAAAACTCTTGAGTACCTTAAATGCCTCTTCTATCTTTCTACAGCAGAACAAAGAAGGGCAGAAAATGATGACATAATAATTATTATGATGGATGTACAGCTAGCCCTTTATTTTGGAGATACTGCTCGTGCAGGAACCAGTGCTACAGACTGCATATTTCAGTAAGCAGGGCACTCAAGATTATAGCGGGCAATACAGATTAACAACATTAGGTTCAAGCAGGATAATTCGTCTTCCTTTTTTGCTTCTTTTACCTTCACCATGGACCTACTTCTGCTTTACAATTTGGGATGCTGTTTCCACTGCTGTATTCTTTACATCAAGTAGTTTATAAATCCAATATTTTTTCTATGAACATAAACAATACACATTCAACAAATGTTTTATATGTATTTTTTCTATATTTTTAATCTGCTTCAGCTTCAATGCCTTATTTAGGAAGTGTTGCGGCATAGAAGAGCATGGTGACCTGCATTTTAGTGGGGCCCCTTCCCCAATCAGTAAGATCATTAGGCCAAGGGCAGCAGCCCAGGAGTAGGGGGAGGGGTGAGATAACTAAGGGCAAGTGGCCCACACAGCAGCGAGGTAATAACCCTGGCACTTCAATGGCGTTCCAGGGAGAAGAAAAGTGGGGGCCTGAGCAGTGCTCACCTGGGGGTCCAGTGACTTCTATGATCCAGATCCCAGCCTGGCAGCAACCCCTGCAATGTTATGGCTTCTATGGCCGGGTTCAAGTTTTGTCAACAGCGTGCTGACTAATTGCATTGGGGCTGCTTACCTAGGAGTTATTGCAAAATCGTTGTTATTCAGTTTAGGATGATAATTGTGTTAGCATAGATATAGTTGATTTCTGTGTTGTTACTATGCTGCGGCCACATATATATATATATATATATATATCCATAAACAAGCATGGGATTTCGCACAGTGGTCCGTGTGGTTTCTTTGCTGGGAGGGAGGGAGGGGGAGGCCTAGGAGAGGAAGATAATGGAACGGCAAAAGGAAGGGCCCTAACCCTGCTCATGTTGTGCCTTTTACTCAAAAAGATTTCCTCCTGTAAAGAGGTTGGCTGTTCATACTGGACTGAAATGCCAGCCTTTTTGTTACAAGGTAACTACCAGTTCTAATACTTTATCAGTTGCTTATATAAATATTTGCTCCTTGAAGTAAAAAATTGATGTTCTTCAACATTAATTTTGGACCACTGATTAGGTATAGTATTGAGAACTGAAACATGCCAGAGAGCATCTGATAATATAGTGTTACAAGTCTTTTTGTCTGGTGGGGAGTACTCTTCTTTTTTTCAGCAAACTAGGAAGAATACAATGGGGGGTTGCTTTTTAATAATTTCTGGAAATGCTTTCAAGTTTATTCTAACACCTTTTGAGATGGGCCATGGTTGTGAAAGTTTGGTAGTAAAGATTAACGACTGGCATATTGTTCTTATATCATTATCATCTGCCTGGTTCAGGTTCCCCTGATTTGATGTCATTGGGTGATTTTTTTTTTTTACATGTTTATTTGTTAGGAACAGAAAATAGTAGAACCAGGAGATTTGAACATTCATGCAGGTAGCAGACTGAGGAGTATTTTTCAAGGATGGGCACAGATCAAATTAAGCATGTTGTTCCTTTGTTTGAGGTCAAATGAATAGAATTCTTCCAGTCCAATACTTGTTAGGATCCCTAACATCTTCCTTCACCACAACCTTCTCCCCAACTAATCCTACATTCATTGGGATAGCAACCTTTATCTGTTGTCTATAACCAATAATGTTATCCCTCCAAAACTGTACAAAACTAGCCTCCCTCAAAGCTTCCGGGGTCACCTACATGATCTACCCAAATTTTCTTGCAAAATCAAAAAAAAAAAATTGCATGGTTTGTTATCTGTTTTCTTGAGTTGAGCTTAATGCAGCAAAAAATAATTATTTCTCTAGGAGGCTTGATGCCTCCTGGAAAGGATCTTACAAATTATTTAATATCTTGAAAATGCTCTGCGCTCCACCTGCTCCTGTAACAACAGATAATCAGTTATATTGTCATGCCTTTGGTAATTATTTTCAGACCAAAGTAAAAGCCCTGCTGGAGATACAGGCCCAAGACAGTAGAAAATTGTGTATCTGTTCCATCCCCGCAGGTGGTCTGAGACACTTTTGAATATGTCCTCTCTAAAGAGATTGAGGGAGTTCTATGTAAAATGTGGCAGACTAGTTGTCCCTTAGATCCATGTCCTATTGAACTCTTCATGGCTTCCAAAGATCTGCTTTTACAAGGCTTAGTAAAATTAGTGAATCTTTCCCTGGAGGAAGGTCATCTTTTTAATTAATGCTTTAAAAAGTGCTGTGGTTTGACAAGTTTTAAAGAAAGGAGAGGTTTAGAAAAATCAGTGGGACAGTTACAGACCAATTTCAAACCTTCCCACCATTACAAAGATTTTAGAGAAAGTAATGTTGGTTCAGTTGACTAAATTCCTTGATAAAAATAAAATTTTAAACCCCCATCAGTGTAGCTTTCGTTTCAGCCATATATACAGAGACTTTGTAGCTATCTGTCAGTGATTTTGTATAATGCCAATTAAGCAGAGGTCAAGCTGTTATAGCAATATTTTTTGATATAACAGCTGCCTTTGATACCATATGTCATGATAGGTTATTGCATAGTCAACGACATTTGGGCATTAGGGGGTGTAATATCTTGCAATGGTTTGCATCTTTTCTGACTGTGAAAGAACAGTAGATTAGAAATTTCGTATTGGTTCCCTCTGGTTACTGGAGTTCCTCAAGGATCATGTTTGTCAGCAACCCTGTTCAATATTTATTTAAGACCACTTTGCAGTCTATTGAATGGTCTGTCCACATTTTATAAAATTTATGGGGACTACCAGATATTTGTTCTATTTGAGACAGATGTAGCTATAACAATTCAGTAAATCAAAGCTTGTATTTCTTCAGCAAAATCCTGGATGGCTGAGAACTGTTTTATGCTTAAATTTACAAAACTGAGGTTATGTGGCTTACAACATAAGAACATAAGAACATGCCATACTGGTTCAGACCAAGGTCCAACAGTGGCCAATCCAGGTCACAAGTACCTGGCAGGATCCATAGGGGTAGTTAGATTCCATGTTGTTTATCCCAGAGATAAGCAATAGATTTCTGCAACTCTACCTTAATAATGGTTTATGGACTTTCCTCCAGAAACTTGTCCAAATCTTTCTTAAATGCAGCTACACTAATAGCTTTCACCATATCCTCTGGCGATGAATTCCAGAGCTTAATTATGTGTTGAGTAAAAAAAAATTCTCTTATTAGTTTTAAATGTATTACCTAGTAATTTCATTGCGTGTCTCCTAGTCATTGTACTCTTTAGAAAATTAAACAACTGATTATCGTTTACTGGTTCCATTCCACTCATATCTCCACTCAGCTGTCTCTTCTTCAATTTGAAGAGACCTAACCTCTTTAGTCTTTCCTCATAGGGGAATTGTTTTATCCACTTTATAATTTGGGTTGCCCTTTTCTGTACCTTTTCTAATTCTGCTGAATATTTTTTGAGAGCTGATGACCAGAATTGCACCATGTAGCAATACAGAGACATTACAATATTCTCTGTTTTTTCTCTATTCCTTTCCTAATAATTCCTAGCATTCTATTTGCTTTCTTGGATGCTGCTCCAAACGGAGCAGAAGATTTCAATGTATTATCATCGATGATGCCTAGATCCTTTTCCTGAATGGAGACTCCTAATGAGGAACACTACAGTGTGCAGCTTTAATTTGGTTTATTCTTTCCTAAATACATCACTTTGCACTGGTCCATATTAAATTTCATTTGCCATTTGCATGCCCAGTCTCCCAGTTTTGCAAGTTCCTCTTGCAATTTCTCACAATCCTCTTGTGATTTAACAACTTTGAATAATTTAGTGTCATTGGCTTGCAAGTAGATACTCCTGCCCCCTGGGGTTGTCAAGGGATAGCAGCATTAGACTGAAATTTTGCATCAGTATTTTGCTACAGTAAGGAATTGAGGTTTTCAGTTAGACTCAGCCATGAGCTCTCACATATTAGGAATATCTTAAGAACAGGTTACTACAAACTATAGGAATATCTTAAGAGCAGAATATTACAAACTATCAGGGACCTTCTTTAAACTGCGATGTGCTGTTTTCACATGCGTTAGACCCTTATCGCACATGATAAGGCCCTAACACACGCGATATCGGCCACATCACGGTGGTACAATTTAATTCAGGGGAAGGAGAGGAATGTGGGTGGGATTTGGGCGGCAGTATGGTCTGGGGGTGCTGCAGGTGACAATGTTTTCCACATTATCTCCGGCAGTACCGCAGGAAATAACACCTTTTTCCATGGTATTATGGGGACAAAAGTGTGTGGCCCAGCTGCAACTGCGCCAGGCAAAAATGCACCGCCACAATGCGGCCGGCTGCATACTTTCGCCCCCACCCCTTTTTTCCCGCTGGCCATCATCCCTGGGTATGTTTATATTTTTTCCTGTCATGGAGAGATTTTTGAAGCATAGTACAGGCTTTTATTCTGACAATAGTAGATTATTGTAATGCATTACTAGTGGGATTGCTCAAGTGTTGGATTCAAGCATTACAGATGTTTCAAAATGCTGCTGCTGCCTGGCTGGTATCTGGAATTAAAATCAGAGATCATGTTACTCCAGTACTTAAAGAATTGCACTGGTTGGTATTTGCTTACAGAATCAGATTTAAGATTCTTGTATTAGTGTTTAAGGCTCCAGAATGGAGGGTCCTAGCTATCTGGCAGGATTGGTATCGAAATATAAACTCACTCATCATCATTGTTCAGCTGATGATTTCTTATTAGCAGTACCAGGAATTAAACAGATATACCTTCAGGAATCACATTCTCTGGCTTTTTCAGTTATTGGTCTTAATATGTGGAACGCATTGACAGCTGATTTGCATTCCATTTTAGATATTAAAATGTTTCGTAAATAGCTGAAAGTCTTCCTTTTCTGAGAGGCCTTTCCTTAATTCAGATTTTTAGTAAATGCTATGGTATTTTATGTAGTATTTATGTATCTATTATTTTGTCTATTTTATGTTTATTTGAATTAGCATAAAATTGGTTTTATGTCATGTTTTGACTTGCACTGTTTTATGTATTTTACTGGATTGTATGTTGCCTTGTTACCCATTTAGCATGATTACTTTGTTGTAAATGGGCTATAAGAATTTTAAATAAATATTTTCTTTTTTTTGTGGCAGTGCTGAGGAAAGAGATTTTGGCAGCGGTGGCAGGCTGGAGGCTGTATTCCAAAATGAAAACCCAATGAATACTGTTATTTTTTTTTTTCATTTCATTTTGAAATGACAAGTAATAAAACAAGAGTGGGTTGTATTTTTCATGTTATTTCAAAACTAATGTACAGCTCTAGTATACAGTACAAACAAAACAAAACTATCAGAGTTCTTACTATACCTCTCTCCAAAACCTCTAACTCGAGTCAGGACAGTACGTCTGATTCTCTCCCTAAGCCAAGCCTGCCTGCCTCTGGAACACCCACTGCTATTCACTTCTCCATGGTTCCACTCCTTTCCATACAGACTTTCGTCTTTATCCCGACCTCCAATCTTCTGGTATCTTGCTGGCTAGGCCCCCACTTATTTTCTTCCTGGAGCCTCTTTTAAGGAAATCCCTCAAACAAGAATCAAGCCCAGGCCCTCCTTTTCCTGGAGCTTCAGCAGAGACTCTCTTTGTCTGCTTTTGATGTTCCCTCCCAACTTTATTCAGTATTATTTCTCCTTGGGCTAACCTACAGGCCGATACAGTACAGTGCGCTCCGGTGGAGCACACTGTTAACCCGTGTTTAGACGCGCGTTTTCGATGTGCTAGCTTTACCCCTTATTCAGTAAGGGGTAATAGCGCGTTGAAAATGCGCATCCAACCCCCCCGAAACTAATAGCGCCCGCAACATGCAAATGCATGTTGATGGGCCTATTATTCATTCCCACGCAATACAGAAAGCAAAATGTGCAGCAAAGCCGCCCATTTTACTTTCTACCCAAAGGTAGGTATTAATTTCTGCCAGCACCAGGAAAGTGCACAGAAAAGCAGTAAAAACTGCTTTTCTGTGCACCCTCCGACTTAATATCATGGGGATATGAAGTCGGAGGTCCCAAAAGTTAAAAATAATTTTAAAAAAAATTTAAATTGGCCCGCAGCTCGCGGGTTGAAAACCAGACGCTCAATTTTGCCGGCGTCCGGTTTCCGAACCCGTGGCTGTCTGCGGGTTTGAGAATCGACGCCAGCAAAATTGAGCGTCGGCTGTCAAACTCGCTGGCAGCCGCTGCTTCTGACAAAAAAGAGGCGCTAGGGACGCGCTAGTGTCCTTAGCGCCTCTTTTTACTGCGGGCCATAATTTGAATCTTTTTTTTTCTGAATCGTGCGCACAGGAGAGCGATTTTTACTGTATCGGCCTGCTAGTTCTGTATGCATGTTATCCTCTTGGCCTCCAAACCAATTAGTAGGGCACAAACACCCCATGACAGCATATGTTTTTGCTGCACTAATGGGTAATAAGTTATTTTGCATATTTTTGCATCTCATCACCTCATTAACATTGATTTTGTATTAATACTAATAAAAGCTAGTTATGTGTGTTAAATGCTTGCAATATGTTTTTATGATTGTAATCTGCTCTGGATGGAATTTTCTTTGGAAGTAGTGGAATCTGAAATTTTTAAATAAATAAATATGTACGCTGGATTTTATAAAATACGCGCGTAGCCCCGCGTATCTTATAAAATCCAGGGTCGGCGCGCGCAAGGGGCTGCACATTTGTGCAACCTGTGTGCGCCGAGCCCGGCTTGCGTTGCCTGTTCCCTCCGAGGCCGCTCCGAAATCGGAGCGGCCTCGAAGGGAACTTTCCTTCGCCCTCCCCCCACCTTCCCCTCCCTTCCCCTACCTAACCCCCCCCCCCCCCCCGGCCCTATCTAAACCCCCCCCTACCTTTGTTGCCAGATTTACGCCTGCTGAAAGCAGGCGTAAATCTGCGCACGCCAGCAGTCTGCTGGCGCGCCATCACCCGACCCGGGGGCTGGTCCGGAGGCCTCGACCATGCCCCCGGGCCGGCGCCATGCCCCCCCCCGGTCCCGCCTCGAACCGCCCCCTGACCCCGGTCCCGCCCCTGGACACGCCCCTCCCCGCCCCTTTTACGAAGCCCCGGGACTTACACGCGTCCCGGGGCTGTGCGCATGCTGGCGGCCTAAGCAAAATAGGTGAAGGGGCCCTGCGTGTGTAAATCCAGCTGGATTTACGTGCGCAGGGCATTTAAAATCCGGCCCATAATGTTTAACCAGCATTATTGCTTACGTTACTGTTAACAGGCTTTAACTCAGTGAATCGGGCTCTTTGCATGGTAGCATCTAGCCTAAACAAGGCACATCAATTTACAGTATTATTGTTTAGGATATGTCTGCTGTTGAATGTTATGTGAGCCTAGGAGCAAGAGGAACTTTATAAGAAAACTTTCTGATACAGTACAACCATTTAAATCAGGCATCAGAGGTACATCCTGTTTAGTTATTTAATAAATGGATCACCCATACATTTCATGGTTCAAAGCGGGGTACATAAAAACATTCATAAAAAGAGTTCATAAAAAATGAGTTCAACAAACAAGAGACTCCTAAATGTAGGAACAAACAATATATTATGCCAAGTGCAGAGAGCTGGGATAAAGTAAGGAAAGACCTGGAATGATGGATTTCAGCAAATGGAAGACTGAAGACAGAGTCTATGGTGGCAACATTTAGTGATGAAGAAGAAAATGTAAGAATTGGAAAGAAGAACTTGCAGTATGTTGAAGAGTTTAGATACCTAAAAACAATTGGATCGCATGCTGGAGAAATCAGGGTGAAGACCAAAGCCAATTGGCTAAAGTGGAGAGAAGCAGAACAAAAAGGTTGGTAAGTGGGCAGAACAGACATGTCTATAAATAAATAAATAAATAAATAAAGCAAGTGCCATTATTTATGATAAGGGAATCCCAGTCTGCTTATAAAAGGAAAGGTGTAGAAGATGGTAGTAAGAATGAACTAGTCTTTAGAACAGAGAGCTAGCACATGTGAAAGAAAGAAGAACAAGTAATGAGTGTGACACAGATTAAGCTTCTACACTGGTTGCGTGGGGTATCAAGAAGTAACAAAGTTAGGCATAAAGAAGTTAGGAAAAGGTTAAAGGTAGCAGAGATCATGGTGTAGATGAGGGAAAGGATGATAAATTTAGTGTTACCTTATAATTTACTTTCCTTGAATCCTGCTACACCAGACCAAATGTGTGAATTTTTCTCCCCTATGAACAGATGGAGACAGGACACACAATTTTTCCAAGATATCATCACTGGTAGTTATCATTGTGCAGCTCCATCAAAAAGCCAGTATTCTTATTTCAAAGCAATGGAATTAAAAAACTAACAGCAGATTCAAGCTCTTAAATAGCCTCCTTTCAAACATTTCTTGGATAAATGAAGAGGAACAAAAAGGAAAAGAGGAAGCAAAAAGTAAATCTGCAGCTACTCTTAATAATTTCTGTAAACCAAGGTACACTGCTTCAAAGGTTGTTCAGGCCCAACTTCCTGGGAGGTTTCTGGACTGGTGTAACAGGATTTAAGGAAAGGAAATTATCAGGTAAGACTAAATTTCTCCTTCCTGATCATGGTCCTATATCAGTCCAGATGTGTGGGAAGCACTCAATTAATCTGAGGAGGAAGTTAGAGCTGCCCTGAGAACAATAGCTCCAAAGGCTGTGTCCTCTTTTGCATGAACATCCAGACTAAAATGCTTAGTGAAAGAATGTAATGAAGGTCTAGTGACTGCCTTACAGATATACTTCTGGGCAAGAGTAGATTCTCCATCCAAGAAGAAATTTGAGCTTTCACTGAATCTTCCCGAAGGAACTCTGGAGACTGCCAACCTTTTAATAAATAACCTGAATCAATTGCTTTTGTTTTTCCTTTTTTTTTAAACCATCTAGCCAAAGAGGCTTTAGTAGCTCTGCCACCATTATGAAGCCCTGCAATTAAAACAATCTGTTAGATTTCCGAAAAAAGGATAGAGACTGCTAAATACCTAAGAAGAATCTGTCAGACTTCCAATAACTGGAGTGACCTTTCTTTATCATAACAATTCCCTCTTGTGAACACCAGGGGAAATCAGTGATTTAAGTGGAACATAAAAACCAATTTAGGTAAAAAGCAATGGTCTACAAGACATTGACAACAATGAAGAGACCAGAAAAGGATCTCTGCAAGGCAAGGCTTGTAATTCAAAAATGCCTCTAGCTGAACAAATGACCAGAAGAAAAATAATCTTCAGTAATAAAACCTATAGAAAAATGGATTCAGTTTATTTAGAGATCATCCACACAGCAGAAACAAGTAAACAATCTCGCAATCTGCATTTGATATAAGATCAGGCAGCATGCGTAACAAATAGCAGCAATACAATATAAATTGTGGAAATTGCAGATGATTCTGCTCCACCCATTAAAAATGAGAAGACTTCTTTCCTTGGACACCCCTCAACTCTGGGTATCTGTTCACCTAAGCCACTGCTGTGGCATTGTCAGAGAGAAGAACTGCCATTTTTTTCTCCAAGGACAGGAGATGCAGAAGAGGAACTGCAACAAAACCAATCTGAAGACCCTAGTTTCCAGCCTGTTGATGGAGCATGAGCCCTCTTCCTGTGACCAAAGACCCAGAGCAACTTGGTTCTGTGGTGGGCTCCTCACAATCTTGCATCTGTTTTGAAGAGCACACACTGAGGAGGTTCTAGACTCATTCTCCTCAGCAAGTGGCATTGCTCCCCAAGAGAACTTTTGCCTCCCTGAGCCTAGTAGAGAAAGAAACATTTTTGTAGTCCTGAGATAGAAGGGACCAGCAAGAGAGATGGAAAAACTGCAGAGGCCCACTGAACCAAATCTAAGGAGGCTACCATCAAGCCCAGGAACTGTAGATAATCCTAAGCTCTGGCAGCGCTTTGAGCAAGAAATTTCTCTACCTGACTCACAATTGGAACCACTCTTTCTTGAGTCAAATAGATTTGGTTTGCTTTGGCATCAAAGAGAGATCCTAGGTATTCTAGAGAGTGGGAAGAAACAGCTTGTTCCTGGCAAAGTTGATTATACAGCCCAAGTCTTAAAAACATGCACAACTTTATTGGACATCATAAAGGCCTTCCTGATGGCACTTGGTCCTGTTAAGCAAACACCAAGGTACAGATGAATCACAATCTATTCCTTTCATAAGAAAGCTGTCACCATTACTATTACCTTGGAAAGTTTCTTGGAGCCATAGTGAGATCAAAATGGGAGTGCTTTGAACTGAAATTACTTTGCCAGGATGCCAAAAAATGAAGGAACCCATGATGATCATCCCAAATGAGAATATGGAAGTAAGTTTCAGAAAAATTCCAAGAAGAAAATTGCTCTGACACACAGTCACTAATATGGACTAGAGGTTTTCATGCTGAATGGGAAATGTGAAGACTGCCGTTTACCCTTTCAAATAAAAAATGAGTGTAAGAATCTGTTGTGTCTGTAGACTCTTGAGCTGATGTGAGATTGGCTCTACCTGCAGGGCTCCTCCCTGCAGGTTCTCATCATCAGCAGGCAGATCCAGGTGAAGCAGAAACCAGACAGGAGTTTCACTTTAACCAACCCACGTTCCCTCGGGTTGAGCCTTTGGGTGCCGAAGCCGGCAGGACTTAGGCGAGGGTCTCTGCTGGGGACTAGAGATGTGATCCGAGGCCAGGCAAAGGTTGAAGCAGGTGGCAAGTAGATGTATCAGGGTCTGGGCAAGGGTCAGAGGCAGGCAGCAGTCAGGCATATGCAGAGTCCAGGCAAGGGTCAAGGGCAGGCAGCAATCAGGCGTATCCGGGATCCAAGCAAATGTCAAACTAGGTATTCATCCGAGGGAGAGGAAGAGAAACAGATAGCACTGAGGTAGACAGGCAAGGCAGGAGAAGGTTGGACAGATGAGGACTGGGGCAGACAAAGATGAATACTGGAACAGGCTGAAAACGAAGACTGGAAAAGGCTTGGAAGCAACATGCATTACACTCAGTAACTGGACCTATTGCTGAGGCAGTGAGGGAGAGACAAAGAGGGCCCTTTATAGGGTTAAGCTCGTGATGTTATCAAGGAGTGTCGCAGGGCTTTTCCCACCACAGGCCTTTTAAGTAGGCTGATGTCAGGCGCTTAAGGAGTGACACAATGTGAGAGCATTTTGGTGGCATTCGCTGCACCTGGAGCCAGCGAGACCGTCCTGGCCAGGGAGGTAAGGATAATGGTTTGCGGGAGAAGGCCTCAGACTGCTGAATGCAACAATTACAAAACCATCCTCCTTTAGGACTATAAAATAAATGGAGTACCAACCATGTCCCTATGCTTCACATGGGACTAGAACCACTGCTTGCAAGTGTGGAAATTACTTGTGTGTAATATGAATATTTCACCCTCCCAATGGGTGAAATATATGGAGACACCATATAGATGTCAGGAACTGAAGTGGTAAGATCTAGGGTGCAACCGTAAAGATATTTGTGAGCACTCCTGGTAAAACTGTTGAAGGCGATTGCTTAGAAGCACCCCAAAAGAGGGAAACCAATAACCTTTTATTGGGTGGAACAGCTGAGTATGCAGAACCAGATGCTTTACCTCTTGGTTTTATGGCTACTAGAAAGGACTGATTTCTTCTTCTGAAACTGAACAATTGGGAAGTTGACTGCTTCCCCTAGGTCCTTCACAAACTTGTTTACATCCTCACAAAGAAACAGTTTCCCACTTCAAAATAAGCTTGCTTAGACTAGCTTTGGAAGAAGTATTTGCCTCCCAGTGCAGTAGCCACAATAGCCTTCATGCTGCAACTGACGAGGTTACAGAACTTGAAGAGATCCCAATAAGGTCAAATAAGGCATCCTCCCAGAAAGTAGTCCTAGACTCCAGCCGAGCTGCCTCCTGCCTTTCAAGGAGCTGCTACATCCAGCACAAGTACCTGAGCTACATAGACATCACAAATCTGTACCAGTAAAGATGTGGATGAAAAGGCATGTTTCAATAGAACCTAAATCTTTCTATCCTGGTGATCTTTGTGGGCTGGGCCCTCTGTTACCAGAATAGTTGTTTTGCAGGCATCAACCAAAATCAGGGTATCCATACACAACATCTGCGAAAAGGCACTATGTGGCATCAGTGTCGAAAAGATTACAGCTTGGTGAATCCTCATCACTTTTGAACTATTCTTAGAGGATTCCCACTCCAATAGGAGGATATACTGCATTTCTGAAGGAAGAAGAAAGACTTTAGATTACCTTTGGATTCCTTGCAGAATGGGGTCCTATACTGGAACCTCCACAGACTGAAAAACATAAATATTAAGGGACATGACTACTTTGGATATGAGAAACTTTTACTTTTTGACAAATAGATTCATTCTCAGTCTCTGATGCCACCTGTCCTTCCTCTAAGGACTGACTACATTCACATTAATCAGGACAGGACAGAAACAATGAAATTACTCTTCCACAAAGTCCCCTGCTTTAAACACCATTGTGGATAATTAGGCTTATTGCCCCCCTTCCCCCATCCAGTGGCTGAAATGACTTAGACAGATCCCCGACTCAAGGCAGCTGTGGGCCCCCTCTTCACCAGGCCTCTGTAAACACAGAAGACCTATTATAAAATGCCAAAAAAGACAAGTATTCTGCAGAGAAATCCCCTAGAGAGAAAGGACAGGACTTGGCAAGCTTCAGCACAGGTTTCCCCCACATGGGAGAATACTATGTACCCACTCCCCTGAGAATGCAAGGTCTCAGCTTGGGAGAAGAAATGAGCAGGGGTGACCCATGTGATACATATAAAATGGTGGTTGTTCCCATGAACATGGTCGCCTCTGAGGAGAAAATAAAAACAGGCTCCAGCGCTGAACTCAACAGCTACTGCACCTGGATTTGTGGGCCTGATCACAAGTACTGCCGAATTTGTGCTACCAGACTTGCGAGGCCTTCACAGGTTCCTCCAAAAAATCACTGCTGCCAACGCAAATAGCACAGTTGGAGCTGACATCACAGTGGAAGCACTGGCTCACAAAAACTCCAACACTGACCAGACTCCATTACAATGTGCAGAAATACTGCAGGCTTGAAAACAAAAAGAAGACTCATGGCTGGTAGGCCCACTCCTACAGCAGCTCAAAAATACCGCCCCCTCCACCTGCTGGAAATTTACCATCCTCCAGTCGCTTGCTTCAACAAAAGCTGCTGATCTCCTCACCGTTCTCCATTTTCTTTCTTTAAAAAAAAAAAGCTTTAATAAACTGAGGAGAGGAGCAGGGGGAGAAGCTTGACCACTTCAAAAAACACTTAAAAAAACATTAACAAAAACTTTATTGAGAATTCGATCAGACCCCGGTAGGCCACTACCAGACACATAGTGAATTCACTAATACATTTAAAGGACGTTAGACACATTCCTACTCCCATAGCAACCTAAAACTTAACTAGGAACAGATCAAAATTGAGATGAAGGCAGCAGTCCAGTAGCAAGAGGGGGACTTCCCAGTCTTTTGCATAGAGTGTCACATGTATGATTTTTTATCCACCGGTGAGAAGTTGTACATGTGCAAGCGATGCAAAGAGCTCCTAGCTCTCAGAGAACTAGTCCGATCTCTGGAGGCTAGAGTGGCAGACCTGGAGGAGCTGAGGCAGACAGAGAGGTATATAGATGAGACCTTCAGGGACATAGTAATCAAGTCCCAACTTCAGACTGGCAGCCCTGGTGCTGCCTTGGAGGAAGAAGGTCTCATGATGGGAGAGCACCAACCAGGTGCAGCAGGAAACGATCCTGTAGCAAGGACCTGCTCTCCAGGTGATACAGTGTCCTTTCGCACTGAGATCTCCCCAAGGCTTACTGCCCAGGACGGAAGGGTTAGGTCGGCCTCATAGTTGTTGATTCGATTATTAGGAATGTAGATAGCTGGGTGGCTGGTGGGTGTGAGGATTGCCTGGTAACATGCCTACCTGGTGCGAAGGTGGCGGACCTCATGCATCACCTAGATAGGATTTTAGACAGTGCTGGGGAGGAGACGGCTGTCGTGGTACATGTGGGCACCAATGACATAGGAAAATGTGGGAGGGAGGTTCTAGAAGCCAAATTTAGGCTCTTAGGTAGAAAGCTTAAATCCAGAACCTCCAGGGTAGCATTCTCAGAAATGCTCCCTGTTGCATGCGTAGGTCACCAGAGGCAGGCAGAGCTCCGGAGTCTCAATGCGTGGATGAGACGATGGTGCAAGGAAGAGGGATTCAGTTTTGTTAGGAACTGGGGAACCTTTTGGGGAAGGGGGAGTCTCTTCCGAAGGGATGGGCTCCACCTTAACCAGGGTGGAACCAGACTGCTGGCGCTAACCTTTAAAAAGGAGATAGAGCAGCTTTTAAACTAGAACAAAGGGGAAAGCCGACAGTCACTCAGCAGCGCATGGTTCGGAGAGAGGTATCTTCAAAGGATACTAATGATGCATTAGAATTAGGGCATCCCGACAGTGAGGTTCCAATAATTAGAAAAGTAGTCCAAGTGCCTATAACTAAAAACTCACCTGAGCTAAAAAAATTCTAACTTATCCCTATCAATTAAAAAGCAGAATGAAAATACAAACAAAAAACAAACTTTGAAATGTTTGTATGCTAATGCCAGAAGTCTAAGAAGTAAGATGGGAGAATTAGAATGTATAGCAGTGAATGATGACATAGACTTAATTGGCATCTCAGAGACATGATGGAAAGAGGATAACCAATGGGACAGTGCTACACCGGGGTACAAATTATATCGCAATGACAGAGAGGAGCACCCGGGAGGAGGTGTGGCACTTAATGTCCGGGATGGCATAGAGTTCAACAGGATAAACATCCTGCATGAGACTAAATACAAAATTGAATCTTTATGGGTAGAAATCCCTTGTGTGTGGGGAAGACTATAGTGATAGGGGTATACTACCGTCCACCTGGTCAAGATGGTGAGACAGACAGTGAAATCCTAAGAGAAATTAGGGAAGTTAACCAAATTGGTAGTGCAGTAATAATGGGAGACTTTGATTACCAACAAAATCCCAGCATGCAAGAAACAGGTAACCAAGTCCATCAACAAGCTTATAGTCAATTTTTTATTAAGATGATGTTTTTAAACAACAATCATTCCTGGCAACTCCATAAATCTTCAAACATGCAAGTAAACAGTCCCCCGACACGGTCCGTGTTTCGCGGTAGCTGCATCGGGAGGGACCCACGATTAATGTTATCTATGGTATAAAGAACAATAAATGATGGACCATATAGAGAGGGCTATTAAACTTATACAGGTTTTCAAAGAAACAACAAAAACATACCTTATATATTCATCGTGGAGCGCACCGGCTCGTACACCAAGTGAACAATTTAAAGAGGCAGTTTTGGCGCCAAAGACAGAAAATACCGCGAGAGACTCGCAACTAAACTCCTCCCCCACAGAAGTGTCAACTAAACAAGAACCATTCAATGTCTTTGTTGAGACCTTTTGGATGGACAGTAGATAATTTAAAGATCCACTTTTGTTCACGTCTACCCAGGATTTCAGAGTAATCCCCTCCCCGAAACGGGGGTACCACCACCTCTAAAATTGAAAATTGTAGATCAGCAATGGTGTGATGATGTTGAACCCAATGTGTAACTATGGGTTCGTCCATCCTGAGTAGACGGATGTTCGAGCAATGTTCTATGATTCGGGTCTTAACCATCCTAGATGTCTTACCCACATACAGTAGAGGGCACGGGCATTGGATGACATAAACCACGCCCCTCGTGGTGCAATCCGACCTATATCGGAGTTGGTGAAAAAGTCCAGTGTCAGGATGAGTAAAGGAATTTGACAGGGTGGTGTGACTACATACTGTGCAATGCCCACAGGGACCATGCTGGCCAGCGCCACTCTCCAAAAAGCCGCAAAAGAAAGTCACCTTTGCCGAGGGCTCTTCAACATCATCCTCGGAAGAATCTGGAAGCGAGCATATACCTCGGGGTCGCGGGCAAGGACGCAAGACCCGCGGGACCCCTGCTTTCTCCAATGCTCCTGGTCCCACGCAAGGACCTTTGGACAGTACACAATCCTATACTTCTGCCTCTTCACGATACTCTTCAATAGCGGCTTCTTTTTTAGATTCCGGTCAGCCCCCCAGGGAAACGCGCGTCACACGGTCCCGTACAGGTACAAACCAGTCGGGACAGAAAACGACTCGAACTCCTCGTCCTCCATCACGTCTTCCGGATGCCTGGCAGTAAGTCCTGAGACTGTATTCAATCTATCCACCCGTCATTTGTCTGATGTGGAAAAGAGAACTTTACAGAAGGGTTTGTCTTTTGTACCTACAACTCGGTGCGACCCATTTGATGTACAGGTTCACCTTTACAGATTCTTCCGGATTCTGAAATTGAAACTTTTCTTTACTGATTCCCCGTCCACTTTAGATAACTCAGTGATCTCAAAGAAGTCCAGATGGACCCCTCCGGGCCCTATAAACCCTTTATTAGGGGCTTTTGAGCGTCTAGTAAGCCAGGATGCTCAGGCACTTGCCACTAGAAAACAGTTTGTACATTATAATTTGTCCCAAAGGGAGGCCACAGCAATAAGGGATTTGTCTAAAGATTCATCCATTGTAATTAAACCGGCTGACAAGGGTGGAGGGATAGTGGTGTGGGGCAAAGCAGACTACGAAACGGAGGTGTTGCGTCAACTTAGCGACACTTCTTTTTATAGACTGCTCTCAGAGGACCCCACACCAGACTTGTTAAACATCATCAAAGACTTAGTTCAGGAGGCTCTTGATTGTAGAATGCTTACGACTAGGGAGGCGAAATTTCTGGTGAACTCCGCCCCGGTCATGCCTCTATTTTACGTTTTGCCCAAGATTCATAAAACCTTGGTGGCCCCTCCAGGCCGCCCAATTGTATCAGGTATTAATTCCTTGCTGGAGCCATTATCGCAGTTTATTGACATTTTTTTAAAACCATTTGTATCCCAGATCCAGTCGTATGTTAAAGACACTGCACATTTGATCACGAAACTATCTAACTCTACTGTTCCTGCGGGGGGTTTCTTCTTCGTAACTCTTGATGTCATCTCACTATATTCAAACATTCCTCAGCCAGAAGCATTACAATTGATTGAAAATATCTTGAATCAACGACCGGCCCCACAGCGGCTGTCTACTTCATTTTTGTTACAATTGGCCACTTTAGCTTTGACCAAAAATTTCTTTATGTTCGACCATAAGTACTATCAACAAATTAAAGGGACAGCCATGGGGGCCACTATGGCCCCCTCATTGGCCTGTCTCTACATGGACGACTATGAAACTTCTTTGGTTTACCCCTCTGATTGGTTCTCCTATGTGGCCCTTTGGCTACGGTACATTGATGACATTCTGCTCATCTGGACAGGGACAGACATTCAATTTTTTGCTTTCTTTGACTGGTTAAATTCCCTCAACCCACACATACAATTTAATTTCTGCATTCACGCTTCACAAATCGCGTTTCTTGATGTCACTATCTCTGTAGAACAGGACCGATACATTACTACACTGTTTAGGAAGGAAACTGACAGGAACACGCTTTTGGCATACTCCAGCTGTCATCCGAAACCCCTGAGAGACAACATTCCTACGGGACAATTTTTAAGATTAAAACGTCTGTGCTCTTCTAGGAGTGATTTTTTGAATCAATCCCAGGTGTTGTCTCAGCGGTTTTTGGACAGGGGGTATCCCATACGGGTGGTCAAAAAAGCTTTTAAAAGGGCGTTATACACTGACCGTGACTGGCTGTTCCTCCCCTCATCAGACAATGCAGGCCAATGCTTTAATTTTATTTTGCCTTTTTCTATTGCTAGTAAAGCTATTGCGGCTATGATCCGGAGACATTGGGAAAATCTATCCCTTTCATTGCTTTTTCAGGGACCACTGCGGTTCACATTTCGGAGAGGCAGCAATCTCCGGGACCAGTTAGTTCATGCAAATTTTAATAGACAACTGAGGGAGAGTGGCGCTGGCCAGCATGGTCCCTGTGGGCATTGCACAGTATGTAGTCACACCACACTGTCAAATTCCTTTACTCATCCTGACACTGGACTTTTTCACCAACTCCGATATAGGTCGGATTGCACCACGAGGGGCGTGGTTTATGTCATCCAATGCCCGTGCCCTCTACTGTATGTGGGTAAGACATCTAGGATGGTTAAGACCCGAATCATAGAACATTGCTCGAACATCCGTCTACTCAGGATGGACGAACCCCTAGTTACACATTGGGTTCAACATCATCACACCATTGCTGATCTACAATTTTCAATTTTAGAGGTGGTGGTACCCCCGTTTCGGGGAGGGGATTACTCTGAAATCCTGGGTAGACGTGAACAAAAGTGGATCTTTAAATTATCTACTGTCCATCCAAAAGGTCTCAACAAAGACATTGAATGGTTCTTGTTTAGTTGACACTTCTGTGGGGGAGGAGTTTAGTTGCGAGTCTCTCGCGGTATTTTCTGTCTTTGGCGCCAAAACTGCCTCTTTAAATTGTTCACTTGGTGTACGAGCCGGTGCGCTCCATGATGAATATATAAGGTATGTTTTTGTTGTTTCTTTGAAAACCTGTATAAGTTTAATAGCCCTCTCTATATGGTCCATCATTTATTGTTCTTTATACCATAGATAACATTAATCGTGGGTCCCTCCCGATGCAGCTACCGCGAAACACGGACCGTGTCGGGGGACTGTTTACTTGCATGTTTGAAGATTTATGGAGTTGCCAGGAATGATTGTTGTTTAAAAACATCATCTTAATAAAAAATTGACTATAAGCTTGTTGATGGACTTGGTTACCTGTTTCTTGCACGCTGGGATTTTGTGATTTGATTGATGTGCAAGACGTTTCTGCTTCATATTTTCAGACTTTGATTACCCCAATATTGATTGGGTAAATGTATTATCGGGACACGCTAGAGAGATAATGTTCCTGGATGGAATAAATGATAGCTTTATGGAGCAATTGGTTCAGGAACCGACGAGAGAGGGAGCAATTTTAGATCTAATTCTCAGTGTAGCACAGGACTTGGTGAGAGAGGTAACGGTGGTGGGGCCGCTTGGCAATAGTGATCATAATATGATCAAATTTGATTTAATGACTGGAAGAGGAACAGTGTGCAAATCCAAGGCTCTCATGCTAAACATTCAAAAGGGAAACTTTGGTAAAATGAGAAAAATTGTTAGAAAAAAACTGAAAGGAGCAGCTACAAAAGTAAAAAATGTCCAAGAGGCGTGGTCATTGTTAAAAAATACCATTCTAGAAGCACAGTCCAGATGTATTTCACACATTAAGAAAGGTGGAAAGAAGGCAAAACGATTACCGGCATGGTTAAAAGGAGAGGTGAAAGAAGCTATTTTAGCCAAAAGATCTTCATTCAAAAATTGGAAGAAGGATCCAACAGAAGAAAATAGGATAAAGCATAAACGTTGGCAAGTTAAATGTAAGACATTGATAAGACAGGCTAAGAGAGAATTTGAAAAGAAGTTGGCTATAGAGGCAAAAACTCACAGTAAAAACTTTTTAAAATATATCCGAAGCAGAAAGCCTGTGAGGGAGTCAGTTGGACCATTAGATGATCGAGGGGTTAAAGGGGCACTTAGAGAAGATAAGGCCATCACAGAAAGATTAAATGATTTCTTTGCTTCGGTGTTTACTGAAGAGGATGTTGGGGAGGTACCCGTAATGGAGAAGGTTTTCATGGGTAATGATTCAGATGGACTGAATCAAATCACTGTGAACCCAGAAGATGTGGTAGGCCTGATTGACAAACTGAAGAGTAGTAAATCACCTGGACCGGATGGTATACACCCCAGAGTTCTGAAGGAACTAAAAAATGAAATTTCAGACCTATTAGTAAAAATTTGTAACCTATCATTAAAATCATCCATTGTACCTGAAGACTGGAGGATAGCAAATGTAACCCCAATATTTAAAAAGGGCTCCAGGGGTGATCCGGGAAACTACAGACCAATTAGCCTGAATTCAGTGCCAGGAAAAATAGTGGAAAGTGTTCTAAACATCAAAATCACAGAACATATAGAAAGACATGGTTTAATGGAACAAAGTCAGCATGGCATTACCCAGGGCAAGTCTTGCCTCACAAATCTGCTCCACTTTTTTGAAGGAGTTAATAAACATGTGGATAAAGGTGAACCGGTAGATGTAGTATGCTTGGATTTTCAGAAGGCGTTTGACAAAGTTCCTCATGCGAGGCTTCTAGGAAAAGTAAAAAGTCATGGGATAGGTGGAAATGTCCTTTCGTGGATTGCACAGGCTAAAAAACAGGAAACAGAGAGTAGGATTAAATGGACAATTTTCTCAGTGGAAGGGAGTGGACAGTGGAGTGCCTCAGGGATCTATATTGGGACCCTCACTTTTCAATATATTTAAAAATGATCTGGAAAGAAATACGACGAGTGAGATAATCAAATTTGCAGATGACACAAAATTGTTCAGAGTAGTTAAATCACAAGCAGATTGTGATAAATTGCAGGAAGACCTTGTGAGACTGGAAAATTGGGCATCCAAATGGCAGATGAAATTTAAATTGGAGTGGAGGAGTAGGCTAGTGGTTAGAGCAGTGGGCTATAAACCAGGAGACCAGGGTTTGAGTCCCACTGTTGCTCCTTGTGACCTTGGGCAAGTCACTTTACCCTCCATTGCCTCAGGTACAAACTTAGATTGTAAGCCAGGGGATAGGGAAATACCTACAGTACCTGAATGTAATCCACTTTGAAGTGCTGAAAAAAGTGTGAAAAGTGGAATATAAAAATAATGTGGATAAGTGCAAGGTGATGCATATAGGGAAAAATAGCCCATGGTATAATTACACAATGTTGGGTTCCATATTAAGTGCTAGAACCCAAGAAAGAGATCTCGGTGTCATAGTGGATAACACATTGAAATTGTCTGTTCAGTGTGCTGCTGCAGTCAAAAAAGCAAACAGAATGTTGGGAATTATTAGAAAGGGAATGGTGAGTAAAACGGAAAATGTCATAATGCCTCTGTATTGCTCCATCGTGAGACCGTACCTTGAATACTGTGTACAATTCTGGTTGCCACATCTCAAAAAAGATATAATTGTAATGGAGAAGGGGAATGGAACAGCTCCCCTATGAGGAAAGACTAAAGAGGTTAGGACTTTTCAGCTTGGAGAAGAGAGGACTGAGGGGGGATATGATAGAGATGTTTAAAATCATGAGAGGTCTAGAATGGGTAGAAGTGAATTGGTTATTTACTCTTTCCGATAGTAGAAAGACTAGGGGGCACTCCATGAAGTTAGCATGGGGCACATTTAAAACTAATCGGAGAAAGTTCTTTTTTACTCAACGCACAATTAAACTCTAGAATTTGTTGCCAGAGGATGTGGTTAGTGCAGTTAGTATAGCTGTGTTTAAAAAAGGATTGGATAAGTTCTTGGAGGAGAAGTCCATTACCTGCTATTAAGTTCACTTAGGGGCGGATTTTCAGAGCCCTGCTCGCCTAAATCCGCCCAAATCCGGGCGGATTTAGGCGAGCAGGGCCCTGCGCGCCGGTGAGCCTATTTTACATAGGCCTACCGGCGCGCGCAGAGCCCCGGGACTCGCGTAAGTCCCGGGATTCTCCGAGGGGGGCGTGTCGGGGGGCGGGCCAGGTCGTCGCGGCGTTTAGGGGACGTGTCGGCAGTGTTTTGGGGGCGGGAACGGGGGCGTGGCTACGGCCCGGGGCGGTCTGGGGGCGTGGCCGCGCCCTCCGTACCCGCCCCCAGGTCGCGTCCCAGCGCGCCAGAGGTAAGGGGGGGGGCTTAGACAGGGCCGGGTGGGTGGGTTAGGTAGGGGAAGGGAGAGGAAGGTGAGGGGAGGGCAAAAGGAAGTTCCCTCCGAGGCCGCTCCGATTTCGGAGCGGCCTCGGAGGGAACGGGGGTAGGCTGCGCGGCTCGGCGCACACCGGCTATACAAAATCAATAGCCTTGCGCGCGCCGATCCAGGTTTTTAGCAGATACGCGCGGCTCCGCGCGTATCTACTAAAAGCCAATTTGCGCTATTTGAAAATCTACCCCTTAGAGAATAGCCACTGCCATTAGCAATGGTAACATGGAATAGACTTAGTTTTTGGGTACTTGCCAGGTTCTTATGGCCTGGATTGGCCACTGTTGGAAACAGGATGCTGGGCTTGATGGACCCTTGGTCTGACCCAGTATGGCATTTTCTTATGTTCTTATGTTCTTAAACAGAAGCTCCACTGAGCCACAAACAAGCTTCCACCCTCTAAGCCTTACCAAACCCTTTCTGAGACTGGGAGCTTTACATAGAAGTCCCTTAACTGGGAAGCACCAGAAGCCTGACCCATGGTTCACTGGCAATAAAGCAGGAAAGGCTATCAAACACAGAACAGCTAAAAAATTCTCCACCAGTCTAGGCAAAGGCTAAAACCTGGGTGTCAAGTCCCTGCTGCACCAGACAAGTATGTTGTTCTGACATCTGCTGGAGACAGAGAATACTGGGTTTTTGCTGAAGCTGCACTAAAGTAACTACTAGGGATGATGTAATGGAAAAAGGTATCTGTGCTGTCTCCATCTGCTAATAAGAGGAGAAAACCCACGTCTAGTGTGGCTTGGAAACATGGAAAGATGAGCAAAAGTTACATTGGTAACTTTTGGTATGGATCAGTACTATCCACTAGAATATCAAAACCCATAGTTCAAGCAGGAGAACAATGGTTGGCCAGGTATCATGTTGGGATCACTCAACATGAATGACAAACCCATATTGGAGAAGAAGAAGAAGAAAATTAGAAGTGATTTCTTCTTAATGTAACTTGAATACCTTGATTTCTTTAAAAAAAAAAAAAAAAAGGCCCAAGTATGTGCGAGAGATATTCCAATGCTTTTACTGCACATATTAAGTCATTATTGCAGAAGTTTCTTTTTAAGTTAATAGAGTTGAAATGAAATGTTAATTACAAACCATCACTCCATTATTAATGGGCTTATTTCCATGTCACTAAACCTAACCATTTTTTCATAAACCACATACTCTTTAGGCCACAAATATTGGCTCACTGTCAAAAGAAAACAAAATTCTTAAAAGCTACATTTACCTTCAAATATCCTAATCATATTCTTAAGATAGTATCTAGGAAACAAGTCGAAGAATGACTTATTTAATAAAAGGTTTCCAGAATACTCTCTCTTAGTAAAAATGTGTTTCATGTCTCCAAAGAATTGGATTTGATTTCATGCATCTCTCTTGGGAAGGCTGCTTATCAAAGTATCTAGTGAACCCATGCTATGTAAATAACCCATCTATTTTCTGATTCATATTTCAGCTAGCTAGGGATTTCAACAATTTCTTCATGTTGAGGGTCAATTCACCTTGGAAGCCTCAACAGAAATGACATCTTAAAAGCTATCGTGCATGATTGACTTTCATGATGTGGTCTGTATCCCTAGTAAGATATCTTCCATGGAACAGTAAAATCGCTACACCAATCTCCACAGAAAAGAAAAGATGGCAAGGCATATCAGTATATGCTTTATTGATCTCATAGTTTTAGAAAAGAACGCAATAAGTTGTTATAGTAGTGTGTGCTTACTATGTCATCAAATCATTTCAAGTTGATAAAAATGGCAATGAAACATTTTATATTAAAAAAAAACCATATTCCAAAACTTCACTAAAGTTATCACTGGAAATATAATAGGTGGTGATATTAAGTCTGAGAAATCAAAAATTGAAAAGGTTTTAAAAAAAAAATTAAGTACACCGGTTAGGAAAACAGACGCTTGTAAAATTGTGGACAGCCAACCTCTCCTGGGCGCCCACCTCCTTGGCAGCGAACCCCTCATTTACATATTGCATCGCGCACCCAAGAGAGGAGCCTGGGCACTCAACACTAAGGGGCGGATTTTAAGAGCCCTGCTCGCGTAAATCCGCCCGGATTTACGCGAGCAGGGCCTTGCGCGCTGGTGCGCCTATTTTACATAGGCCTACCAGCGCGCGCAGAGCCCCAGGACTCGCGTAAGTCCCGGGGTTTTTCGAGGGGGGCGTGTCGGGGGCGGGGCTGATCGGCGCGGCGTTTTCGGGGCGGGACGCGGCGTTTCGGGGGCGGGCCCGGGGGCATAGTTTCGGGCCAGGGCGGTCCGGGGGCATGGCTGCGCCCTCCAGAATCGCCCCCAGGTCCCATCTCGGCGCGCTGGAGGCCCGCTGGCGCGCGGGGATTTACTTCTCCCTCTGGGAGGCGTAAATCCCCCGACAAAGGTAAGGGGGGGTCTATATAGGGCCGGGGGGTGGGTTAGATAGAGGAAGGGAGGGGAAGGTGAGGGGAGGGCGAAAGCAAGTTCCCTCCGAGGCCACTCCGATTTCGGAGCGGCCTTGGAGGGAACGGCGGCAGGCTGCGCGGCTCGGCGCATGCCGGCTACACGAAATCGGCAGCCTTGCGCGCGCCGATCCAGGATTTTAGCGGATACGCGCGGCTACGTGTGTATCTACTAAAATCCAGCATACTTTTATTTGTGCCTGATGCGCCAACAAAAGTACGCTAAGGCGCACTTTGTGAAAATCTACCCCTAAGCGCCCACTTTCCGTGCTCATTTATTGCATCAGCCCTTTGCTGTGTTTGTCCCTGCCGCCATATTGCCTCCATAGGTTTTTGTTCTGTCTCTGGTAGTGCGTGGTGTTTTCATGCTCATTTCCCGATTCTCCAACTCAGAAATGCTGTCCAGTGTCCACTCCTTTCTTTTTGCTGACACTGCCCCGACTTCACAGAGGTCTAAGGGAAATGTTATAGATGAGTCGAGAGAGGTGAAAATCAGGGACTAATGCAAAAGCTCTCAATTCCACGTCCGTTTAGCTTCCCGCCATAACCCAGGAAGTTTTAATAGCCCGGTCAGGCTGACGTCATCAGAAGGCATCGCAGCCGGGTTCGGCTGTGGGGCCTTTATCAGTGCAAATTGTGTGTGTGTGCCTAGGGTGGCCTATGGCTGCAATGATGGAGATTGGCATCAGGCAGGTCCATGGCAGCTTCCTGCTATGGCAATGAGGGAGAGCCCCAGGGTGAGTGAAGTGGCTGTGGGATGGTCCTGTGGTTGGCCCAGTGTAACACCTTTCTACCAGTTTAACCTCTGTCAGCTCCTCTCATTCCTTTCTCCCTTTCCCATAATTGACTTCAATATCTTACTATATTTCCAGTGATAACTTTAGTGACGTTTTGGAATATGTTTTGTTTTTTTTTTTATAAAATTTGTTTTGTAAAACAAAATTATATTGAATTGTGATTTATGAAAGCATAGGCTCTCAGGTTAGTCTGATAAGCACCCAAGAAAAAGATCTTTGTGTTATAGTGGATAATACATTGAAATAGTTTGCTCAGTGTACTTACAGAGGTCAAAAAAGCAAACAGAATGTTAGGAAAGGAATCGTGAAGAAAACGGAGAATGTCATAAGGTCTCTATATTGCTCCACGATGGGCCCATACCTTGAGTACTGTGTGCAGTTCTGGTCACTTCAAAAAATATAAAGTTGCACTAGAAAAGGAACAGAGAAGGGTGACCAAAATGATAAAGGGAATGGAATGGCTCCTCTATGAGGAAAGGCTAAGGAGATTAGGGTTGTTCATCTTGGAGAAGAGAAGGCTAAGGGGGGATATGATAAAAATCGATAAAATCATGATAGGATTGGAACGGGTAAATGTGGATTGGTTATTTACTCTTTCAAATAATACAAGGACTAGGGCACACTCCATGAAGTTAGCAAGTAGCATTATTAAAACAAATCAGAGACAATTCTTTTTCACTCAATGCACAATTAAGCTCTGGAATTCATTGCCAGAGGATATGGTAAAAGCAGTCAGCATAGCTGGGTTTAAAAAAGGTTTGCACAAGTTCCTGGAGAAGTCCATAAACTGCTATTAATCAAGTTGACTTAGGGGCAGATTTTCAAAGCCTACATGTGTAAATCCAGGTGGATTTACGCACGTAGGGGGGGTTACACGTGCCAGGCCTATTTTCAAAAGGCCCAGTAGCATTAAAGCCCTGGGGCACACATATGTCCCGGGGCCCAAAAAAAGGGGTGGGGCATGGGTGGGGCGGTCCGGGCAGGGTGGGGGCATGGCTGGAGCCTCCAAGCACAGTGACCATTTGCCGCTGTGCCTGGGATCATGGGACGGCCGTTGGCCGGTACACACAACCTACGCCTGCCTGGAGGCAGGCACAACTTATAAAATAAAGGTAGGGGGGATTTAGGTAGGGCTGGGGGGTGGGTTAGATAGGGGAAGGAAGGGGAAAGTGGGGGGGGCTGAAGGAAAGTTCCCTCCGAGGCCGCTCTGATTTCGGAGCGGCCTCGGAGGGAACGGGGAAAGCCATCGGGCTTCCCTAGGGCTCGGCACGCGCAAGGTGCATGCGTGCCGAGTCCTAGGGGAGCCCTGGGGAGCCCCACTCACCCTGGGGCTCTCCCCCATGGGCGGGTGCGCGCCCATGTTATAAACTCGGGTGTAGATTTGTGTGCGCGGGGTTGCACGCACAAATCTACACCCACGCATAGCTATTAAAATCTGGCCCTTAGGGAATAGCCACTGCTCGTACTGGCATTTGTAGCATGGGATCTGTTTAATGTTTAGGTACTTGCCAGGTAATTGTAACCAGGATTGGCCACTGTTGGAAATGAAATGATGGGCTTGATGGACTCTCCATCTGACCCAATATGGCAACTTCTTTTGTTCTCATGTTCTTAAGCTTTTAACAATGTTACGATTTTCTACATTATCTAATAATGCATGTCATATTCTGTATTAGAAGAGAAAATCACTCCCTGGGTGGTTAACACTCATTTTTTTACAGCCTTGACACTTTTTATGAGTTTAGTTTATGCTGTTGGGGAAAAATATTTTTTGCTCTTACAAGCTACTCATTATGGTTCAAATTAGCATCAATGATTGCTGGCTGGCTGCCTAAGCTAATGAAACAATTTTCAGGGTAGTATCTACCTTTTAGTCATTAAGTTACAAAATGTTTGCTTCTGGAAAATGTCTTCTTTCTCTGGGATTATTAATCACTGTTTATTGGTTAGTAATCATTTACTTGGGTGGTCTGTTTTATCAACCCTTTCTAGAAAATTAAAATGCTGCGATATATTAATTTTTTAGCAATGACAATCTACTCAGTAATTACCATATTTGCTTTTCATTTATGGGGGGGATCTGTTTCAATTAAACCTCACTGAAGAACTTATATCAGATGTAATTATCCTTTTCGATAAACAAGTCTCCACTAATTACATTTAACCATGGGATTTATAGCTCTTAAGTCATTAAGTAAGAAACACAATAAATCTTTGCTAATACATACTAAATTGCTATAAATTAATTCAGATCATTAACATAATAAACAAATTAAGAGAATTATACTTAATTAGTTTGGATTGTTAACTCAAACTCCTATGCAAATCTTCTTGATCACTTTTTTCCACTATTTTCAAATAAATATTGTTATCTATATCGCTATTTCAATAAAGAAATCACCCTAACTCAACAACATATCAAACATTCCCCTATATAAACTAGCATCAATTCACTTCTCTTTATACACAATTTAGAGAGGGAAAACTATAGTAATTGTCGAAGTTTTTTGTCTGAGAAGTTATAATATACAGGGGGGTAGTCAAGACTGTTACTTTAAACAGCCATATTTTGAAATTTTCAGCATCTTTTAGGGACCTGGGGGGTTCTATTGGACTCTCATTTGTCAATGTCCACTCATATTAAATACCTTGTTCGATCAGGTTATTATAAAATCCATATGTTGAAGCATCTCAAGCCAATTTTGGAGCCCTTGGATTTTAGATTTGTTCTACAAGCATTACTTTTGCTGAGTTTCAACTATTGCAAGTCTCTATTTTTCGGTCTTGCTGTCTCAGTTTTGTGTCAATTGCAGTTGCTGCAAAACTCAGCAGCCCAATTACTTATAGATTGTAAGAGGTTCAACCACATTACTCTGATTTTAGCAATGTTACATTGACTTCCAGTACATTCACGCATGGAATGCAAGGTGCTTATGCTTATTCACAAATTGATCAGTCAAGTTATTACTCCATGGCTTGGTGCAGCTTTAAGATTGTATATTCCAGCACAATCTTTCCAGGCACAGAATAAAGGTTAGCTGGAAGTTCCTTCTTTTAAGTTGGCACATTTGGGTAAATGTAGGACCCGTGCTTTTTTCTATGGCCAGTCCAATATTGTGGAATAGTGTGCCTGAAAAATTGAGAACTAAGGCAATTACTTCTGTGTTTAAAAAATTATTGAAAACCTGGCTGTTCCAAAGGCACTTTGGGAGTACCATTGTCGCCGATGCCCCAAACAGGAATGTAAACAGTGCTTATAAATCTACCAGTAAATAAGACTGTAGACAGATCTCAGCATGGCAACTTCAGGTGTTGTACTTTTAATATTGTTTTAACACTTTGTATGTTATATAGATGCTAGGTGGCTTGTAAACCGCATTGACCTTCTTGCAAAAATATGGTATAAAAAAAAAAAAAGAGTGTTAAATAAATAAATAAATAAATAAATAAATAAATAAATAAATAAATCCTTTGGTTTAAAAAACAAAACCCTTGCTGAGCAAATCACAAAACATGATCATTCTTGCCCATTCTTATCTTCTACTGTTCTTTACCCTGAATTCTTACAGTAAAGCCAAATGTTACAGAACCAACACACAAAGTCCCCTGATGCCACTGATGAGAGATGAGAGACTAGAGGTAGCTAAGAGAGTTGAATTCTAGCAGAATGACCAATTGAGCTGCACAGGTTTTAAGCAGAACTTCTGCACACCGTAACTAAGTCAATCTTGTAGACATATCCTGCCTCAAGCACCCAGAGCAATTATTCAGTTACACCTGCTAAATATAATTTTTTTTTAAATAGAGAGTTGCTATATGCATAAATTGTGACTAAGTTATGCATCCTGCTGGGTCCAATCATAGACCTTTTCAATAAACTCAAGTTCTCTGATTGGGCTCTGCATGGAGCAAAGAAACAAGTTTTTTTGCTGGCAAAATCAGCATTTTAAGGAATGAATAACTGCTTTATACTGCATAATAATGGTATTCACATGTGACAGTGCAATTTAGCAGTCAGTGCTTTGGCTGACTGAAATAAATATATTTCCAACCTCCTTCCCCCCCTTACATGAGTTCTGTGCTTTTAATTAAAATATATCAATATAAGCGTATCACACTTTAAAAACCGCATCATATTAAAATGGAAAATTACATATATAAACATATAGGGATAGATTTTAAAAATTCCGTGTGCGCATCCATATGTGCGCGGTTCCCGGCATGCACATGGATGCGCGGATTTTATAATATACATACATCGTCACACACGTTATAAAATGCAATATCCACCCGCACATGCGCGCACATATGTGGGTGGGTGTCTGTCACGCATGCAACGGGGGGGGGGGGATTTTTAAAAAATACACACGGTGACGCAGGTAGGCCTTTTCCAGTTCCCTCCCAGTCCACTCCTTAACTGGATCTTCCCTAACCCTAATCCTATACTTCCTCCCTCTTCCCCTCTCCTCCCCTCTCCTCCCCGACCCCCTAATCTATCCCTAACTAGCGTTTTGTATTTTTTTTTTCATACTTACTGCTCCTCCGGAGCAGATGTAATCTCCACGCTGGGCCAGCTGCCGGTGCAAACGTCCCCAGGACAGCATCTAATGGTGTTGTCCCAGCCCACCCCCTGCCCCACCCCATCCCCCCCAGCCCACCCCTTTGTTCAGGCCCGGCACTTTGGCGCATATTGGGGGATACACGTGTGGCCGGGCCCTTTAGAAAATGCACACGGAGCATGCAGGGCCTGGCCATGCACATAACCCCCGACTTTTACACGTGCAGGGCTTTTAAAATAGACCCAATAGCATTGAATGTTCAAAAGATTTTACATGCACAAATGTGCTTTTGAAAATTGCTAGTTTTACACACATAACGTCTTTGAAAATTCATTCCATAGAGTAGAATATTTAAAAGGGTTTTGCACATAAGTGGGCTTCAGAAAATTGCCCAGATTTATACTACTTTTACACACATAATTTCTTTGAAAATTCGCTCCATTGGAGGTAATTTTCAAAGGAGTTACTCATGTAAAATAAACATAGGTATATAAGTATATTGTACTCATGTACATGCTATTTTATAAACATCAAAAGTACACATATATTTTTGGTTTTGTGCACACATTTACCTGCACAAAAATGGGAAGGTCTAGGGGATTCCTGGGTAGGGCCAGGAGGTATGTGCATTAGTTGCTATTTTATAAGAGGGTGAAGGAATATGACTGAGAACAACCCCCCCTCCCCCCCATGAAGCAGTGTGAAGGATCGGTCCCAGCAATCTGGTCCCGGTCCACCTTAAGACAGAGCCTTATGGGTAGCAGGTGGCTCCCAGAGCAGGAATCATAACCTAGGCTCAGGGTAAGCAGAGAGAGTCCTGGGAACCTGAAAAGGAAGACAGTAACCATAAGTAGCAAAGGGATGGAGCCCCTGGAAAGTAAGAATATTAAATGTTTGTGGTTATGAAATGCTATTGTAAATGGTGAAGATTTGAAGCACTGAGAAAAACTGCCTTGACCGCTTATGTGCTGTGCCTCAAAGAGATTTATGCAAATACATTAGGCAACTTATATGTGAAATATTACACCTGTTAATTATCTAGCAGAACTGATATCAGACTCGTCTTTTATCTGCTGTTCTTGGTTGGGAGATCTGGGTGAACTGGGGGAAGTTCAGGGTGAAATACTAGGAAAGTCTCAATCAACTGGAGATGGACTGGGTGAACTGGTGGATGTATTGGCAAACTGGTGATTTCAATTGCACATACACATATTAAAATATATACTTGCTTCTGTGTATCAATCAAGGTTTTATGCTATTATATTTTTACCCACATAAAATATATGCGTAAATGTTTATAAAATAGGTAAAAAAAAAAAGTACATGCTTTCAATACGTTGCTGATATTAGCGCATGCTGAGACATTATGCATATTTTATAATCTGCACAGACCCAATATGTGCAGGTTATAAAGTGTATAGTAGATCTCCACACGCCCACATAAGCATGTGTATGGCGCTGCGTGGAATTCTTTGAAAGTTACCTTCTCTGTTTACACTATTTATGAAAGTTTACCCTGTGTTGGCAACACAGGGTAAACTTACATCAACATGCAGTTCAAATATAAGAGTGCGGATTCACCATTTTCTATTTTGAGTGAGGGATTTTTTAAGTGAGCTATGCATTACCCTATTATTAGAAGTGAACACTTATGATGGTTATGAACAGGAAAGTGGAGTTTATTGAAAATCGGATGAGACGGCTGAACCTGCGACTATTGAACTTTCCTAAAATAATCGGACAGCAGCCAAGAGTTACTTTTGCGGACGTATATGACTGAGGTACTATAGAGCTCTTCAGATGCGTGCAGGCGCGCGCATGTTATAAAATCCGGGGTCGGCGTGTGCAAGGGGGTGGACAATTGTGCACATTGTGTGCGCCGAGCCCGCTCTGAGCTGCATTGCCCTCCCCCGTTCCCTCCCAGGTCGCTCCGAAATTGGAGGGGCCTCGGAGGGAACTTTCCTACCCTCCCACCCCACCTTCCCTTCCCTTCCCCTACCTCCCCCGCCCTTTCCCCCCTACCTTTGACATTTTGCTTTTTTATCTCCAATTGAGGCTGAAGTAAGTTGCACATGCCGGCCAACTGCTGGCGCGCGATCCCCAGCACAGCAGCAGATATGGCCGATGTGCTGGGAGCCTGCCCCCACCCCCTTCCCACCCCTTTTTGCAAGCCCTGGGACTTACATGCGTCCTGGGGCTTTACACGCTTCACTGGGCCTTTTTCGAAATAGGCCCGGCATGTGTAACCCTTTTAAAATCCAGCCCATATTGCACTTGTGGTCTGATATATGATGTAATTTTCCTCTAGTGAAGAAATATTATAGTTTTTGTTTCTATTTTTTCTGTATAAAGATTTATGCTTTGTAACTTCACTGAAAATTAATTAAAATAAATAAAATAAAATAAAAAAAGTGAGCACTTATGGGCTCCTATGAACGCTCTTTTTTTTTCTTGTTTGAGCTCAACTATAAAGGTTTCACAGTTTTTTGTTTCTCTATAGGAAAAGTGAATTGCTAATTCACAGGATTCCTGATCTAGCTACACTAAAAACCAGAACTATAAGAGGCCTCGAACAGTGCCAGTGCGAGGGTGTCCAGCCGTCCTAGGCGGTGACATCATGATGACATCATATTCCTTTATATTCTCCCCCTCCGAGTCACAGTGCCCACGTCTCTAGAGCTCCCGTACCTCACTGACCGAAGCATCCCAACATGTGAGTCCTACGATTTCAAACCTGCCACCTGTCTCCTCGTTAAAAAGAAAACTACCCTCGTGCCCGGCGCCCTAGGCAACCGCTTAGTCTGCCTAATGCCTCATGCCGGCCCTAGCCTTGAAGACCATTGGGCCAGTAGGTTAATGTTCAGCCTCAGGTGCCTGTACTGTTGTTAAAAAAAGAACAAAAACAAAACTGAGTTCATTTTCTTACTAATTGATTTTCCACAAATATCTTAGCATTCTATGTGCTTTATGTTTGGAATTGAACAGTTGAATCCAAGGAAATACTACTGCCAAAGGATGATGTGCTCTTTACCTTTTTGTAAATAAGTTTTCTGAGAAGTGCCATAACTTCAAAATGAGTTTCATGAAAACAGGAATAATTACTTTTGACTTAGGGCAAATATGTGCATAATTTTCCACACCTAGTAATTTTTCCTCCACATCAGTGCACTCACAAATAGGGTGATTTTTATGAAGCATCAAATCTACAACCTGACTTAGGAAAAACTACCTTGCATGTTAAGTTACAAAATAACAAATGAGATGGTCGGAAATATATTTTTTAATTATGAAAATTGATATTGATAGTTACATATTTGAACTGCAGTCTCTGCAATTTGTGTAACAGAATTAATGAAACAAAGCATCCTATGCAGGAAAAGCATATTTTTAATGCTAATGATATTTTTTTAAAGTATTAACTCAGCATACAGTATGTGGAATATTGCACATATTAAATTCTTATCGTATTTTCAATCCTTATAATCAAGAAAAGCCATAAAATGTGTCAAAGAGTACACAAAATTACAGAGAAATATAAATTGCTTTGTCTGTGCATGCAAACAACATTGTTAATCCTGTCATACTGCTGAAAAGTATGAATGTCGTATAACGCTTCATCTTGTTTTGAATATATTGGTATGTGGCAAAGTATGCATTTCATAGAGGAGTAGGAACTGGAAGATTGAGGATTATTGTTTTGCTATTGGTTTAATTTGCTGCAGCTTTTGGAAAGAAAGAAACTTCTCAAAACAAAAAAAAGTGCGAACAAAATAGTTTGCAAAAGCTATGGTGAGACTTTTTGGCCCCTGAAAGTTAAGCTCCCAATACATTGCATAGCTCAGGCACACTGCCATAGGCCTTGCATAATCATAGACTTGCTCTTGCACCCCCCCCCCACACACACACACACACACACACACAAATTAAGCTGTGGTCTGAACTTGAAACAGGAGGTACAGTTCACTCTGCCACTTGGCCTGAGTCCGATCTCCGGACCTTACCCTAGTCACAAGGCTACAGCAATTTGATAGGTTAGGGGGAAGGGGAGCTGAGGCAACCGAGGGGTGGGGGAGGGGTTATGGCAATCGGGGGCTTAGGGGGGAGGGGGAGCTGAGGATATCGGGGAGGGGCTATGACAATCAGGGGTTTAGGGTGGAGGGGGATGAGGCTATTACTGCCGCATGCTTACTGTTAACTTTATTTTTCCTTTTGGGGAGTCAAGGCCGCCTCGACCAGTGGCCCTGGGTTGAAATGGGAGTCAGCAACGACCCCTGCTCAACCTCCCCATTTGGCCGTGGTTTTATTGTTTGGTGGTCAGTGGCCCTTTAAGATGATGGCAGTCCCATTACATCACGTTAAAGGGCCACTTGCCGCAGTCTTTTGTGTCATGGTGTTTGGCTATAGCACAAAAGAATGTGTCTTGGAGCCATGATGTGTTTTTGGGGGAGAGGCCTTACTATCGCAGCAACATCCCCCCTCCCTCGCGATAGTGGAACCCTTCCTGTGAGAAGACATCATGTATTGATGAATCTAGGCCTATGTTACAAGAGATATTCAGCATTACACCTATGCTGCTGAATATCCTCGCACAAATCACTCAAAGGCTGGTGAAACTTATCCAATTAACATAACCAGATAAGAGCGAATATCGCTACTTATGCAGTTAAGTTAACTGGATAAGTAGTGCTGCCCTGATCCACCTACTGCCCACCCACTTTCTACGTGGCTAAAAGATAGCCAGATAAGTGATTTATCCGGCTGTTTAGCAGCTGTTGAATATACCCCGATATTCAGCTGCCCGCTAAATAGCCAGATAAGTTCTCCTTATCCGGCTATCAAGCGCTGAACATGCTTTGAATATGCCAGCCTAAATGTCATTTCATTTGTAAAAGACCTTCCCCCTTAACTGGTCATCTTGCTATCATATTTGATGACTGTGCATATTCAGGACATGTGTCCTTTTGCTAGTTAGCTCCCACGGTTCTGTAATTTAAAGTGTATTCAGCAACAGAAAGGTAAGATGTCCCCAAGATGAGGCATATCACAGGAGCAGAGAAGCCCTGCCACCCATGGCGTACCTACGGGTGGGCCTGGGTGGTCAGAGGCCCACCCACTTTTCATTCAGGCCCACCCAAATTGTTTTTCCAGGACACTGCAGCCGTGCAGCCAATACCGTCTCAGGAGTCAGGGCAGGCAATCTGAATCGGCGGCAGCCGCAGCACTAAGTTCGGCAATCGGCAGGAGCTGCAGCAGCAGCAACAGACCATGGTGCACAAAAGCTGTAGGTTTGCCCACAAAAGCCGCAAGTTTGATTGAGGCCAGGCCTGGGCCGCACTGCCCAGGAGGAGTCTGCGCTCACCGCGCATGCGAAGGACGCATGTTGGTCAGATAGGAGGTGTAGGCAGCCGAGCAGACTGCACAAGCGTGCACACACCTCGTGGGAGCAAGAGAAGCATGGTGAGTGAGGCGGGCCTGACGGGCCACTCTGGCTGCCTTGTTTGCAGCACCCTGACCCCACACCACGATTGTCTCTTCAGGAGAGGAGCAGTAAGTTTGCCCACAAAAGCCGCAAGTTTGTTTGAGGCCAGGGCTGGGCCGCACTGCCCAGTAGGAGTCTGCGCTCACCGCACATGCGAAGCCCTTATTATTTTGTTCTGAAAAATGATAAAGAAGCACTCATATGATCTGGCAGGAAAGAGAGACGTACCTTTCTGAAGCCGGATGGAGGAGGAAGGGAAGGAGGCTGTTGGCGATGAGCTGAGTCAGCATATCTCCCTCCTCTCCATCTGGCTTTAGAAAGGTACTTCTTTCACTACTGAGGAGGGGAGGGGGACAAGATGGGCTTGAATGTGAAGAGGAGACTGGATATGGGCTTGGGGGGAGGGGGCTCAAGGGTTTAGGGCCCACCCATGTTAACCTTGGGCCCAGCCAAAAATTCATTTCTGGCTACGCCACTGCCTGCCGCCAATGCTTTTTTCTGTTAGCCAGAATAGTTGGATGGTGTTGGAAAAGCTTATCTCCACACATCACAATGTGTGAAGGTGCTGGGTTGTACCACTGAGTTGCACTGCTGCCACATTTAATTTTAATTTCATTTGCAAATGGATATACTGCTTTTACAAAAAAGCAGTATATCAAAGCCCATCTACGACAACCCTCCTCAACTACAAGTCATGCCTCAATACCTACAGAAACGAAATCAACAAAACAAAAAGAGAATTTTTCTCCAAAAAGATACACCATTTCTCATTTGATTCAAGAGCCCTCTTCTCTTATGTTTCAGCCCTCACTAAACCCCCCGGACCAAACATCCCAGACGACCAAGCTAAAAAAAAAGCCAGTGAACTTGCCGACTTTTTCGACAACAAAATCACAGCACTCGTAGCCCCCCTCAAAGGACTAACGCCACACACAAGCCTCGCAAACAACCACAACCAGCAATCAACTACATCAACCGCTTTTCAACCCATCACACACACAGCTGTCCTTGAATCTCTTGAACCCACGTCCACCTTAGAAATAGCGAATATCCTAAAGAAGATAAAACCGTCCTCTCACCCCTTAGACCATATACCATCAAACCTGCTGAGTTCAATCCATGACATCATTGCCAAGCCAGTTGCCAATATCATTAACTGCTCCCTCGCCCAAGGCCAAGTTCCGGACCAACTCAAGTCATCACTGCTCAAACCTCTCCTCAAAAAACCCAACCTTCCCACCACAGATCCGGCCAACTACAGACCTATAGCTAACCTCCCCATGCTAGCTAAAATTATGGAGAAAGTTGTCAACAGACAACTTGCTGAATTCCTTGAAGAGAACAATATCCTCACCAATAATCAATATGGATTCCGAAAGAAAAAAAGCACCGAATCCTTATTAGCCACACTAGCGGACACCATCATCTTCAATCTCGAAAAAGGCCAACCTTGTCTCCTCGTGCTCCTGGATCTTTCCTCAGCTTTCGACACCGTGAACCACCCTAACCTACTACAACAACTGACAAATATCGGCATCACTGGAGCAGCTTTTAACTGGTTTAAATCCTTCTTAGAGAACAGATCATACAAAGTTAAGATAAACAATATGGAATCTCACCCCATCCAAGCCAAGATGGGGGTACCACAAGGATCATCACTCTCCCCCACCCTCTTCAACATTTACCTTCTCCCACTCTGTCATCTGCTTACTAACCTCAAACTCACCCATTTCCTATACGCGGATGACATACAAATTCTCATACCTATCACAGAGACCATACACAAAACCATGGATCATTGGAAAAAATGCCTCTCATCCATCAACGATCTTCTAACCAGCCTCAACCTCGTTCTAAACACCAAAAAAACGGAAATCCTCATAATAGCACCAGATAAATCTGCCCCGCCAACATCCAGCAACCCTCCAGACGCCTCAGGATACTCCACAGCACCTCAAGTCAGAGATCTGGGAGTACTACTAGACAACAGACTCAGCCTCAACAAATTCATAAATAACACCACAAAAGAATGCTTCTTTAAATTACAAGTGCTGAAGAAACTAAAGCCCCTTCTACTCTATAGGGACTTCCGCACAGTACTCCAGGCCATCATTCTCACTAAATTAGATTACTGTAATTCACTCCTGCAAGGCCTTCCAGCATACACTACCAAACCACTCCAGATGGTACTGAATGCCACTGCAAGAATACTTACCAATGCCAAAAAAAGGGACCATATCACCCCGATCCTCCAACATCTCCACTGGCTTCCCATCAAATATAGGATTCAGTTCAAGACCTGCATGATGATTCACAAGGCCCTTCACAACATCTCCCCACTCAACCTAACTTTCCAGCTTCAACTACACTCTTCTAACAAACCAACCAGAACGGCATACCAGAATAGAATGATCACACAACCTGCAAACTCTACCCTGAGAAAACGTGCTCTATCCACAGCGGGCCCGTCTCTCTGGAACTCACTACCACCAGACCTCCGTCTTGAACCATGCCACATTACTTTCAAGGCGAAACTCAAAACTTGGCTATTCCATCAAGCTTTCCCAGAGAGCTAATAGCAATAAGAACAAACATCCAGCCTTGTAGCAATAATGTAATGTTCATCTTGCTTCAGTTACATGTACCAAGTTATTTCCTAAGTTTATTTCAGTTGTTTTAAATTAGATTGTACTTTACTATAGTTTATTCGATATGTTCCATGTTCCATGTATGTTCCATGTAAACCGCCTTCCCGGCGATAGTTTTCTCTGTTAATTGTGAACCGGAGTGATATGTATTGTATACAGGAACTTCCGGTATATAAAAACCTAAAAATAAATAAATAAATAAATAAATACAATGAAACTTGGCTCAAGATGGTATACAACAGCAAGAAATAATATAAAGCATAGCATTTAAAATCATATGCGTGAAGTCAATTGACCCCAGGTGTTATGGTTGCATGTATGCTGGGCATACCCTCCTTCTAAATCTTATTAAGGTGTCTCTAATCCACTCGCTGCCTGCTGAATTAAAGTATTATCGAAAATCACAATACTCTGTTGACGATATGGCAAGCCTGTAATGAAGAAAGATAATTTAATGCTCTGAACATTTCTTAATCTGGGTAATGAATGTTGCTGATTTTCACACTGCCCCAAGTTCCAGTAAGACAGAATTGAACAGGCCAAAGTGAACTGGAAAATGCTGTGGGGAATAGCTTGGTTTCAGAAAACAGCGGGGGTTTCCATATTATTGTCAATACATGCCCAAGTGGTATTAACACAGCATGTGTGAGAGGGTTCCAGTGGTAGTCAACTGGACTGATCACTTTGCCCAAAGGACATCAAACACTGCTTGATGACAAAAAAGCTCATTTCTTGAATTCTACAAACTGTATAAACATAGCAACATAATGGCAGAAAAAAATAATTTGGCCCGTCTAGTCTGCCCATCTGCCCAATTAATTTAACTTTATAATTCCCATCATTTCCTTAGAGGTTCCCTGTATTTATCCCATGTTTTCTTGAATTCAGATTCTGAGGTTTTTTTCTCTACCACCTCCACTGGGAAGGCCGTTCCATACATCCACCACCTTCTTTATAAGATTACTCCTGAGCCTACCCACTTTCAACCTCATTCTATGACCCCCTTATTCTAGAGCTTCCTTTCTATTGAAAGAGGCTCACCTCCTGTGCATGGAAACCTTTGAGATACTTAAATATCTCTATCATATCTCCCCTATCTCGCATTTCCTCTAGGGTGTATATGTTTAGATCTTTAACTCTATTCCCATATGCTTTAGAATGAATACCACAGACCATTTTAGTAGCTACCATCTGATTGACTCCATCCTGTTTACATCCTTTTGAAGGTGCAGTCTCCAGAATTGTACACAAAATTCCAAATGAGGTCTCACCAAGGGGCACTATCACCTCCCTTTTCCTGCTGATCATTCCTCTCCCTATGCAGCCAAGCATCTTTTTGTTTTTTGTGGTCACTTTACCCACCTGTTTGGCCACCTTAAGATGATCTGATACAATTACCCCCAGATCACGCTCTTCCTTTGTGCTTAGAAGAATTTTATCTCCAATAAAATTCTTGGGATTTTGCAGCCTCAATGCATTACTCTGCATTTTTTTAGTAGTAAATTGTAGCTGCCAGTCTCTAGACCATTCCTCAAGCTTTTCTAGATCCCTCCTCCTGATTGCTACACTTTCCTAGCTGTTCACCATGTTACAGATTTTGGTATCATCGGCAAAAGGATAGACCTTTCCCGACATTCCTTTTGCTATATTGCTTACGAAAATGTTGAAAAGAACCGGTCCAAGGACCAATCCCTGAGGCACACTACTAGTAACAATCCGTTTCTCAGAGAAAACTCCATTTACCATTACCCTTTGTTGCCTTCCACTCAGCCAGTTTGTAACCCAGTCAGTCATTCTAGCTCCCATACCAAAGGTGTTCAATTTATTTATAAGTCTTCTGTGTGGAACCATGTCAAAGGCCTTGCTGAAATCCAAGTATACTAAATCTAGCACTATCCTTTGATCCAGCTCCCTGGTCAATCAATCAAAAAAATTGATCAGATTTGTCTTACAAAACCTACTTCTGGTAAAACCATGCTGCCTTGTATCTTGCAATCCATTGGATTTCAAAAACTGCATTATCCTCTAAGAGCAGTTATATTAATTTGCTCACACAGAGGTCAGACTAACCAGTCTGTAGTTCCCAGTCTCCTTTTTTCCACTTTTATGAACAGAAATCACATCTGCCTATCTCCATTCCTCTGGAATTACTCCTGACTCTAAAGAAGCATTGAAAAGATCAGCCAGTGGAACTTCCAGTGGAACTTCCAGAACATTAAGTTCCCTTAGTATCCTTATATGTATCCTATCTGGCCCCTATCATGTACTACAAGTTTAGGCCTAGGGTCATCATTTTGCTATAAATATAGTGAAAATAGCACCCCTGGTAAAAAAAAAAAAAAAGGGTTACAAAGGTATTTTACCACAAGCAATTGGTGTTTTGGGCTGCTGGTGAGAGAGAGAGAAAGAGAAAGAGAGAGCCACTGCATAGGATCACAAAAAGTTAACTATTTATACCACTGTAAGAGGGGGCACTAGTAATTCGGGGTGAGGTTTGTGGAGTGAGTTGGGTTTTGGGGGGCAGTTTTACATGCACAGACATACTTACGAATGGCACAGTTACCATCTGTGAAGGTTTAATGTGATTTGGAATGATGAAAGGTGAAAGAAGAGTAGATTTGTTCCATGTTCTCTCTACCTAGCTTAATTGCAGCTAGGCAGAGTAAATCAAGCTAGGTAGAGAGAACATGGTACATATCTACTCTTCTTTCACCTTTCATCACTCCAAATCACATTAAACCTTCACAGATGGTAACTGTGCCGTTCGTACGTATGACTGTGCATGTAAAACTGCCTCCCAAAATCCAACTCACCCCACAAACCTCACCCTGAATGCCCTCTTACAGTGGTATAGAAAGTTCAAATACAAGGAAGTTTCCACAGAAGCTCTCTCTCTTTCTCTCTCTCTCCCCCCTTTCTCCCTTCCTGAACCGGCATTTGCAATAAATACCATTTTAGCCAGTAATGCACAGCTAATACAAGCACAACGCGCAGGAAAAAGGTGTAGTTAATAGTTATTACCTTTTTGCTGTGCGTTACTCGATAGCACACCACGTTAACTGACCCTCATTTCCATTTTACTCCACCCAAACTCTTTCCACTTGAATGCAAATTTAAAATTTGCATATGCATTTTGCAATACGGTATTTATCGTGGGCATTAGGGCTCTAATATGTGCGATAGCGCCCTAATGCAATTTGATAAATGATCCTCTTAGTTAGCTCCTCATGAACACACTGTTTCAAGAATCGATTAATGTTTACCTCACTTCCAATCTTATTTGTGTTTGTTTTATGTGGTCCAGCTCCCAGACCCTTCAACAGTGAACACCAAACAGAAATATTTGTGGGGGGAATGCCCTCCTGTCTGACCTGTGTAAGGTATTCAATTATTAATTGAACAGAAACAAGACCAGGAACCCATCCCCGGTTCAACAGGAAATACTTCAGGTTCCTTTCCACTTCAATATCCCAACTGTAAGACAGATTGCTCCCAAGCTGCACAGACCTGAAGAGCCACAGTTTTTCCAATATGGATATGCTAGACTCATCTATTGCAGGTTACAGATTCATGACAAATTCCTAACAAGAAAGAATCAGTGATGTTAAATTTAGAAATCTGTTGTGTGCTTTGCCTGCACCATCTTATCTAGGTGCAGGCATGAGAGTATGAACACTCTTAATAAGCTGGCCCTTCTGAGAGATCTAGATTATTATTATTATTATTATTATTATTATTATTAAAACTTTCAACCTGCCAAACTTTCAACCTGCCTGATGGCAGGCTAAGTGAACTACTGTACCTCATAACAGTTAAAATTTATTTTATTGAAATTTAAATATAAACAAAGAGGGCATGGAATACAAGAAGAAAGAAGTAGAGAAGTAAAACAATATAAATAATGGTGATACTGAACAAAGAAATCATTCAATAAATACAGCATGATTGAAAAATTTAATTTACTTATCAATTTGTCTTCAAGTATCCACTCACCTAGCCAACCTATTATACTTTATCATCATCACCTGCAATGTAGTGCATCATGCTGATTTGAAGTTCCTGGAATCTGAAATATTTCATTTCTCTTTGAAATGTAATTTTACAACAAATCATGCATCAGAAAATCATCAAAACATTCAAGTGAACCAAAACAGAAGATATCAATTTTATTTTTCTGCTATACAATTTCCTTTGAATAAATTTAATTATACAACATTTCTTATAGACTTAGCTTGTTAGTAAAATGTATTTTTTATCTGAGGTAAGGCAAGTCATACTTGGCTGTTAGAATATTAAAGTTGTGTCTTTAGATGAGTTAATTTTTTTACTAGTTTGTCTTCATTTAATTGTTACATAACAAACAATTTAGGACTTTGATATTTTATACTGTTACCCTGTGGGATCTGAATATCTTATCAGTTGCTTCTGTCTTATCATCATACTTAATTCTGTCATGATATCATTATTTATTTTCTATCAGAGAACCCTAAAATGGGGTAAGCTATACCATAAATGGTTTAAATGATTTGAAAGATGCTTAATGCTGCAAGCTTTACTTCACAATGGCAAGGAATATCAAAACTATTCAAAAAATAAAATTGGCACAATAACACAGATATATATTTATCAAAAACCCTATTTAATCATTCTTTATTCACACCACTTCCAAACTCTCTATAGTGTTATGCATTTATAACATGTATAGATATTGACATAAAACATTGTCAAAATATATACAGAATGCTTATAACAAAACTATGACACACTTGTCATATCGCTGGACTTCAAGAAAGATACTTTGTGAATTCCAAATGAGTCACATGGAAGATACCATCATTAAAAAGGGGATACAGCTGAATCACAGTCCTCAAGAAAAAATACTTTGTAATTGTTTTACAGGACTGTTGTTCCAATGATGTTTCTGCAGTCTCTGTTCTACTTCTGCTATATCCTGTATTCTCTTGGTCCCTGCAAAGGCCTCTGTTGCAAAGGCCTCTGTTTCGCTGTCCAGGCTCCCTCAGGGGAAAAATATTGTTCATAACTATTCTTGCATTGATACCATGGACAGTATTTAGTGTAGAGAACTTGATCTCTTATTGTTGATTCTTTATATGTTGATTTGCCAATTCAATGTCTCAAAACTTCAACTATTGTTAATTAACAGCTTGCTAAATGCAGCATAATCATCTGTGAATGTCCAATGTCTTTTAGCATGTTGGAAACCTTTTCAAGTCTCTTTGCTGGAACTGTATCTGGAGCAGACTTCAATGCCTCTTTGCATTATTTATTTTCCTGAATCATGTAATTTGCCTTTAAAATGAAGTCAACAAAAAAAATCAATTTATTCTTAAAAAGATTAGTAGCCCAAAACAAACTTTATCACCAGCTCTTTGACTTCATAAAATATTAGAAATATCAGTTATATACATATATGTAATACAATTCTACCAGACAAATCACGTAAAAAGGAAGTGGGCTCACATAAAGCCTGTGGGTCATGCACAGTCTGCAAGGTCATGATAGAAACATCAGCCATCTGGTTTTCCAAACTGAACTGGACATACATATTGAGACAACATACAGACTGTACATCAGAAGGTGTAATATATATCATCCAATGCCCTTGTAATCTTTTATATATAGGAAAGACGAGACGAGCTTTGAAGACCAGACTGATTGAACATAAATCGTGTTTGAACAAGGCACGGATTTCAGCTCCTCTTGTATCGCACTGTTTGGAGCGTTCACACAGTTTTGAGTCCCTAAGGGCATGTGTTCTAGCACAATTCCTCCCCTCTTGGCGTGGTGGAGATTTCAACACCCTGCTATTGCAGGAAGAACAGCGCTGGATTCACCAACTTAAAACAGTTCAACCTGAAGGTCTCAATTCTACCCTGGAGTTACAAGTTTTTCTCGGCTGAGCTAAGTCAGACAGATCCTGAGTTAAAGATGACAACACAGAGACTTACGCATTATTTTGATAAGCATTGGTATGCAGCTCTATATTTGTTTACATATGGTGGTCATGATGACGGCGTTGTTTGACGTCATCCCGCTTGAATTTGCGCGTGCTATTTAATCATCAATACCTGAGCATAGCAGTCTCTGTCCCGCTTCTGTCCCGCTTCTTCAAGACATTTTCGTGAGACCATTGGTTCACCATAAGTAGGTCGGCTCGTCCATATGCATTCAGCTAAGTATTTGCATTTTTACATTTACAACATTCTTATCCGACCCCGCTGTCGGGTCGATTACATAAAGTCAGAGGATTTGTCGATTACATAAAGTCAGAGGATTCGTGTAAACAGTTTTGAGGTTTTCAGCCATATAATTACACTGCAACTTTAGATCCTCGATGGGATATCTGGGACAGATGTAGAAATATAATTTCAACCTAACAGGCTGGTCACGCCGAGAGAGTTGGATGATACAATACTTGTTGGATGACATAACACTTGAGAAAATTAGATCATTTTGGCATAATCATACACAGCCGCCTAGCTGCAAATGATGTGCAGACCGGACGGTTCATGTCCAAGAGATTGAACACGTCGACAGGCTTGCTGATGCGGCATTTATAAAATTTATAAAATTAAAAAATTCATAAAATTATACAGCAATTTTACAAAATATTTGGTTCGAGCTGAATTATAAACAATTCTTAGGAGCCTTTTGTTTTTTATCATTTTAAAAATCCCAACATACATATGTAAGTAAGCATACATGAGCAAACGTGCTTGTAAAAAAGGAGCAGTCTAAAGGTGTTTCCGGGTGGTGCCAACAGTTACGAGTATAAATTACAATTTTAGATCCTGCAAAAGCAACACGTGTATGTCTATTACATGCGTATAATTTATTAGGGATGTGCAATCGTTTTTCTTGAATTGCCTAATTCAAGAAAAACGGTTGCACATCCCTAATAAATTATACGCATGTAATAGACATACACGTGTTGCTTTTGCAGGATCTAAAATTCCGAATTAGGCTGAAATTGCCTAATTCGGAATGGTTCGGGAGAACTGAAAAACGATCAAATTTTTTCCAAAATTTCGGAAAATTTTCGGGTTAGCACGTACTAACTCCCGATAGCACACACTAATGTGGCAGAGTTAGTGTGCACTAACCTGAAAATCAGGGCCCCTGAAAAAAAAAACCCCGAACTGCAGGAAAAAAGAAATTCCCATGGGGGGGGGGGGCCCCGAAACAAAGCCCGACACGATATTTAGACCCGAAGCACATCTCTAATATTTATACCTGCTAATTATCTGGTGTTACTGAGAATAAAAGCCTTTATTGTCAAACACAGACTGGGTAACAGGTGTGAATAAATTAGGTGGTGTTCAGGCTGAAGAATCAGGAGTGTCTCAATGGCGGATCTTCAGCCACCATCAGGGACATCAGAAGGGCAAGGTCCCTGGTGGTGAAATTGGGGTGCCTGTGTTGCCCTGTCATCTTGCACACACGCATTGAAGGGAGGAATAGAAAGTCCTGCCCTGTTTGTTATAGTTGTTGTTTAAGAGTTTTGCTGAAAATGGTGGCAAATGGAAAAACCTGCTTGTGATAATTAATGTACTCACAGTATTTCTTTATAAGCAAATTTGATTTTGTTTATGTATTAAAAATGAATAAAGAAAGAATTAAAAAAAAAAAAAAGAAAGAAAGTCCTGCCCTCATATTTCCGTGCACGCGAACATACGTGCTTTATTGGTTGGTGCGCGCTGGGTCGTGCACAACTTGCGGATGAAACATGCTTGTATTTTGTACTGCTCGCGCGAATATGCTCGAACATTGCAAAATACCTTACATGCTGTGCCATACGCACGTTTATGGCTGCGTGCGTGGCCATTTTAAAATCTACCTTAGAGTGTCTTGCGAATGCTGTACTTTTTTGAGGAGGAGGAAGGTGATGAAAAAGTAGCAACCTAAGGAATTCAGTGAGCCATCTATGTCTTGAAGAGTTCTGAATGACCAAGTCCACTTGTCCATATATCAATCAGGGATGTTGTCATTTAATCCACAGCTTCCTGGGTTATTATCTTGAGAAGTAATTGTGATCCATTAAACCTTACTCATGTTCAAATGCTCAGATCAGAGGAGAATCTGTAATCATGATCATCAATTGCAATTTTTTTGGCCTTTGTAAACCAACATTATGGAAAGTGGAAATATCTGATAATGCATTGCTAAGAGCATTACTGTGCTTAAAAAAATGGAGTTAGAAATAAATTAAAATATATTATTTTGAATATTTTTCTGTTTAGTTAAACTGCTACATAAGCAACATGATTAAGCAGGCTTCTACTTTCAGTTAATGCCTACTGAATCTAGTTTATGACTTGATGATGTTAATATTCAAGTTCATAATGAAAGTTTTTTTCCTTTGGCATTTCAGTTCTGTTAACTTCTGTATATAATTTATGCTGACAGCTGAACAGCATTAAACCCTTTTTGCTAAGGTATTATTAAATCACATAATTATAGCTATTATTCCTCTGAAAAAAGGTAATCTTTCAGTTTACCAGACAAATATTCTTTATCAGCTAAATGGCAAAAGCAAAAAAGAAGATGTAGAATTTTTGTCATTTCAAGGCCAAAAGTAGAAACAAGGACATAATGTGCTGGAAAAGTATGGAGAACAATCTACAAGTCATCATTGAAAAAAAGGCATCATGCTGGCTGTGAGGATACCATAATGTGGCATTCATGTACCTGGGTAACCAATGGACTTATCTGGGTGGGGGAGGGGAGGAATGGGGTTCATGCTGTTGATGTGTCGCTGACATAGAGCTACTGCTCCTGCTTTCTGGTGCAAAACAGCTGGCCTCACTTCTGGGTTCCTCTCCCCCACCACCCCGACATGCATTGGGATTCCTGAAAGACCATATATGTGCCCAGAGCTAGCCCATATCAGGGTCAGGCTGGGCTGCCATTGATCAGTCACTGGAGAGGGCAGGCAATTTCGGGGGGTGGGGGATGTCAAGCAGTAGTAGTAGTTGGGCAAATCAACTAACATCTATCAAGGATGTGAATTCATTTTCTAATGAAATAAAAATGCACTGAAAAACCTTGTTTCATTAGCAAACAAAACAAAAAAACCCCCACTGAGATTCAGGGGGATCCTCCCCCAACCATTTCATCTCGTTTCAGAAAGTAAATTAATAAAACTAGTGCTGCCATTTAAATATTGAAAACTAGGGATGTGCAGACCAAAAGTTTAAGTTCATAAGTCCATAAGTCGAAAGGGGGGGGGTCATTTGCGGTCAATATGGACATATGGAGAATTCCATATCTTACTACAGCAGACATTGGCATCAAGGGAACAGCACTCATTTGGTTCCATTCCTTCCTTGAAAACAGGTTTTTCAAGGTGAAGATCAACAATAAAGAATCGCACCCAGTCAGATCCAACCTGGGAGTCCCACAGGGATCATCCCTTTCACCTACGCTATTCAACATCTACCTTCTCCCGCTCTGCCAGTTACTCTCTAACCTAAAGTTAACTCACTACCTCTATGCGGACGACATCCAGATTCTCATCCCGATCACAGAATCTCTGCACAAAACTTGGTCCCATTGGAACAGCTGCCTCCAATCAACCTACTTCTTACAAGTCTCAACCTCGTCCTCAACACCAACAAGACGGAGATCCTTCTCATAGCTCAGGACAACAACAAAGTCCTTCTCAACTCTCCAAGTTCTTCCCATCTAGCCAAAACATCAATCAATCACTCACTACATGTGAGAGACCTAGGCGTTCTGCTGGACAACCAGCTCAATCTAAAAAAATTCGTAAACAACACCGCCAAAGAATGCTTTTTCAAACTGCAGACAGTAAGAAAACTTAAACCACTCCTACACCTCAGAGACTTCCGCTTGGTGCTCCAATCTATCATCCTGTCCAAAATCGATTACTGCAACTCCCTCCTTCTGGGCCTCCCCGCTAACACTATCAAGCCTCTGCAGAAGGTCCAGAACGCAGCGGCCAGGATCCTTACCAACGCCAACAAAAGAGAACACATCACCCCTATCCTTCAAAACCCCCACTGGCTACCAATCAAATACAGGATTCTCTTCAAAGTTCTCATGTTGATCCACAAGGCCTTGCATAACATCTCCCCCCTCAAGCTAAGTTTCCAACTATGACCACACATCTCAAACAGACCTATCAGAAACGCATACAAAGACACTTTGTATACCCCACCCACCAAAACCTCACTAAGGAAGCGTGCCCTGTCCATAACGGGTCCTCCCCTTTGGAACTCGCTCCCTCCAGACCTACGACAAGAACTCTGCCCGCTGGTTTTCAAAAAGAAACTCAAGACATGGCTTTTCAGTCAGGCCTTTTCAGAGAGATAAACGTTTCACAGAGGTACCCCTGGCCCCTCCTAAGGACTACTCTAAAACTCTTGTCATATACTCTGGTCCTGTCACATCACGTTCAATCACGGTCCAACCGCCCGGCACGCAGCTAGAAGTCACCTAGTCTCCTTTAATTAGAACCTGTAAGCTAGTCGTTTTAATATATTACCTCCTTTTTTCCGTTGTAATTTGCCTACTAGTTTGTATTAGCCCTCTCGTTATCCACTAGCCCACTCTAGCTTCCCCAATTATTGCGTTTACCATAGGTGTATTTGAAGTGATTTCATGTTTAACCCTATGTTTTTGTTAGACTTTACTATATTATAATTTATCTGTATTACATGTTCCATGTTCCTTGTACTCGCCCCAAGGCGACAGTTCAGTTCTTATGTAAACCGGTGCGATATGTATCCTATACAGGAACATCGGTATATAAAAGTCAAAAATAAGTAAATAAATAAATAAATAAATAAATAAATCCAGGAACTTTATGACTCTAGCAAGTCCTGATGTTACATTTACCCATTCAATATTGGGGTAATTGAAATCTCCCATTATTATTGCACTGCCAAATTGGTTTGCTTCCCTGATTTCTCTAAGCATTTCATCATCTGTCTGACCATTTGTCCAGGTGGATGGTAGTATACTCCTATCACTATACTCTTACCCAACACACATGGGATTTCTAATCATATAGATTCTACTGAGCATTTAGTCTCTTGTATGATCTTTATACCCTCCCGGACATAAAGTGCCACACCCCCACCAAGTTGATCCTCCCTATCATTGTGATATAATTTGTACCCTGATATAGCACTGTCCCATTGGTTATCCTCCTTCCACCAAGTCTCTGTGATGCCAATTATGTAAATCTCATCATTTGCTGCTATACACTCTAACTCTCCCATCTTATTTCTTAGACTTCTGGGTAATTGCCAGGTTCTTGTGGCCTGGTTTGGCCTCTGTTGGAAACAGGATGCTGTGCTTGATGGACCCTTGGTCTGACCTAGCATGGCAATTTCTTATGTTCTTATGTTCTAAAGCTTTTGATATGATCCAGCATAGAAGGCTTGTGAATAAAATGAGAAGCTTGGGAGTAAGCGGCAAGGTGGTGGCATGGATTAGAAAATTGTTGACAGAAGACAGCATGTAATGGTAAATGAAACCTTCTCTGAAGAGAGAACTGTGTCAAGTGGTGTGTCACATGGGTCGGTATTGGGACCAGTTCTGTTCAATATCTTTGTGAGTGACATTGTATAAGCGATAGAAGGTAAAGTTTGTCTGCGGATGATACTAAGATCTGCAACAAGTTCTGGAGACCGTATCTCAAAATGGATAAAGACAGAATAGAGGCAGTCCAGAAAAGAGTGACTAAAATGGTGTGATGTCTCCATCAAATGACTTATAAGGAGAGGCTGAAGGACCTAAATATGTATACCCTGCAAGAGAGGAGGTGGAGGGGAGATATGAATCAGACCTTCAGATACCTGAAAGGTTTTAATGATACACAAACTTCAAACCTTTTCCATTGGAAAGGAAACAGTAGAACTAGGGATCACAAAATGAAACTTAATGGGAAATATCTCAGAACCACTGTCAGGAAATATTTCTTCACAGAGAGAGGAATTGATGCCTTAAATGCTCTTCTGGAGGAGGTGGTAAAGACAAAAATAGTCAAAGAATTCAAAGGGGCATGGAATAAACACTGTGGGTCCCTAAAGACGAAAGGACACAAATGAAGGAAAGAGTGCAAGGAGGTAACCTAATCGGTGCGACAGTTCCTATCCTCAGCAGAAGCTCAGCAATTACTACACTCAACCAATAAATCTTGATACTTTTGATGCAACTGCAAGATCACACTCTGGTTTGTCAGCGGTGGGGGAATATAGGGGAATTGGATTCAAATGGCAACCAACTTGGCCCTGACCTTTACAGTCTGGGGTATTGTAGCAAGCATCAGTTTTCACAGTGAAAGATGGTAAGCAGTGGAGTGCATCAGGGATCTGTACTTGGACTGGTGCTTTTAATATATTTATAAATGATCTGAAAAGGGGTATGATGAGTGAGGTGATCAAATTTGCAGATGACACAAAATTATGCAGAGTACTTAAATCTCAAGCGGATTGTGATGAATTGCAGGAGGACCTTGCAGGACTGGAAGATTGGGCTTCCAAATGGCAGATTAAATTGAACGTGGACAAGTGCAAAGTGATGCATATAGGCAAAAATAACCCTTGCTGTAGTTACACAATGTTAGGTTCTATCTTAGGAGTTACCAAACAGGAAAGAGATCTATGCGTCATATTGGATAATACATTGAAATCGTCAGCCCAGTATGCTGTGGTGATCAAAAAAGCAAACAGAATGTTAGGGATTATTAGAAAGAGAATGGAAAATAAAACAAAGGATGTCATAATGCCTCTGTATCGCTCCATGGTGAGACCACACCTTGAATACTGTGTAATTCTGGACACTGCATCTCAAAAAGGATATAGCTGCACTGGAGAAAGTGCGAAAAAGGCGACCAAAATGATAAGGGGCATGGAATGGCTGCCCTATGAGAAAAGACTAAAGAAGTTAGGGCTGTTCGGTTTGGAGAAGAGATGACGGAGGGGGGATATGATAGAAATCTACAAAATCATGAAAAGACTTAAGTTAATGTAAATCGGTTATTTACTCTCTCAGATAATAGAAGGACCAGGGGGCACTCCATGAAGTTAGCAAGTAGCTCATTTAAAACAAATCAAAGAAAATTCTTTTTCACTCAGTGCATAGTTAAGCTCTGGAATTCATTGCCAGAGGATGTGGTCACAGCAGTTGGTGTAACTGGGTTTAAAAAAGGTTTGGATAAGTTTCAAGAGGAAAAATCAAAAAACTGCTATTATGGTAATTAATAAGCAATAGTAGCTTGTGATTTATCTAATGTTTGGGTACTTGCCAGGTACTTGTGACTTGGATTGGCCACTGTTGGAAACAAGATACTGGGCTTGATGGACCCTTGGTCTGACCCAGTATGGCATATCTTATGTTCTTATGCACAGGACTGCTTTAACGGCCAAGTCCAAAAGCAAAGCAAGTCAGCATTGCCTGAATTTTCAGAAAGGCTCCTCACCCAGTAAAAATGTTGGTAGCAGTAATTTTTTATAGGTTTGACAATTGTTTGGTTTTTTATTGTAAATATTACTACTCTTATCATAAGGACTGGGGGTAACTGCATGGACTACCCTTAAGAGAAACTTGGGGGTGACCTACATGGCTCAGCATATATTACTATAAGAAGCTTGTTAGGCAGGATGGATGGACCATTTGGTCCTTTTCTGCCATCATTACTATGATACTATGTAGTCAGTAGGCGACACTGAAGCCAATGTTCAGAAAGCCAGCGAGCAAATAAGATATCCAGCTAAAGTAAGCCAGATAACTTGTCTCGAATATTCAGTGGGATAAATATCTCACTGAATATATTTGCCTAAAGTTATCTGGCTACATGTGTCTGAATTAAATGCTAGGTGAGGAACTCAATATATCAGATCCATGGACTTCTCAGGAGCTTGTGGGGTTAATTTTCAAAAGGTTTAGGAGTCTAATGTTGGGAGTTAGACACCTAAGGGGGTTATTTTCCAACTCACGTTATGGCATTTTGAAATGCTTTAAGGCATTTTTGCATGCAAAAATCGCCTTAACACATGCAAAAAGCACTATAACGCATGGTGCGATGCAAATTTTTAAAAAGAGAGGAGTCGGAGGCGGGATTTTTATAAAAGTGGGCTGGCTTCGTGAAGCTATATCGCACAGTTTTGGGGTTTCTTTTTATTTTTTATTTATTGAATTTTACAAATTTCAGACAAAGTATCCACTTTGTGAAGAAACATGGTATTGAGTACAAAAAGAAATATTAAATTTTAGTAATCAAATTCACATTAACTATGAACAGCCAACCCCCTTTAGGCCACCATAATGAGGGGGGAGGAGATCAGCAAATAAAGGAGACCTCTTAAGGAAATAAAGAGTAAAAAATAGCAATGGCTTAGCTTACTAAGGCATACACATTCCAATAGAGGATAATTTTTAAACTCAGATGTTACTGGCTTGAATCAAAATCTTCTTAGAATCTATAAAGCTTTTAAGCTGTTCTGGTGCAAAAAATACATATTTTTCTCTATTATATTTAACTATGCATTTACATGGGAATCTTAGGAAGAAGGTTATTCCAATAGCCAGGGTATCCTGATGCAAAGCCAGGAAACCCTTCCTTCTCTCCTGAGTTGTTTTAGTTAAATCAGGAAATATCCTGATTTGGTGCTCCATGAATAATGCATTAGATTTTTTAAAATAATTCTTCATAACAATACTATTTCTTTCATTAAACAGTGAAATCAGTAGAGTGGTTTGCTCAGATATCTCAAAATTAGATGATTCTAAATATTCAGATAAATTATCTATACCAACAGAAAAAGTCTGCACGTGAGCACTGGTGTAAGAAGGTTAAAAAAAAATCACCTTCAAGCTAAGAAAGACAGAGAAAAAGAAAAAGACCGGGTGAGGCCCTCGGAGAGCCTGATTGAGGGGGAGGAGCAGCCCCTGGACGCAATAACGCAGGCGAACATGGCAGACATCAAGGCGGCGATTCAAGAAACGATTAAACCAGAACTACTATTAATTTAATCTAAATTAATGGCGCTGAATAGTTCTATTCAATCTTTTGAGACGCGCTTTGAGGAAGCCGAACAAAGGATTTCAGACCTACAAGATGGCCACCAGTCGATGCAGCAAGAACTGGTTGCGCTCGAGCAAATGGTGACTAAGCAATCGGAGCGCATGGAGGACTTGGAGAATCACTCAAGGCGATCCAATCTCTTCTTTGTTGGGCTGCCAGAGAGCCTTTCAGACCATGAGTTGCCAAAATTTCTTGAAACCTGGCTTCCCTCTGTGTTGGAATTGGCGGTAATGCATGGCCCTCTGCGCATCGAGCGCGTGCATCGCCTAGGCCCAAAGCGGACTGAGGAGTCTCGCCCCAGAGTAGTTATCGCAAAAGTGCTGAATTTCATGCACAAAAATGAAATTCTCATGGCCATACGGGGGGGAAAATCGCTTCAATATGAGAATCAACGGATCCTGGTGTTCCAGGACTTTTCGGCGGCTGTGTCACAGCAGCACCGAGCCATGGCGCCGCTTTGCTCCAAACTACATGCGATGGGGGACAGAGCGATTTTAGTCTACCCGGCCCGACTGCGTGTACCTACAAACACCGGAGTACGCTGGTTTACTGACCCAGAGGAAGCTGCGAAATTCATAGAGGAGCGAGCGAAGGTGCCTAAACCATCGACAGGGATCTCATGAGAGAGACCAGAGAGAAGCCGCAATTTGAATCTGTTCATTGGCAGCTGACTCAATGCAAGTTTGACGGAGGAGTGGGGTCGAACCCAGAGGCTTACTTCACTATTAATTGGTGGCAGGCAATGGTTACCGGTTTGGGGGGTATGCTGCCTTTGGTTATGCCGCAGTTAAATACTTAGTAAAGGTTAATAACAGACAGAGCTTCCCGGGGTGATGTGACTCTATTACCAATACTTCTGTTTTCTATTATACTGGTTAACCTCGGGGGGACAAATGCCATAACTTGAAGCAAGACAAGGATTTCTTTCATTGGTTTCCTTTAAAGTTCCCTTTAGTCATTATTCACTGTTCAAGGTGGAGGCGGATGAATGGGTCTGAGTGGGGGATGCTGATTAGCTCATTGGTGATTTCTAGCCTCCAGAAGGAGGATTAGTGGGGAAAGCAGTGGTAACTAATATGGGGGGATGAGGGGGAAGGGAGGGGAAGGGGTAAGGGGGAGGGATGTGCGTGGGGTCAGCTCCTTGGTCCGCTGTTTCGGGATTTGTGTTATGAGATATCTGCTCAGGTTCATCTGTTTATCTGCTATGTGGGGATGTTGGCATGGGGGCTCCAGCTGGGAGGGTTCTCAGGCTGCTATTTTCATATTAAGGTTTGTCATATTTCAGCCTGGAACCTGGGGGTTACTTAAAGCATGACTCACCCAACTTTGAAAATCTATTCATGGAATGTTTGTGGTGTTAACTCACCTATGAAACGAACTAAAATTTTGTCAGTCCTTAAAAAGAAAGCGGCGGATGTGGTATTGCTTCAGGAGACACATCTTAATGATGTAGAACACCAAAAGCTGCGTCAGCAATGGGTGGAGGCCGTTTATTATGCATCAGCAACAACCCGATCTGCTGGGGTGGCGATTTTAGTTTGTAAAAACATACCCCTTTCTGTCCACCAGGAGATTAAAGATCCATAAGGATGGTACTTGATCTTAGTTGCAGAATTAGATCAAAAACCACTAATACTATGTAATGTGTATGCTCCCAACAATCCTCCCCTAGACTTCTTTCAAAGGTTATATGGAGCATTATTGCCTTATATAGACCAAAACCTGGTTATTGGGGGTGACTTCAACTCTGTTAGAGATCCTATACTAGATAAGATTAGTGCCACGGCCCGAGTAATGCCACCCAGTAAAGGTATTCAGTTTTTAGAAAAGTCCTTACACTTACTGGATCCCTGGAGACTCCTGCACCCCGGGGAAAAAACTTTCACACACTTCTCTAGGGCTCATCTGTCGCAGGCTCGGCTAGAATATTTCTTTATTAGCCCCAATTTGCTGAGTCAAGTAACTCAAGCGGATATAGATGAGATCATAGTGTCTGACCATGCACCGATTTTCTTAGAAGTGACTAGATCTGTGACTCATTCTGGAGGGCGTTGGTGGCGCTACCCATATTATTTGGCGGAGGACCCAGTGTTTCAGGACTATTTACGGGCTAAATGGGATGAATACTTGAAATTCAATAGCGATCATCGGTCTGACCCTATCCAGTTCTGGTACGCTGCTAAGGCAGTGCTGAGGGGGGATGTGATAGCCTTTTTAGCCCGTCGACGAAATTTATTTGACAAACAATTAGTGCTGTTATCCACCCAGCTTCGACGGGCTCATCAGATGTTGCAGCATGCTCCCACCACTGGAGCTAGAGAAACTTACCTGGCACTCCAGAATGAGGTCAATACTTTATTGCATCAAAGGGCCAAGAAGGGTCTGGCATATTACCAATATCGATTGTTCCAGTACGGGAACAAACCGGGTAAGATGATGGCCAACCTCGTCAAATCTCAGCTGGCATCCCAACATGTACCGGCAATTTATGCTTCCTCAGGAAGATTGGTACGGGACACTCCCTCAATCTTATGCTCCTTTCAGGATTTTATTCTGCCCTCTACTCAAAGGAGCAAACGAATTTGGTCAATCTTGAGCAATTTTGCAGCCGAGTGAATATTCCCCGCCTAACGGTGGAACAACAATGTGAATTGAATAAGTCTATTTCTGAGGACGAGGTTCGGTTGGTCATCACAACGGCAAAGAAATACAAGACCCCGGGGCCGGATGGCTATATGGCCAAATTTTATGACTATGCAGAACTCCTTAATTGGCCCTCTCACTAATACTTTCAATGCTTTGATACAGTTAGGTTCATACCCACAACATATGAATTGTGCCATTATCACTTTGATTCCTAAACCGGGGAAAGACCCTTTGAAACCAGAGTCTTACCGACTGATCTCCCTACTAAATGTAGACCAAAAATTCCTGGCAAAAATTATGGCGGATCGGTTGGCCACTATATTGCCTGGCTTGCTTGGAACGGGCCAGGTGGGTTTTGTCCGACATAGATATGCCCTCTCTAATATTAGGAAGGTAATAACAGCTATGACCTTGGTCAACATGAGGACATCCCTCATTTGGTGGTCAGCCTTGACGCTGAAAAAGTGTTTGACCGAGTGGAGTGGCCTTATTTATTTCACATACTTCAATTGGTGGGACTCACGGGGTTTTTATTATCAAGCGATCCAGCTGTTGTACAATGCACCTATGGCCACTATCGTGACCAACAACTCTCATTTAGAAGCCTTTCCCATCCACAGAGGTACCAGGCAGGGGTGTCCTTTATCCCCCTTGCTTTTTGTGTTACAGCTTGAACCCTTATTGGGAGCTATTCAAAATACGCGAAATATAAAAGGAGTTCGGTTTCAGTCAGAAACATTCAAATATGCAGCGTTTGCTGATGATATTCTGGTTTTCTGACTGACCCCATTCGTTCACTGGCCAACCTTCTGGAGTTGGTTCAGAAATTTGGTTCCTTTGCTGGACTTAAACTGAATCTTGAAAAATCAGAAGCGTTGCCATTTCCCCCTTCGTTAAAAAATGCCTGGGGGACCTCATTTCCACTATCGTGGGCGTCCTCTCAGATCCATTATCTGGGAATTTATATACCGGCCCAACTACAATTATTGTATTCCAGTAATATAACTCCACTTTTAAAACAGGTAACGGAGAAGCTTGAAACCTGGCATTCACTTCCCCTTTCATTGTTGGGCTGCCTAAATTTGTTTAAGATGATTATCCTTCCTAAATGGCTTTTTCTATTTCAGAATTTGCCCATTTTTCTTAGGGCCCCGGATCGGGGGCGGCGGGAGAAAGCCTTGCGTCAGTTTTTGTGGCAGGGTAAGAGGGCGCGTATACCCCTTCGCTTCTTGCAGAATCGCTGGGGTCAGGGTGGGATTGGTGTACCTAACATACAACTCTATAATGTGGCCGGGAATCTTAGAATTATTCGAGACTGGCTTCTGGGAACACCGACCTACGTTGATCTTTTGGTGGAGAAAACCCTGGTGGCTCCGATAGGTCTGAGTTATGTATTACAGGCAGAGGCCTCCAAGATTTCTTACCCTCCACTGGTGGCAGCCTTACTGATCCCCCTTCGGCGCACTTGGCGGGTGGTAACCCAAAAATTGGGTATACCCAGACAAAGTGCTTACCTCTTAGTACCTAGGTCATGTCCTAGATGGTGAGGGCAATCTCATGTCCCATAAATATGTAATTGAACAATATGGGTTGTCTTTCAGTCACATTTTTCCCTATCTACAAATGCAATATTATGTAAACTCGCTCCCGTTGGAGACTAGGTGGGCCTAGTTCTTTCATAAGTTGGAAGCATTTTTTTCTTTATCAGCACAGAAGGTTCCCATGCTAGCTAAGTATTATAGAAAGCTTATGGGAAATAATTTGGAGGAAATTGCTACAACATTGGCTATGCGTTGGAATGGGGTGGGAGGGACGGTGGTAAAGACTTCTGACCTTCAAAGTTGTTTCAGTCATATATCTAGTATCTCCTCTAATAATTATTATCGGGAGATGCAATTTAAATTTTTATGGAGAGCCTTCATTCCACCCATAAGAGCAGTACATTACAAATTAGTGGCTTCCAGACAGTGTGGGAAATGTAATTCGGCTGAAGGCTCCTTACAACACATGTTTTGGGTCTGTATGCGAGTGAGGCAATTTTGGACACGGATGGTGCGATATTTGGAGGGGCTATTGGATGTAGTGATACCCATTACTATAGATCTGATATTGTTTGGACAGTTCTCGCACAGCAGGATTCGAGGATGAGGACCACGACTGCTAGTCCGGAAGGCCTTCGCAGTGGGGAAGAAGATGATCTTATTGAACTGGCAATCCTCCGAACTGCCTTCATATTGGCAATGGTGAAACCACTTTCATCGGCTGCTATTGATGGATAAACAATGGGCAAACACTTCCTTTCAGCGTGAACATCGCTTCCTAAGTGTTTGGGACTTCTATATTCAATCTCTTTCTCACCGGGTTCGTAGTCGTGTATTGAATGGAGTAGCCACGCGGGGTCTGAGTTCCTCGTGATTAAACTGGACCTAGTGGACAGATAATGGACCAAGGAACTGTGGGGGGGGGGGATTTCAGTCAGGGGGGAGGGGGGGAGTATGGCGTTTGGACGCTGGTGCCCTAGAGATTAATGGTTGTTTATCCGATGGGTCCCATCTCTCGTGGACAGATGATTACACACATTGTATAAGTGGGCACCAATGTATGATAATTGCTGTAAACCATTTAACTCGCCTTATTTGTTAAACTTAATAAAAACTGTTTGACTTTAAAAAAAAACCTTAACTAAGGGGGCAGCTGATTCATTTGTAAATTCCAAAATTTCTAGGAAATATCTTCTGATGGTAACCCTAGGTATCTCTCCCAACACCCTAGGAAAATTCAGTACTCACAAATTCAGATGTCTTAAGGAATTTTCAATAAATTCCACTTTCTTGTTTAGGACTGAACAGTCTTGAATGATCGTTGACTGAACATTTTTAACATGTTGTATTTCTTCTTCCATATTCCTATATTTATCAGAAATTTCCTGTCTATTCACATCATTATTCTTAACCATAGTATCCACGTGCTGTGTTAACACATTGATCATCAAGAAGCAATCTGAAAAAGCTTTCCCCAAAGAAGACATCAAGTCCCACAAACAGTCTAAGGTGACTACTGAAGGTTTTTTCAAACATACCAGTAATCCATTTGTTGAAACATTCAATGCTGATAAACTTCCACCTCCATTTTCAGCCATTTTATATGGAGCAGTCGGTGCAGTTAGAATAGCGTCCTTTCCATGAATCAATGAAGAGCTAAGAATGGGATGATCCAATGGCGTTGCTCCCTCAACCTCTGACAACTGGGTCTCCTCACCGGGACTCCATGCGGGGTGTGGCGTCATGGCCTCTCGTGCTGTCAGCAGTCTCCGCTCAACCTGAGGGCTCAGCAAAATCTTGTCCGAAGTCCTCCTCCACATGCCAGGACAGCCGGAGCTTAAGCCTCCAGTTGAGTTATAGCTCCTGTGCACTGCAAGATGGTCTTCTGTCCAGGCAAGTTGAAGGGATTGAGGGATATGTTCTAATTCTCCCTTTTCTTTTTGTAGGCATACCGGTGCAATAACAAGAAACCAATTCGAGAAGAAATATAGGAATGCACAAGTTAAGTCACCATCTTGGCTCCTCCCCCAATGACTGATATCACATAATTGTAACACTGAAAATAGCTATGCCTGTTTCATTGGAGGGAGAGAGAGAGAGAGAGAGAGATAGAGAACCAAGCCATGATGCCCTCATGCTAGATAGGTATTTATATATCTATGGGAGGCCATCCTAGCAACTCAAGGTGAGGTTTAGGTATTAGTATAGGGGTTAGGGGCCATTTTGACATTCAAAGTGAGATGTACGAACAGAACAGTGCTCTCTTGTGAAGATTTGATGACCTTCGGAGTGAGGAAACTCACCCAAAGATGAGATTTGGGCAATGGTCTCTCAACCTAGCTTGATGTTACCTAGGTAGAGTGTCCATCAAGCTAGGTTGAGAGAACATTGCCCAAATCTCATCTTTGGGTGAGTTTCCTCACTCCGAAGGTCATCAAATCTTCACAAGAGAGCACTGTTCTGTTTGTACGTCTCACTTTGAATGTCAAAGTGGCCCCTAACCCTTACACTAATACCTAAACCTCACCTTGAGTTGCTAGGATGGCCTCCCATAGAGATATAAATACCCCTCTAGCATGAGGGTATTATGGCTAGGTGTTCTCTCTCTCTCTCTCTCTCCCTCTCTCTCTCTCCCCCTCCCCCTCTCCAGGAGGGCCCTGATAGCTTGGCTGGCTCTCCAGGAGCTTAAAACTGCTAAACATGCTCTCTCTCCCCCCTCCCCCTCAGTGGTTGTATGTAGGAAACACAGCAATTCTGGCACTTATTGCAAAGTGTGAAAAAGTTATCACAATTTGTGCTAAGAGAGTGCTTCACATAGGTATTATTGCAATAAACTGCCTATTATCATAAAACACATCCCTTTTCCTATCACATGTGATATTTAGTGCATTTTGATAAATCCAGGCCTAAGATAGCATTCATTGTCATAAATAGGCTATTATCATAAAACATACCCTTCTTCCTATTACATGCAATAGTTTGATGAATCTAGCCCTAATTTAGGGAATGAACATTAATCAATGTGGTTCTCCAGCTAGAGCAACCAACTTTTATCTTGTGAGTCACTAGATCAAGCTCCATCAGATCTACCAATATTCCCTGTTTTACAATGTTGTAGCTGGGTCACTATCTGCCAGTAAATGTTCAGTGAGCAAATATTACTGTTTAAACATATTATTACATAGTTAAAAATATTAGTGTTTTTGTAAAGTAGAATAAAATTTCCTTCATAGTTTTGAAAAACCAATTATCTTTGTACTTTTTTTTTTCTAACCATGTAATAAATTTGCATGCTATTGTAGACGAGTTTTACCCAAAACATTTGTTTGGTATTTAGTGAAAATTCTTCATCATGCCATATGCTTTTATAATTTCAAAATATGTAAAACATAGAGTATCTGATTTTCCTCTGTATAATTTAACTATTTCTACAACAATAATTGGATTATAACAAAGCTTGAAAAAACATCATAACATCTAATTTGCAATATATTCTCTCAATTTATTTCACCAATTACTTTTCAGATTTTGAGGTAACATTAAAACCTTCCTCATTTAAATGCAAACAGATCTGTATCATAATGCAGCTGTTGCAAAACAAAGCAAATGCATATCAAATATAACCCTTGATATTTTAATAAACAAATGGAGGATACACTACATATTTTTTGTGTGATGTTTAATTACATGGTTTGAAGAAGAAATAACAAATGCTAATGGTGGAATTAAAGGCTTTTAAGATTTATCTTGATGAAACAGCGTATACACTGATTATACAGTATCTTGGCACACTGCTAGATTTATGTAGATGAATTTACCATTCACAGACAACTCAGCATTTTTTTTAGATTAAAACAATGCTTCAGTTTTATTCATTATTAGCACTGGATACTACTATAAAGCAGCAGGAAATGCTCAAGCAATAATTTTTGATGTACAAAAAATATCATTTGGTAAAAATCATAATCAAATGTGACTATGCTATTATAAGTTTATGAAAAAGATGTTGCACAGAGCAGCAGACTTTCAGATGACACTCAATAAAGTGTTAGGTTTATAGAATTTGAACAGTAAGAAAGAGCCTGGTTTTAATAAACTGTAAGGTAGCAAAATGTGTTTTACAAGTCATTATCCTGAATTATAGGAAATAGGCAAGACCTTTAGCGACTGGCAGGCCAGAAGAATTAGATTTATTTTTTAAATGAATAAAATGAATGTCAATAAAATCAAGAGTGATACTGAATCTGTGTCTCTCCCAAAGTGAATTGCACTCTTTGCTCATTAATTTGATCTTTAAGCCAACTCTTAATTCATTACTTATTGTGGCCTGAATCTATTAAATGTCACTATCATTCTAACTGAATACAATTGGTTGGTGGCATTAGACTAGTCATTTTGCTTTCCTCCAGACTTCTGCTGCCTGGCAACTTTTGATACTTCTATTTGTCATGCTACACAAATTTTTTTTTTTTCATTTTTTCCCAAACATTTCTATATAATTGCCATTTATCGCTATATATAAATTGTTATAACTCTTTGGTATATGAAGTTAGAGGACCATGCCATATGACAGCAAAACTATTGTGCATTAATATTATATTCATACTATACATGGCCAGTACAGTGAACACAATTTAAACAAAGAACCAGAGAAAATGATAGCAGGTAAAGAGCACAAGGTCCATCTAGTCTTCCCATTCCTGTTTCAAAAATGCAGAGCCAACCCCAGGGTAGGCAACTCCTGTCCTGGAATGCCACAAACAGATTTGGTTTTCAGGAAATCCATAATGAATATGCATGAGGAATATTTGAATGCACAGCCTCCATTTTATGCAAAAACATCTCATGCATATTCATTGTGGATGAAAACTGGGCCTGTCTGTGGCACTTCAGGACTGAAGTTGCCTATCCCTGGCTTTCCCAGTCTAAGATTTTATCTACACTTCCTCACATCCAAGGATCTTCTCTGTTTATCCCAAGATTTCTTAAATTCGGTTACTGTTTTGGTTCTTAGTAAGAAACTATTCCTTGTTTCCATTCTTGTATTCTGTGCCACAGCTGTTGACAAACACTGCACCTAGTAGCAAAACAATTAAGAACGCTAGTTTCAAATGGCAAGCTAATCATTAAGATAATTTATGTATCTGGACTGTAACTATATTACTACAAATTTTACCTTTAACAGTATCATCCATATTACTATGTTCACTGCTTGTGGGATGGCTCTGCAAGCGGTTACACTTACACTGACACCATCAGTTGAATCTGGTCACTTGATGCAGAAAGGAAATACCATCACTGCTATTCTCCTAGGAGCGTGCACACCAGGCTATAAAGGCCCCACAGCTGGAATCCCTGCTCTCGGCGCCCTGAATGACATCACATGGCCGGGTATTTAAACCCCAACCATGCAACTCAGCATTGCCTCAGCAAAGGTTGCAGGTCTGTCAAGCCTTGCTCCAGTCAAATCTTGTTCCAGTCAAGCCTGTTCCAGTCAAGCCCTGTTCCGGTCAAGCTTTGTTCCAGTCAAGCCTTGGCCCACTCCAGTCTTCAGCTTTGCTCCTCTCCAGTCTTCAGCTTTGATCCACTCCATTCTTCAGCATTACTCTGCTCCAGTCTTCAGTCTTGCTCTGCTTCAATTCTCAGTCTTACTCCGCTCCAGTCTTCAGCCTCAGCCTTGCTCCACATCTGTCTTCAGCTCCAGCTACAGCCGAGTCTTTAGTTTCAGCTTGTCTTCAGACTTGTCCAACTCGTCAGAGTTGTCCATAATCACAGTCTTCTGGACCTTGTCTTAGTCTGGCTTGTGCAAAAACTCATTTGCCTGCTGTCAACATAGTCCACAGGTCTCTACCTATGAGGTTGCGCCAATTGCACCACAACAAGAGGGGCTCTCGTTCACATTGCTCACAACACATATTTTATGATTATTTTAAAGATAGTTTTTAAATAAATTACAATTTGTTTTTTAAAAGTTTTAACATATTTCAATTGTTATGTGAAATACAATATACCTAGGGACCTTTGGTTTTTTTAGGTGTTTTTTTTAATTTTACCTGGGATTTTCAAAGTTATAGCTAAAATGTCAGTGGAAAAATGACTTTGATATAACACACAGGAGAAAAAATCAGTGGAAAAAGTTATTCACCAATTTCTTCTTTGTTTTAACATTGAAATACCTAGGCAAAAAAAAAAAAAAAAACTGAAAACAAAGATCCCTAACAATACCACACACTACAGTTGTGCTCATAAGTTTACATATCCCTGCAGAATTTGTAAGATCTGTAACATTTTAAGAAAATATGAGTGAGCAGACAAAGCACGTTTATTTTTAATGTGCTTCAAATTAAACTATTTTATGTATCACAGAATAAGCACAATCATTACACAAAACAAAACAATACAGGAAATAATAAAATGGTCATGTTCAAAGTTTTGCATCCCCAGGAATGATAACTTTCAAACAGCCACGCGGCTGTATATGTATGCGCATATGCCAGCTCGTGTCCAGAGATATATCCATTTTCTAACATGCACATGTCTATGAGTGTATTTTATAAAATCAGCAGTACACACGTACATGTACATACAATTTTATATGGGCACGCGTATATGGGGGGATTTTATTACTATGCATGCTGATGCAATTAAAAGTTTCCCCAGTACATCCCCAGTTCGCCCAGGTAAAGAGTAGGACTTCCTAACCCCCTAATTAACCTGCCTCCCTTTTACCCTTTTAGCCCCAACCCTTCAAACCTCGCTAACTAGCCTCATTTTTTTTATTATAGTTACACGCCATCCATAGCAGAAGTAAAGATACGGGGATAGGGACCCTGGCACAAACTTGTGCTCATAAATAATTACGTGCTGTTTTAATGCTAACATCCAGGAATTCTCATGCCCAGTCTAGACCATTCCTACGCCCCACACCTTTTTTCCCAAAAATGTTTGTGCTCATACCGGGAGATATGCATGTACTCGTGTGTTTTTAAAAATCTGCAAAGTGCGCACTAGCCCAAGAGACGCATGTATCTCCTGGCTTTGGTGCACGCCAAGCTTTAAAATTTTACCCCTTAGTTCTTAATATCATGCATTTCCCCCCTTTGTATCAATGACAGCTTGCAGTTTTTTGTGATAGTTGTGAATGAAGCTCTTTATTTTCTCATGTGGTCAAACAACCAATTCCTATTGGCAAAAAGCATCTAGATCCTGTAAATTCTTTGGTTGTCCAGCATGAACTAAATGTTTGAGTTCTCCCCAAAGTGGCTCAATGATATTAAGGTCAGAAGACTGTAATGGACACTCCAGAACCTTCACTTTCTTCTGACGCAGCCAGTGAAGGGTTGACTTGGCCTTATATTTAAGATCGTTGTCATGTTGGAAAGTCCAAGTGTGCCCCATTTGCAGCTTCTTGGTTGATGAATGCAAATTCTCCTCCAATATTTTCTGATAAGATGCTGCGTTAATCCTGCCATCAATTTTGACTAAATTCCCTTTGCTGCTGTAGCTCACCCCCCCCCCCCCCCCCCCCCCCCCCCCCCCAAAAAAAAAAAAAAGCAGAGATCCATCTCCTTGCTTCATGGTAGGGATGGTATGCTTCTCTTCATGACGTTTATGGTTGTGACCATAAAGTTCAATTTTGATCTCATCTCTTCAAATTATTTAGTTCCAGTATTTTGGATGCTTCTCTAGGTCCTGTTTGTTGTATTGTAAGGAGGCTGTTTTATGGCATTGGTGCAGCAATGGCTTTTTCTGGCAATTCTACCATACAGCCCATTCAAGTATCTCCTTATTGTGCATGCTGAAACACCCACACCACTTTATTTTAGAGAAGACTATATCTCAGTAGAAGTTGCTTGTGGGTTTTTCTTTGCATCCTGCCACATTTTCTTGGCAATTGTGTTTGAAATCTTTCTTGTTCTACCTTGGTATTAACAGAACCCATAATTTTTCACTTCTTGATTAGAGTTTGAACAGTACTGATTGGCATTTTCAAATCTTTGGATATCTTTTTATATTCTTTTCCTGCTCTATAAAGTTGAACTACTTTTGCTTGCAGATCCTTTGACAGTTGTTTTGCTTTCCCCATGATTCAGTAACCATCAAAGTCAGTGCAGCCCTGGATGAAATGCACAAGAGTTTTTCAAGAGCTAAGAAACTCATTGACTATTTATACACAAACACTAATTACAATAAAACAAGGCACAGGTGTAGATACCTACCCTTTACTGTCATCTCAACCCGAGTGTGTCTACTTGAGTGTATATTATCAGCACAAACATTAAAGAGTATGCAAAGTTTTGAACAGGACAATTTGTTTTTTCCTTTATTGCTATGGTTTGTTTAATGAGTGTGCTATTCTGTGATGCATAATTTGAAATACATTAAAAATATGAGTGACTGATCACTCATATTTTCTTAAAATGCTACCCATCTTGCAAATTCTGCCAGGGGTATGTAAACTTACGAGCACAACTGTATATTAGAACTCAATACTGCAAAAAGATATTTATCCTTAAATAAAGTAGTGTATAAAGTGCATAACTTTCAAGTATTTATTGGCCTTATATTTTATATAATAGCTTATACAATATATATACATCCTTGCTTTACAAAGTGATAGTAACTGAAAAATTATAAATATATAAATAAATCTTACAAATGAATGTGAATTACAAGTGACATAATGATACGAGATTTCATCTTGAACTGAAGTAAAGATCAAAGCTGTTCTGCTTGCATCAGTCAATGCAATCAGTTAGAAGACACAATGAAAGACAACTGCTTAAAAACCTACTAATTTATGACAAGAACTTGCATTGTACAAATGTCAGATCATAGACCATCATGTTTCCTATATAAACATTTATTAAGCAATATAAGTGTCTTTATCGGAATGCCCAAGGGTGCATTAATAAAAAAAAACTGTATAGTCCTAAATTATAAAGCAGGGCAGACGTGATCTCAGGCCTGTTTTGATGAGGGAGTATAAATAATTAAGGATATTTCAGAGTGATTCCACATCATCAGCTTCTACAATAGGCAAAGCTTCTCAACATTTCAAAAGTGGCAATTATCTCATTTCATCATTTTAATGGCTTTTTCAAAGTGATCAGATTTACAATGTTATGTTTTGTCATTTTCATTTATTATCAAAAAATATGTTCCTCAAAAGAATTGAATAGGTTATCAGATACACTTTTCAGCTAACCCTATACATGGAAATCAAGATTTTTTAGCATGGATTTCATTCAGATCACTTTCCAAAAATACAGGAGGCCATTTTTCAAAGTGTTTTACTCCCATTAATCGGCTGTCTGAAAATTATCCTCCTTCAATGCAGCTCCCATCATAATCCCTCTAGATCTGAAAATACATTATTTATGAATTAATTTTAACTTGACTTGTAGATAGGATGAAAGACTTCCTGCAATATATTCTTCTTTAATCAATAGTTTCTCTCTCTTAAAAATTTTGACCATGTTCATCCTAGTTTGGTCTGTATCGTCTCCATGCTTTTAGTAATCAAAAATGTAAAAGTTGCCATTAATGAATGACCTAACTCTTCTGATTGTAAAAGAAATTGTCTAGTAGATTGTTTTTTTTTAATATTTCTAGACATTTTTCAAAGAGATTATTAATAAAATTATGTTTCTGGAAGAATGATGTCTATGAATACAAAGTCACTATTTTTTTGCTTGTAATTTGATGCTAATGATTATATTTTTTCAGGATACTAAGTGATAATTTATACTTTATATAATGTTTATTTAGATTTTAACTGTGGTACATAACTAGTTTGTCATTTTAATAGTTGTGGTCTGCTTTGTTCACATTCTATACTTGTAAAATGTGGAATAAAAATATGCAAATTAATGTTAATTAATTTAAAAGTCTCTATTGTTAACTCCATCTCTTTCCTTTTGTTAAGTGAAGAATAATATTGTTGTAGCTAGCTCCCCTGTAAGTAAGTCTCTTTTTCTTAAATTAAGGCATTTACCATGATTAGTTCTAGCATATGCTGGATGAAATTCTGGTTTGCCTTAAAATGTAATACAGATTGCAGCCTTAGAATTCAATTTATTGTATTTCTTTCCAAGCTTTTACCGTCTTTCCTGCTTTACTCTTCTAAGCTAAGAAGTGCTGTACAAAGTTACTTCTATGGTATTATTTATGTACAATAATACATGATGATCTTCATTAATTTGTAACAAGACAGAGCTAAATTATAGTGATTCAATTTAGCAGTAATGATACATCACATTGAATTACTAACTTCTGATAAGAAACTGGCAATACTAAGGAGCCAAAGACCAGTGCATGTGACAAGTAATTATGCTCTCACTTTTACACTGATATTTCTGCTATGAAAATGAAAAACACATAACTGTGGCAGGTGCAATTTGCCTCTTCCCCCCAGCCTGTTTATTGTTCTACCCATCCCTCAACTCAAGGTGTCCTTCTTTTAAACCATACCTGTTAAAGAAAACCCTGTATCAGACTGCTGTTTGAGAAATCATCAATTACATATAATAATTTAATCACTGAATATCAACAAATATGCTACCTTCTTAAGTACCCATAGGGTAACCATGCCCTCGTCAGCTGTATTTCCATTCATAAGCGATCAAAAAGCATCATGAAGAATACTCAATAAGCATCATGCTGTTGCAGGGCTGGCCATAGAAGCCAACCCCTTCTATGCATTTCATTGTCTGTGATGCCAGGCCATCAAAGACTCATGATGGGGCTGATGTAATAAGGTGTGCTGAAGCTGCTGCGGGTTTGTGCGTGCCGCTGCATGTGTTTTTCCGCACAAAGCCCTAATAAGGGTTTTGAGTGCTTGCACACCCATGGTTTTTCTGCTCAAGCGCATGCAAAAGAGGCGATTATCTATTTATGGGTAATGCAGGGAGCCATGCTAGCAGGGAAATCAGGTTAGTGTGGGTTTTTTAATGCGGGTTTTTAGTATCTGGGTCAGGGCAGGAGGTAAGTGAAAGCATCGGTTTGGAGATCAGTTGGATGCTTTTGCAGGTCAGCCAAGCAACGGACGGAATGGGTAGCAAGAAGGCAGCTTCTCAATGAGGCAGAATCACCGATCTGCATTTCACTTTCTTGCTGGCAGTTGATCATGAAGGGGTTAAATATTGCTCTACCCACTTTCACATCAACTTCTGCACCACTAATTTATTCATTTTTTTGAAAAAGAAAGGCTTTTTCCCCAAGAATCAATCGAGGCATTCACATGCTGATGAATGTCCATGCAGGTTTCTGTGCGGATGTTTGTGAGTTTTACTACATAGGGCGCGTATGTTTGGTATGTGCGGATTTTATGTGTATATCTATCTAATAGCATATGTGGCCGTTATTACATCCCATGCTTTTCCTGTTTTTTAACGTGCATGCCAAAAAAATCCATGCAGAAAAATCAGCGCGAATTTCAGCGCAGGTCTTATTACATCGGCCCCCATGGATGGTACCCACATTATCCTGCACTTCGATCATTGATTATAGATAAACATTGGCTGCAATGCTAAGCTGTCCTGGTTTGTAAAAGAGCAGGTGTCATAATATTCAACCTAATTCTTTTGGTTGGTGAGCGGGCCAATTCCAACAATCGAAGCCAAAGTCTTGAGAGACAACTCATCTCAGCTCTACCACACCCATGCAACAAAGGGACAGGAAGGCGAGTTACTTGGTATTCCTTGTCTGATCACTTATCAACACAATACTTGCTGTGAGCCTTTGAACGTGATCCATCCTGCAGAACCCTGCTGTGAAATTTCAGAGTTTTCTCCTTCTATTCATTGTACCATGTTGCATATAAGCCATTCACAAACTGGGGGGGGTGGGGTGCTGGGCAGGAAAAGCCGATGAAAGAAGGAGGCTAGTGGGCTGCCCATCCCACACTTATATTGTGGTCACTGGTCCACCCCAGAGCCTCCAACCCTTTTCCTGATCCACTCCCCTTGGTAGCTGGAGGCGAAGCACCATCCCAGTTGTGACCTTCTCACCCTCTAATAGGGGGATGGGTCAGCTCCTCAACAAAGATAGGTGCAATTCACCTCCTTTCCCCAGCATATTTATTGTCCCACCCATCTCACAACCTGTTCCCTCTCTTTTAAACTGTATCCGTGACAGAAAACTATCAGACTGCTGCTTGAGAAAGAAGATATTTATTGGATGTATATGGCCTCAGTACAAGCCTATTACATATATTAATTTAATCACTATATATCAACAAATATGCTATCAAACTTCTCAAATATCCATAAGGTGATTACACCCTCATCGGCTTCAGTTCCATGTATAAGTGATCAATAAGTATCTTGAAGAACACTCAATAAGCATCATGCTGTTGCAAGGCTGGCAACAGAAGCCAACTCCTTCTGCACATTTTACTGTCTGGGATGCAAGGCCATCAAAGCCTCGCTCCTCAGGTTGTCCTGCACGTCAATCATTGATTACCAGGTAATCAGACCAGAATGACATATCATTGCAATGATATGTCATTCTGGTCTGAAAAGAGCAGGAGTCACAATATGCAACATAATTCTTTTGGTTGGTGAATAGGCCAATCCCAGCTGACAAAGCCGAAGTCAACAGGTATCTCAGCTTAGCTCTATCACACCAATGCAACAAAAGGACAGGGCGACTGATTATTTGGTATTTCCTTGTCCAACCAACTTAAGAACCTAATACTTGCTGTGAGCCTTTGGACATAAGTCTACTCTGCCACAACCTAATGGCAGTGAAACCTCACTTGCTGAAGGCTCCTCACCAGTCTAGCTGCAGCCATATCCCCCAAACTCAACCACTCTGTTGAAAGCTGCAAACACATCTGGGCCTATGTTCGAACTTGGTAAGACAGCGCACAACTGTATCACACCCCATACTACTGTGTGTATGCCAGGACCCTATATGACTCTTGTTAGTGCTTATCAGGGCCCTGTCTAATAAAATCCACTACTATCCGACTGATGTTACATGTAAGCTGTGCCATCATGTAAAGGGAGAGTCACAAAAATTGCAGGGACTGCCAAGTGTAAATAGATATCTGCCCAATTATGTGCAGTGCAATCAATGCACTTTCTTGACTTACCAAGTCACTCAGTGTTACCAATCTTAGACTTAGCAATATTGTATATGAAATTAATCGCACTTGATCCAGTCATAAGCAGCAGGCCTGTACATCAAACTCAGTAAAGCATACTGAATAAAGCCAATTGAATCACTGCTCCAATCTGGCTAAAGTCTGTTATCTGGACCACTGTCCTAACCACTGTCCTAATCTTCCTTGAAAAACCACTCCTTAAGGATGTTGAACATGAGTCCAATTCTTTAGCACATGGGTAGGATAAGCCACCAGTAGGCCTAAACAGGACAAAGGCAAAGCAGGGGACAGACAAACAGGGTAGACCACCAGGAGGCCTAGATAAGGCAAGGTCAAGACAGGCAACAGACAGACAAGATAGGCCACTGGGAGGCCTAGACAGGACACTGGCAAGGTAAGCACCACAAAAACAGGATAGGCTATTGGAAGGCTTAGATGATCCAAGGGCAAGACAAGGGATATACAAGCTAACTAGGCCATCGAGAGACCTAGTTAGGACAAGGGCAAGGAATACATAGACAAGGAGGGTCACCGGGAAGACCAAACAAGACAAGGCACAGAACATAGGCAAGAAGGGCCACCAGGAGACCCAAACACAACAAGAACAAGGCATGATACACACAGGCAAGAAAAGCCACCAGAAGACTCAAACAGGACAAGAGCAAGGAAGGGTAGCACAAGGAAAGGCAAACAAGGAGCCAAGGTAACTTAAATGATGAGGCTGAGAGCTGAATGAGGGATGGTTTTATAGGGCTGGCTTTGCTGCATCATACAGCCTTCAAGGTGGAGGCTACAGTAGATTTGAGTACAGCTCACTGACGACAACTGCTGCCTGGAGAGGCACCTAACAGCCAATATTATTACACTTCTCTGAGGCTATATACAATAATACGTGCACAATTCCAAATGGGGCAAGCATAGATGAACGAAAGGGGTACAAAAGAAAAAAAAACTTCTCAAAGATGGGAGAGCTAAAGCAATCACTCTGAAGAATTACCAAGAACTGTAGGTCAAGATCCTCAAGCTCATGTGCCCAGACTGAATAAATAACTTACCGACCAGACGATGACAGCAACATGTATAGAGACCCTAACATGTGCATGCTGTCTAAAGGCTAAGTAACACATACACCACTGCCAAAGGTAAATCACAACAAGTGCAGATTTCTGGATGTTATAAATGACTTGGTGAAGAAAGGAAAAATTTGATGACATGCAGAAAATGCCAATGTATGCGCGAGCAGGGCATGCCCCATGTGACACTGCCTAACCTGGATATCTGATAGTTATCAATTGTGGGCTGAGAGATCTGAGGCAGTGGTATCCAGATAATTGTTTTGGGAACTGAATAATTATAACCTAAGAAATATCAGGTGGCCCCTGCTGAATATTTACAGAATACTCCTAAGTGATGTGCTATAGGTACAGCTAAAAAGGCAGCATACAGTGTGACAGACGCCAGACTAGTAAGCACTGTACTGTCCCCCTCTGTAAGATTACCTGATAATTAAGAAGGGAAAAGCAATAGCGGCATAAGGGAATGTTAGACAACCTTGGCTGAATCATCTCTAGAGACGAGAAAGTGAAAGCAGCTAATCGACTCGTATAAAGGTCAGCAAAGATGCATAGAATCAGCACCTAGGGACCAGATGCCTAAATGCAATAAATGACCTTCTAATCAAAACAGATGAGACCAAATTTCAATCTATTGCTTAGCACAGGCATGTGTGCTATCTGTAGGAGCCAAGTGACATGCGCATCACCACCAGAGGTAAGTTCAGCAGGGAACAGGCGCCCAGATGCAGTAAATGAACTGCTGAAAAGAGAAAGCAAATAACTATGGATTTTCTGGATATTGCCATTCAGGGATTCTGACATGTGTGTGCTATCAGAAAGGCCCAGTGACATAAAAAAGGCAACAGGGAAGGGAGAGACATGGAAAAATTGCCAGAGAACAGAGGTGGAGCACTTGATGCTGCTATGCCTGGAAATCTGATACCGATCAGTCATGTTTAAGGGCACAAGTGTGAATGCAAGTGAATTGTTAAGGCATAGCAATTTATTAATTCTATTTTATTGCATTAATTTTTTTAATTCCCTTGAGCAAATAATTTGCAGACTGCAGACACAAAATATACCAAAGCGGCATCCTTGCTAACCTATATCGATCTCTTAATTTAAAGAAAATGGACACAGCTGCTCCATCCCTTGATTATGCACAATGCGCTGCCACAAATGGTGGAGAATCCCATATGCAGTGAATGACCTGGACAATAAAATTGATATGCCGTATTTGAAAAGATTATCCCCAAACTCAGGGCTAGATTCATCATGCCGTGCGGAATGATGATCTGCCGCGATAAAGGGGGCAGGGGGCGAAAACAGAGGCGGGGGGCACTAGTGTGCAGCCGGTTGCACACTATCGCCCCCATAGTGCCACACTAAAAGATGGTGCTATTTCCCGCACTACTGCCAGCGATAATGTCCAAAACATTATCGCCGGCAGTGGTGCCATCACCCCATTTCCCTAAACCCCTCCCTAACTCCTCCCAAGCTCTACCCCTTCCCCTAATTTTAATTTTACCGCTGTGATAAGCCCATTATCACGTGTGTAAGGGCGTTATCGCGTGCAATAATTCCCTAACGAACATGATAATGGGCTATCGCAGGTTGAAAAATAGCCCCCTCAGTGACACTGACATGCGTGCACTATCTGGGTTTTAAGGATATTTGGGCACCGCTGCCAGAGGCAATACCATGTGGTGTCCTTTGCTGAAGTTAATCCCCAGTGATCCGTGTGCAACTCTACATTTACTAAGTCCTAAAAATCAAAGCACTTTTAAAACTCTTGCAAAAGTTACAAATAAATCTAGAGAGAGACTGAGTTCTACTAGAGGCCTGGTCACATCTGGATGGTCAGTTTCTGACATCTGTTAATGTTGTAGATGATTGTTATCGGTTTTGACAAAGTGTGCAGCTTGCCTGATGAGGCAGTAGCTTATGAGAATTAACCTGTACATCAATTTGGTAGCATCATTTTAATAACATGATAAATGACCAAATGATGGAAAAGATCACTGCTCTCAGATTTTGAAAGCATAACTGCCTAAATGCAATGTGACACAATACAACATAAACATCTTTTCTGAGCTGAAACCAGTCAAGGCTTTTGCATAACTGCAGATGACATGTCATGCAGGTTTTACAATATAGCTCTAGAGAGAAAGGCCATGGGCATTGCTTTCACAGAAGTAGATTAAAATTTACCAAATAATGTGTACATATTCATCATAGCTAGCAGTGATGCTTAGTGATTAGAGAACACTATAAATGTGGAGGCCTAAGTGTGAATCCCTGTGACATTCAGCTCTAGCCTTAATTCTATAACATTTCTGAACCAGAAAATGTCTTATTGTCTGGAAATATTCAGCTTGCTATAAAAAGATATCCAATACTATATCCACAAATCAAGCAATATACGATCCATGAAAGTATTTGGGATCCATAATCGGAGAATAAATCTATTTCTGCATTTAAATACTAGGATATTCAATGCATATGAAAAATCAGGAATCCAAGGTCAAAAATTAAAATCAGAACATGAGATTCATCCTCTCCTGCCCAAGATGTGCACTTGACAAGAAAATCCTGCAAGTCGAGAAACAGTCTGCATAGAAATACTGTTACAAATGCAAGCTTTTTTGTGAATATCCATGGTATAAAGGAAGTACAAAGTATTTGAAGTGCAGTGTCCCTGTTATGAATCTGAGACACATCCCAGACACAGGAAGTATCTCACTGTGTATGTAGGTTTCCTTTAGATCAGAGGACATAACGGGTCTCCTTAGTTTAAAGGGAATTATGAACTCTTCCCTCTTTCTGAATTCTTCAAGGTCTGGGATGGAATTCTCCTGTTTTTTTTAAGAATGAGAAAGTAGTTGGATTAAAGTCCCCATCCTCTCCCCTGTAGCAGGACAGGTTCAAGGATTTTGGATTGCAAAAAGGAAAACATTTTCAACCAATGTAGGTTCTAGTATTACGTGAGTTTTAGTGCATTTTTGAGAAAGCATAGGAAGCAAAGGTGTCTCCTGGGTTGCACTTCTCTTAGGGGGTCATTTTCCAAAGATTTCGCATGCGGATATCTAAATCGGGGCAGAGTCCTCACCAGAAGGGGAGGGGTCGGGGCGGCCTCGGGGGTGGACTCCGCGATGACTTCGCTGACGGCGAAAAGATAGGACAACTTATCGCTGCCAGCAGCGCGCCCAATAGCGCCACCTTTCATGGTGGCGCTATTGGGTGCGAAAGCCGGCCCCCTGCCCCCCGTTACTGCCAGATATTCTAAGGTGTGTGACCTTAGAAAATCCAGGCCTTAGAGTAGTAGAAATTATCAGCTTTCTCTGCTCAGGGCCTGATATCAGAAATCTTCCTGCTTATAATGATAACAGCACAATATGTAGAGCCTATAGTATCCAAACTCATTGCAGCAAGCAAACTCATCTGTGAAATGTAAGGGCCAGCTGTCACAAACCAATACATTTATAGAGTTTAATCTTATACTTAAAGTACATTAATAATTACCATGCCTGGATGACAAAACCAGACACTCAACATATCCTTGGGAACTAGGGATGTGCTTGGAAAAATGTTTCATTTCGTATTTTGTTTGGGGTTTTTTTTGTTTCATTTTTAAAAATATTCTGTTTCACTGTTTCCCTTTTAACATGCACTGAAATGATTTAGGGAGCAATAAAATGTTTAGTCCATACTACATCATTTCAGCACAACTTAAAACACTTTGGTGCAAACTAAGAGGAATCAGCATGTCCCTTTGAGGAATCTCTACTTCCCAGCTGATAACCCTTGCCCACTCCCACACACTTTACCGAGCATGCCCCAGCCTCCTGCATCCCTGAGAACTCTCTCTTCCCACTTACTTTCATGTGCCTCGGTCCTAATGGGGAAGGAGTAATCCCCAGTTGTTTCTGCCTCACTTTGTCATATAGCCAGCACTGTTTTGGATTATAGCTCCTGCAAGGTAGGATTACAGCTCCTTCCCAGGTAGGATGCAAGGGCATAAGAGAGTAAGTGGAAAGGGGAATCTAGCGTTATCAGCCAAAAGGTGGGGCTTCCTCAAGGGGACATTTTGATGCCCTTTAATGTAAACTAAAATGTTTAATTTACACTAGGGATGTGCAGAAGGAAAAAATTTGTTTTGATTCGTTTTTCGTTTCACCGGGACCCTAATTCGTTGCATTAGTTTTATTCGTTTTCCGTTTTCCCATTAAAGTCAATGGGGGAAGTATTTGCAGCCTATTTTTGGCTGCAGACTTGGGGTTTTCTTATCAATTCTGATGAAACTTCTGGGGATCAATCATCAGAACGAGAAAATAGCTCCAAGGTACTTAAGATTGTGGCAAAGTGGCACCAAAGTGGCAAGAATAGCCTAAGGCACTGTAAAGGGACAAAGGGTTACTAGGAGTGCAAAGCAGCAGCAAGAGTATCAAAAACACACCACAGCTTCAAAAGAGAGCACCGATAACAGTTGCATGAACCCTCGAAGGCAGCACCACATGCAAAGTGGCAAGAAAAGTGGCATCAACATCCTACAGCACAATGAAGGGAGAAACATAGCAAGCAGAAAGAGTGCCAGAAGAAACCACAAGGCGCTGATAAAGGGACAAAGCAGCAGAAAGACTAGCACCAACACACTGAGGAACCATGATAGTGGCAAGAACACGACAAGGAGTAGAGTGAGTCATCTGGTGTATGGCAGCAAGGCAGAGTGTCAGAAAGTTGATAGGAGCAAGACAGGCTGGCAGAGTGGAGGTAGTCTGGTCCCTGTGGTTTACATAGGGGCAAGACAGGTTGGCAGAGCTGAGGTAGTCAGGTCCCTTTGGTTTTGATAGGGTCAAGACAGGCTGGCAGAGTGGAGGTAGTCTGGTCCCTGTGGTTTACATAGGGACAAGACAGGCTGGCAGAGCTGAAGTAGTCAGGTCCCTTTGGTTTTGATAGGGTCAAGACAGGCTGGCCCCGGGGAGAGTTCCTTTTCCTTTGTGCAGGAAAGGGCTCCCTAGAATGGGTTCGCCTCTAGAGTGGGGTGTTTCCTTTGGCATCTAGTGAGCTCTCGCTGGTCTTTTAAAATCTTGTGGACGTAGCAGATATACAACGAGAATTTTGAAGGCCAAGGCGGAGGAGGTTTCCATGTGAACAGCGGTTCAACATGGGTCAGTGGGTGTTAAGAGATAGGCTGGCTACACCCGGGGAGAGTTCCCTTTCCTTTGCGCAGGAAAGGGCTCCTTAGAATGTGTTGTTGGCACTTATCTAGCTATGATAGACTGATCCCTGATCTTCTCCCTGATCTTCCCACTGCCTGCCCATTAAATATCTGGCTATCTACTTAGCTGGATAAGTTCTTAACTAACTATACGGCAACCGCCGAACATAGCCAGATATTCAGCAGCTGCCACTTATCTGGAGAAAATGCTTCTTATCCAGCTAATTTAGCTATTCAAATGTTGCTCCAATTTCTGCCACATGGCTATAGTATTAACCTCAAACCCCTCATGCATGACTTTCTTCAACTCACTACATAGCTCGACAGTTCATACTGTTGCTCTAGATGAGCCAGCAAACATGCATATCTCCTTTCTAGATTTAACAATGGATGTAGATTCTATTCTAGGGCAAACTATCTCACAAGACTCTCTCTATAGTGCTGCTAACTTCTATCAGCTGACTCAGCTAAATCAGGAGAAGAGAGTGAAGAACTAAGCAAAGACAGATCCTCTGTCTCACCTGAGAAATATGGGGTCTCCACTTCAGCCTTTTCATCGCATGGCTGTGTTGGGAGAAGTATCCTCTTTTGGGCTTATATCTGCAAACTCCCTATCCATTATCCAGAAAGTGAAGCAAGGCGAGTACTGTGCTCTTGTCTGTCAGATATGAAGTGGCCAAGGGAGGGAAACGACAGTAAAATAAGAGAAATTCAGTTATCAACCACACTGTCATTTTTTGTAGTATCCTCCAGCTCAGAAGCAAGAGTTGTGCTTAGTTCAGTTTGATGTGGATAGAAAGACACTTTTTAATACTGTACGTATGTCACATTGCAATGTATACTATTATTTTATTATGTACATTTATGAAGCCATGATAATGGTATAATGCACCTAAAACTGCATTTATCAAGCAATGCGACAATATGGCATGTTTTTCCTTCATAATCCACCCCCTGTTAAAATTAGCTGCTTTCCATGCATAAAACTTACTAATGCATGCAAAGCAGCTAATATATAGGTAACCCTATGCTAATAAAATAACATGCAGGGTCATTGATCATATCGTGTTAGGACCTTATGGCGTGATAAAAGGGGTCTAACATGAACTAAACATGTGATCTTTATCATGTTGTCCATTAGTATGCAAATATGACTAGGCAAAATCTAGAAAATTATATAAATGAATGAATCCTATCACTTTTATTGGTAAAAAATGCAGAATAATGCGGGATTTAATGTGGTAATTAACACCTTTTTTTGGCAGTAAAGAAGAAAAAAAGTTTTTAGCAGGCAACAGTGGCCACTATCGTGGATTGTGGCTATTATCACACGTGATACAATGAGGCCTTCTCTCAGACACACCTACACAGCCTTGCTGGGCCAATGAAAACAGCTATTCTTACCTAGCCTGTCTTCCTAAATCTGCAGTGTTAGGGGGAAGTGTACTAGTATTTTCATGTATTATTTATTTATTTATCAAGTTTTATATACCATCATTCGGTAATGCCATCTCAATGGTTTACATATTTCAACAAGGGGATATAAAGGTTTACAAATAACAAAAAAGGGGGAAAATTAGATAAGTAGTACAGAGATCATTATCAAGGTAAACATAAGGTAAATGTACAGGGAGGTGTGAGTACAGTCAGATTAAAGTACAGCAGGTAAGGTAAAGAGGGGTGAGGTAATAAGGTGGGAAATAAACTATGGGAAAAGTTATGTTCTCAGCTGGATATGGTTCAGAGTTATGTTGATCTTGATCTTGGTAACTGAGCATGTTTTCAGTTCATTTGAGAGTTCAGAGGATGAGATGTTGTTGTGAGAGTTAGGGTTTCATTGTAAGCTTTGAAAAACAGCCAAGTTTTCACATCTTTTTTGAATGTTTTCAAGTTGGGTTGTATTCTAAGGTCCATCAGGAGTAAGTTCCATAATTTAGGGCAGGCGATGGAGAAAGCTCTTTGACGGGATGTTGATAATTGTGCTATTCGGACAGGGGGAATTTTCAGAAGGCCTTTGTTGTTTGAACGTAGGTTTCGTTGAGTCATGTGAGGAATGAGGTTAATGATTGACCAGTTAAATTCATCTTTATATATTAATTTGTGTGTAATGGTCAGGGTTTTGTATTCTATACGGTATTTGATTGGTAACCAGTGAGGGAAATAAGGATGGGTGTAATGTGTTCACGTTTTTTAATGCCTGTTAGAATTCTCGCTGCTGCGTTTTGTAGGATTTGGAGCAGTCTGATGCTAGAAGCTGGTAGTCCAAGTAATAGGGAGTTGCAATAGTCAATGTTGGAGAAAATAAGTAGTTGAAGTACGGATCTGAAGTCCTCCGTGGTTAGAAAAGGTTTTAGATGTCTGAGGGTTAATAGTTTGTAATATCCGTCTTTAATTTTGGTTGTTAGCTGGTTAGGGCTCTCATTTAATGAGAATCCTCTCTAAGACCCCTTCTGCCTGTTCTCTCCTCCATGATCCAAAACTCACAATTTCCAGGGAAAAAACAGTATATATTCCAAAAATCCAAACTTTTATATTCTAAATGTACTAGCAGCCAGGGCATGTAACAGGATAGAAAAATCATTGACATCAAATAAATGTTAGTATTAACGTGATTTCTGATGGAAGAACCTATTCAATAGCAACTAGTGAGCGCAACAGTGAATCAAACTGAGAAAGATAAGCTATTACACTTATAAGACTGTCCTCTGGATAGCATGCCTGTGACTCGTTGATTTCAGATTTTATGTAAAAGTGTGTTTTGTTATGTATTACAGAAAAAATGAGTAGTAGCAACCTCTGAGTCATTGTGCTAGATCAGGCACGTCCTGAAACAACTAACTTGCAGGGTCGTTTTTTTAACATGTGTGTTATTCATAATATGTTGAAATATACGCACATGCGTATATATACATTTTTAACATAATTTACACAAATACCTATGGTTGTGATGTGGTTTTTTAAAATAGTTCGTTGTCAATGATCACTCCTAGGTTGCGTGTATGCAATACTGGGGAGATGGCTTCATTAAGGTTCTCGAGCAAGAGGGGATGTGGAGGTGATGGGCTGGGTTTCCGATCCATGATAATTAATTCAGTTTTTTCAATGTTAATTATGAGTTTCAAGCGGGTTAGCAGATGTTTGATTGTGGATAGATATGTGGCAGTTTTCTTGTAAGTATCATCCAGTGAATTTTGGATTGGAATTAGTATTTATATGTCATCGGCATAGAGGAAGTGAGTTAAGCCGAGATCTTTTAGGAGATGGCATATTGGGAGAAGATATATAGGGTCTGATTTTAAAAAGCATTTACATGCGTAAATCTGGGTTTTACGCATGTAAATGCACTTTACTCGAGTAAGTGGGCTTTTGAAAATTGCTACAATATATGCCATTGAATCGTCCATAGGATTTATTTGCATAAGTGCACTTTACGTGAGTAAATGGCTTTTGAAAATTGCTACAATAGTAGTTACATTTATGCGCGTAACTCCTTTGAAAATTACCCCCATATTGAAGAGTGTTGCAGAAAGTGCAGATCCTTGAGGTACTCCAGTGTGAAGGTTAATTTTATTTGATACGGTGTTATTGATTGAGACTTGGTAGTTTCTGTTAGTAAGGTATGATGACAACCATTGCAGGGTTATGTCAGAGAGACGGTCAATGAATATGTTATAGTGCACTGTGTCAAAAGCTGCATTATGAGTAGGTATTTCTGCCCATCGTCAAAGCCTCTTAGTATAGTGTCATTCAATGAGAGTAGTAAAGATTCGGTGCTGAGGTTTTTTCTGAAGCCAAATTGGGTTGGAAAGAAGATATAGTTTTTTTCTAAATGGTCAGTGAGTTGAGCGTGAACAACTTTTTCAATGATCTTGGCTATGAGAGGTAGGTTTGATATAGGGTGGTAGTTTATTGGGTTGTGTTGGAAAGTATTAATTTTCTTAGAGAAAATTTTTTTTGTGTGTTGATAATAAGAGTTTTGTATTGAGCAAGGGCATTTCGGTAGGTAGTTAGCAGAGCAGTTGATTTTTTCTTGCGCCAAGCTTTTTCTTTTTTCCGGAGCTGCTGTTTTGCAATCCTAATGTTTTTATTGTACCATTGGTTCAGATGTAGTGAGATACTGGCTGTTTCGAGCTGCTCAACAACAACAACAAAAGGCAAGGGAGGTTCAAACGCTTCCTAGGGAAGTACCTGCATTAGAGCCAGAGCCTCTAGCCCTGACAGTAGAGCTCCCTGCCCACAATCATGATGTTGGTAATGAACAGTCCTCCGAATTTTCCCGGCCCAGAAGACCTGCTGCTGGAATGGCAAGAAGCAACAGGCTGGACTCCGGACGAGGGCAGACGAAGGCTCAGGACAAAGCACTGGAAACGAAGACACAGGAACAAGGCACTGAAGACAAGGACTCAAACAAGGCAAGGCTCAAGGTATTCAAGGAATTCAGGCAAGGATTCAGAAGCAAGCGAAGTTCTGGGTTGAGCCCTACCACGCAGTGCGCCCTACACAGCCCACCGTAAATGGGTGGACCCAATGGGCTGGTCACGGACCAAGCTAGAGTGCGAAGCAGGCTCCAGACGAGGTGTGGGATAGCTGAAGCTGGAACATGGCAAAGATACTGAAGAGGCCTGCACCGGGGCACGTCCTACACAGCCGCCAGTGGCTGGTCGCGGACCAGCCACTGGCGGATCCGAGGGCGAGACAGAGTTCAAGACACAGGATCAAGACGGAACTTGGCTTCAGGCAAGGATACAGGACCAAGCCGGGACTTAGCTTCAGGCAAGGATACAGGACCAAGACGAGACTTGGCTTCAGGCAGAAGGGTCCCTCCGGAGGCTTGAGCTGCGGACATGAAGAAGGATGGCAACGAGGAACCAAGGGTAGCGGGCATCAGGACAGGATCACAGACATCAGGAACGGAATTGGAACATGAACATCCGGAACAGGTAACACAGGACATGGAGCTCCAATGAAGAACATGGACCTGACAGAGCACTGGAAGGCAAGACTTCCAGGAGCAGGAAACTCCGATGCAAGGCCTTCTGGAACAGGAAGGCCTTCCATAACAGTATGCAAGGCCATGTGCTTGGCGACCATGCTCCCACGATGGGACTTGCCTTGTTCCTGGACTTATTTGGACCCCCAAATTTTTTTTTTCTGGCCTTTGGTTCTCGACCTGCTGGAGGCGCCAGCTCCCTTGTTTCTATGACCCGCTGGAGACGCCAGCTTTCTTGTTTCTATGACCTGCTGGAGTGCCAGCTCCCTTGTTTCTACAACCTGCTGGAGGCGCCAGTTTCCTTGTTTCTACGATCTGTGGAGGTGCCAGTTTCCTTGTTTTTTCCGACCTGCTGGAGGCGCTAGCTTCCTTGTTTTTTCTGACCTGCTGGAGGCGCCAGCTGTCTGGTTCCTACTACCCACAGGAGGCGCCTGCACCCAGACTTTCAGTTTCTCGTTGTTTCCAGGATGGGTTTCCATGACCTGCAGGACGCACCTGCGCCTCTCCTGATGTTTGCTGCCATAGCCTGATCCCACCCTGGATTCCCACCCGTGTTTTCTTCTCTTGATCTGGTCTTCTGTTCCTTCCTTTTGCTCGTTTGTGCTGTTGGTCTTTTCGCTTGTTTGTGCTGTTGGTCCTTTCACTCATTTGTGCTGTTTTTGCTCGTTTGTGCTGTTTGCCTTTTTGCTTGTTGTGCTGTTGGTCTTTTCGCTCATTTGTGCTGTTGGTCTTTTCACTCATTTGTGCTATTGGTCCTTTAGCTCGTTTGTGCTGTTTGTCTTTTCGCTTTTTGTGTTGTTGGCTCTTTTGCTCGTTTGTGCTGTTGTTGGTTCTTTTGCTCGTTTGTGCTGTGGTTCTTGCTTGTCTGGGCTGGGCTTGGGTTCCCTGTTCTCGTGTTCCCTGTTCACGTGCTCCCTGTTCTCGTGCTCCCTGTTCTTGTGCTTCCTCTTCTGTTTTTTTTATGTCAGTCGCGTGCTCTCTGGTCGTGTGTTCTCTAGTCTAGTGTTCTCTTGGTCTCGTGTTCTCTTGGTCTTGTGTTCTCTAGTCTCGTGTTCTCTGGTTCGGTGTTTCTTGGACCTTTGGTTTCCCTGTACCTTGGCATGTTGTCTTCTTTTTTTTGGCGTTGCTTGTTCCTTGCTTGTCCACAGACAGAGGACTGTTCATTACCAACATCATGATTGTTGGTTCCAGAAGCATGCAGGTCCGGCAGAGGGTTAGACTGTCAGCTTCCACTCATGCTGGGATGTGCCTTGCCTACCCTCGGTGCTTTTTGGATTCGTCTGGAACTGTGCCGAAGCTCAAGGGCACACAATCCCCTCGCGTGGGACTGCTCCCTCAGCGCTCCCATAACACCTAATATGGATCCTAACATCGTGTAACTACAGCAAGGGTTATTTTTCCCTATATGCAATACCTTGCACTTGTCCACATTAAATTTCATCTGCCATTTGGATGCCCAATCTTCCAGTCTTGCAAGGTCCTCCTGTAATGTATCACAATCCGCTTGTGATTTAACTACTCTGAATAATTTTGTAACATCCGCAAATTTGATAACCTCACTCATCGTATTCCTTTCCAGATCATTTATATATATATTGAAAAACACCGGTCCAAGTACAGATCCCTGAGTCACTCCACTGTTTACCATTTTCCACTGAGAAAATTAAACATTTAATCCTACTCTCTGTTTCCTATCTTTTAACCAGTTTGTAATCCACGAAAGAACATCGCCTCCTACCCCATGACTTTTTAGTTTCTTAGAAGCCTTTCATGAGGGACTTTGTCAAACGCCTTCTGAAAATCCAAATACACTGCATCTACCAGTTCACCTTTATCCACATGTTTATTAACCCCTTCAAAATAATGAAGCAGATTTGTTAGGCAAGACTTCCCTTGGGTAAATCCATGTTGACTGTGTTCTATTAAACCATGTCTTTCTAGGTGCTCTACGATTTTGATCTTGAGAATAGTTTCCACTATTTTTCCCGGTACTGAAGTCAGGCTCACTGGTCTATAGTTACCCGGATCACCCCTGGAGCCTTTTTTAAGTATTGGGGTTACATTGGCCACCCTCCAGTCTTTAGGTACAATGGATGATTTTAATGATAAGTTACAAATTTTAATTAATAGATCAGAAATTTCATTTTTTAGTTCCTTCAGTACCCTTGGATGCATACCATCCGGTCCAGGTGATTTGCTACTCTTTAGTTTGTCAATCTGGCCTACTACATCTTGCAGGTTCACTGTGATTTCATTCAGTTCATCTGACTCATCACCCCTGAAAACCATCTCAAGAGCTGGTATCTCCCCAACATCCTCATTAGGATAAATAAATAGTTACTGTCTATTTATTTATTTATTCCATATCACTATGTAACTAGATATATTTTTAACCACTGTAACCTCCTCCATTTCCCCTGCCCCTTTGGTTATGCTGTTAAAAATGTTAAATATGTTTCGATGTAAACTGCCTCTCCGAGGCATCAGTTTTATTTCCATGTAAACCGGTGTGATATGTATATTATACAGGAACATCGGTATATAAAAACTAAAAATAAATAAATAAATAAATTAGTAAACACGGAAGCAAAGAATTAATTTAGTCTTTCTGCAATGGCCTTATCTTCCTTAAGAGCCTCTTTAACCCCTTGGTCATCTAATGGTCCAACTGACTCCCTCACAAGTTTCTTGCTTTGGATATATTTAAAAAAGGTTTGTTTGGGTTTTTTTTTAATTTATACTTTATTAAATTTCTCAATCATTTTTTACAATGAAAAGAAAGGTATAATGTAAAAAGAACAGGCAAATACTACCACATTTAAATCAAATAAAGCAAATACTTTCCTCCTTTTACATAAAAGTCCACTTTATAGGGGAGTTTATATAAAGCAAAATAATTGCAGGAAATTATTCATTACATGAATATTAAAGAGAGAAAAAATTTTTACTGACCAGCTATATTTCCAACAAAACTCAATCTCTAACCACCTTTATCTGAAAGGAATACCTCTAGATTAGAAGGTTCAAGAAAAACAAACTTATTTTTCTGGTAAATCACAATACATTTGCAGGGAAACTTAAGAAAAAATGTTGCCCCGAGGGCTAACACTCTTTGTCGCATCAAAAGAAATTGTCTCCTTCTATTCTGGGTATTCCTAGACACGTCAGGAAATACTTGAACCAATTTGCCACAAAAAAGAAAACTTTTATTTTGAAAATATTTCATTAGAACATGATTCTTATCTTGTTCTAAGGAAAAAGCCACTATTAGTGTGGCTCTTGTGGCTATATCATCTGTTGAGGCCTCTAAAAAAGATGTTAAATTTGGGCTTTTTTCACTCAAAACATCTATTCCTCCTTCAGGTTCTATTAATTCTCTCTTATAATTTGATACATAATACATTTTTTATATCAAAATATCATTAGTAATATGTAAGATCTCATTTATATATTTTTTAAAGAGTTCTTGAGGAGATAATAACCTCGTGTACGGAAAATTTAAAAATCGCAGATTCTTATTGCGTAGTAAATTTTCCATATTTTCCAAATTCTTATATAATATCACAGTGTCTTTTATGAAGGTGGCCCCAGTATTCTGTAGGGATCCTATTTGTGTACCCATTACTGAATTGGAGGCCTCAACCTGCTCCATTCTTTTATTAAAGTCTTCCATTTTCACATTAATTTCTGCAGAAAAGACAGTGGATTGAGTTATGGACTGGGAAACCATCCTTTCCACTTTAGTGATGGCTTTCCAGATGTCCACCAGGGAGATGTTATCAGGCACCATAATCTCCTCTGGTGCCTGCTCTAGAGACTTTTGTCCATTTTCTTTAGATGTTGTTCCCTCCCTCACTTCGGGGGTATTTAATACACTTACCCCTTCTTGATCAGGAGGGCCGTTGGATCTCTGGTCCTGGGCAGGACTCGCCGTTGTCCCCGAAGAGAAAGATATTTCCTGGGCCACCTCTCTGGTAGTCTGGCTCCGAACGATATGGGTATCCATTGGTCCCTTCATCTCTTTCCCCAACGGAGTTGATGTTGAAATCTTGATTTTCCTTTTTTTACCCATATATATTGCCTCAAGGAACTCACGAAAAAATTTTCCCCAGGGGCGCGCCCCTTTGGCGCGCAGCTTCGGCAGCGCGCCGGCGGCTGCGCGCCGCTGTGCCTCTCCTTAAATCGGCACAGGCAAGCGTCGCTGTTGGTGACGTCACGGGTGGGAGGGGAGGCGTTGTTCCGCTCACCGAGGCTCGTTCAGTCCCGTCTGCCCTTCCTCCTTTCGGAGCGTCTCTCCGGGTAAACTCCCACTTTTCTAGTCCTGTGCCTCTCCTTAAATCGGCACAGGCAAGCGTCACTGTTGGTGACGTCACGGGTGGGAGGGGAGGCATTGTTCCGCTCACCGAGGCTCGTTCAGTCCCGTCTGCCCTTCCTCCTTTCGGAGCGTCTCTCCGGGTAAGCTCCCACTTTTCTAGTCCTGTGCCTCTCCTTAAATCGGCACAGGCAAGCGTCGCTGTTGGTGACGTCACGGGTGGGAGGGGAGGCGTTGTTCCGCTCACCGAGGCTCGTTCAGTCCCGTCTGCCCTTCCTCCTTTCGGAGCGTCTCTCTGGGTAAGCTCCCACTTTTCTAGTCCTGTGCCTCTCCTTAAATCGGCACAGGCAAGCGTCGCTGTTGGTGATGTCACGGGTGGGAGGGGAGGCGTTGTTCCGCTCACCGAGGCTCGTTCAGTCCCGTCTGCCCTTCCTCCTTTCGGAGCGTCTCTCCGGGTAAGCTCCCCTAAAAAAAAAAGGTTTTATTATGAGTTTTTGCATCTATGGCCAACTTCATTTCAAATTCTCTCTTCGCCTGTCTTATCAATGTTTTACACTTAACTTGACAATGCTTATGTTTTATCCTATTTTCTTCAGATGGATCCTTCTTCCAATTTTTGAAGGATGTTTTTTGGCTAAAATAGCCTCTTTCACCTCACCTTTTAACCATGATGATAATCGTTTTGCCTTCCTTCCACCTTTCTTAATGTGTGGAATACATATGGACTGCACCTCTAGAATTGTATTTTTAAACAATGTCCATGCCTGTTGAACACTTTTAACCTTTGCAGCTGTACCTTTCAGTTTTTTTCTAACTATTTTCCTCATTTTATCAAAGTTTCCCTTTTGAAAGTTTAGTGTTAGAGCTGCAGATTTACTTATTGTCCCCCTTCCAGTTATTAGTTTAAATTTGATCATGTTATGATCACTGTTGCCAAGTGGCCCCACCACCGTTACCTCTCTTACCAAATCCTGCATTCCACTAAGAATTAAATTTAACATAGCTCCCTCTCTTGTTGGTTCCTGAACCAATTGCTCCATGAATCAGTCATTTATTACATCCAGGAACTTTATGTCTCTAGCAAGTCCTGATGTTACATTTACCCAGTCAATATTGGGGTAATTGAAATCTCCCATTATTATTGCACTGCCAAATTGGTTAGCTTCCCTGATTTCTCTTAGCATTTCATCATCTGTCTGACCATTTTGTCCAGGTGGATGGTAGTATACTTCTATCACTATACTCTTACCAAACACACATGGGATTTCTACCCATATAGATTCTACTGAGCAATTAGTCTCTTGTATGATCTTTATCCTGTTGGTCTCACATTCCCACTGAACCTCTCCTGAGAAACTGGCACTTGGCTCACTCAGGTGCCGGATCCTCACACATTTTATGTGCCCCATCCAGGAGGGGAGAATACTAGTTTTCAGGAGCTAACATTTTATTTCAGGGCTGTAGCTTGGAGGAGCCTCGGGGGCTTATACTCCCTCGCCTAGCAGCAAGATCATATCACATCTGAGTCAGCACTTAAAGATGAGCAGTTAAGAGGCTCTGGAGGCATTAGAATCACTGCCAGTCCATGATCCCCTGTGCAATTTAAAAGGCTAACTTAAAAGGGAAACACCACTGCTCTTGGGCTAGACATGTAAACGTCTGAGGCAATCAAAGTCTTGGCTTACTATTGGCAAGAAATTATCCCCTCCCAACTCAGCACTTCTAAAGTTCATGAATGCCTGCCTGGTTGGAAGACTGTTGTAATGCCCTTTAACTCTAGTCTGCCTCTGACATCATGCTGCATCCAAGGACCCTGGTTGAACATCCTGCAGCTCCTAAGCCCTTTTATAGGTACTGCTGCATGGACTTCCTGTGACAGGCTCTGATGACATTACATCCTGGCTAGTATAAAAGGAAGCTCAGAACCACCACCTAGTGATCTTTAACAGGTCTCCTGCTTGTTCTGCAGTGCTAGTTGCTACAGCGTGTTCCTGGCTTTGTTCATGTGCATTCCAGCCTTCCTGCTCCCTCTGTCTCCAGCATGCCTTATCAGCTCCTGTCTGCCCTGCTATGTCTCTTCACCCTGGACTGACTTTTTGTTACCAACCAGAGCCTGGACCATGACTTTGCCATGTTCTCTGTCTGCCTTGACCTCAGCCTGGACACTGACTTTGCTTATTCCTAAGTACCCTGCTTGGAAAGTCCTGCCAGCTGCCAGAACCTGTGGGCACAACCCAAGGGAGAGGTGGCTGGTCAAGCAGAAGATCTAGCTCATGGCATATTTATTTATTTAAAAATGTTTATATACCGCTTTTACAAATATAATTTAATCAAAATGGTTTACAATAGCAGTAGACAATCATAACAAAAAATAAAAAGTATAAAATTACAAAAAATAAAAATAAGATTAGAAATAAAATAAAATCATAAAACATAAATGATAAAAATGTAATCAATCAAGAGCCATGGATACCGCTGGAAGTGCTATGATTCTGGAAGGGAGCAGAGGGGAGAGGAAAGGGGGTCTGTGAGTTAATAAGTGTAATTATGGATGTTCTGTTATTGAGATTTTAAATGCAGTTTGAATAACTACATTTTTAAAGATATCTGCTGCTGCCTGTTAAGATGTGGCACAAGATAGGCTGAATAAATTTTACAGTAGCGCAAGGGCTCAATAACCTCGACTCATGATACCTGTTTACATAATTGCTCTATAGAAGCCTGAGAGATTAGCACTTCCATAAAGTAGGAGAGTGAGAGAAAGCAAGGGCAAGGAGAGAATGAAAAGACAGGTTACAGTGTGTTGTCAGAAATTAAAAGATTTTGTAGCCATTCTGGTGAAGACCCACATTTGGATGGGGTGGGGGTGGACTAGCATAGTGCCCCCTATGTTGACTTTGGATCCCCCAAATAATTCAGTTCTGGCCATGCTCCTGCTTTATTTCCGTGCATTGAAATGAACTAACACGGTAACCTCAACAACACTAGCTAATTTAGGGGGTCATTTTTCAAAGTGATCGCACGCGAAAAGGGACTTTTTGCGTGCACTAAAAAGGGGTAGCGTCAAGACCGGAACAGGAGGAGTCAGGGTGGCACCGGGGCGGACGCCGCGAAGACAGCGTGGACGGCAAAACGGTAAGGAGCCTTTTCGCTTCCAATTTTGCGCCCAATAGCACCACCTTTTATGATGGCGCTATTGGGTGCGAAAGCCGGCAGCGATTGCACTGCAGAGGTGCAATCGCTGCTGGCTTTCGCAGGCCCGCCCCCCGCTTCGCCCCCACCCCCCTGTACCACGGGATTCACGACGACGTGGTGTCAGAAAATCTAGGCCTTAGGAGGCTTTAAAATAGTGCTTTCATTTTTTATCATTGAATCCCTTTTTTAAATTAATGATTGGTGCTATTGCTCAAATGTTTCAAATTTGTGCTAATTCAACCCTTTTTTTTGTGTCTGTAAAATTCTGGTATTACTCAACAGAGACTTGTACTTTGTAACTCTCTATGGCATAATTCTGCTGCATTCCTCTCACCTTCCCATCACTCTAACATATTGATGATCTCCATACCCTTTCCCCCATAATTCACTTATATGTTCATCAGGCAATCTCATTTTATTGCTTGGACCTTCTCATTTTGCTTTGATCTGATGAAGGGGGTGTAGCACACTAAAGCTAATCAGGAAATATATTGTCAGTCCTAGGAGTGATTGAAGGCAATCTGGTGCCTGAGAGAAGGGTTGATATGGTAACCTTGGCACCCGCCTCCCACTGTTCCCTATCACCTGCCCCCTAGAGGAGTGGGAGCTGGATGAAAGTGGAGGTGGTGCACTCTCTCCCACTCACACCCCACCCCCCATAAATTTTGCTCCTTCGCTATTTCCTTCCCCTTTCCCTACAGCCCCTTTCTTTTCCTCCATCTCCCCTTCCACTCACACCCCTCAGTCTTCCCCAGTCCTTCCTTCTCCTCTCACTCACTCACACACCTTCCCCTTTCTCTCACTTACACCCCTTCCCTCCCTCTCATTCACAATCCCTTATACTGTCTCTTCTCACCATCCAGCACGGGTCTTCTTCCTGCCAGTGGGAAAACGGGAACACTGCCAGCATGTCATTCATGGCCCTGTTACTCAGGTCTTCTTCCTACAAGTAAGGGATGGGAACCTTGCCAACATGTCACTCATCATAATGTTGCATGGATCTTCTTTCTGACAGTAGGGGGTGGGAACGCCACCAATATAATACTCACTGCACCACTGTGGTTGATCATCCTGCTGACAATTGGGGGGGGGGGGGAGGGGGTATAACCTCACTGACATTTCACTCATCATCAAACCACTATGAGTCTTCTTTCGCCAGTGGTAAGGATAGCAATTCCATCAGCGTGTCAGTCACTACACTGCTGTCAGATCTTGTTCTTTCCTGCCACCCCAAATATTTGCCACCTAAATTGACTTCTTCACCTTCCCTAATGATGGAATACTCATGGTCAGTCCAGTAAACTCATAGCACCTTACATTTCTTTTGTTTATTAACCTTTGTTTTTCCATGCATTTAGGCAGAATTTTGAAAATCCCATTTATATTATTTGATATATAGACTACTACCAGTATATGAACTTAAACATGTGTTAATATACTCTATAACATAAGCAGCACACTATTCTTTTTTTATGGCAATCAAAGGTAATTGGCATAAATGTGACTGAATATTTAGAAGGAGGTTTTAGATTCCATTCAGAAGCACTTGAATGCTCCTGAATAAGCAGTTAAAGATCCACAGTATTTCTTTAGTTTCTTAACATTTTATTAATATCCACTTAATAATGTCTGCTTTACTTTTATAGAATGCAGCAGTGCATTTAGAAGGAACGCTTCCTTGAATAACCATTTATGTAACCAATTTCTAAGTCCTGAAAGAAGAGAAATTCACCTTTTCTGTGCCCTGCCTGATGAAAAATACTATTTGAACAGCAGCATAGTTTTACAATTAGGTTGCCAAATAAAAGTGTAGTGAACTTTTAAATATAAATCAGACACATCCCTAGGATTTCTTTTTAACTGCACACCTTCAAAGAAATTATATTTTTACTTCCAGCAAATTACCTAGGAGAAAAAAATGACAAGAGTAATCTATTTTTTTCACAGCTGGTCGGTTGGCCAGAGTTTCTCATCAAGGAGTACATGCTGTTTGCTCCCCAGATGGACAGCCTGGATGAGTAACAAATCCACAGAGCCTGGGACACAAGGTGGAAATTATACTGCCTGCGCTTTTAATCTTGCACAGCTCTGCACACTGGTAATTGCAAGTGGCCCCTTTCCAAATGAGCATCTATGGGGACAGCATCCTATATCTTGTCAGAATGAGACCCATTAAATCCTCAGCTGGAATTAAACCAAAAACATGTAATAATTACTGGAAATTTATTAAAAAGTCAATGCTACAAACCATGACACTTAAACACTTAAAGGATTGTCTCTTAAATATTTTATTCTGTGTCGCCGAGGAGGCACTTACCATTTATATTAGTTGAGTCTTATATAATGGAATGCATTTGCCACCTGGCTGTAAAGGGAGAGCACATTATCCATGTATTACCCCGAAAGGGAAACGCCATGTCTTACTGAGCAAATTCTTTCTGCTCTGCTTTATTTTTGGATGTCTCTTTTTTCCTAGTGTCTCTAAAATATTGGTTATTTTTTTCTTAGATTCTGTTACATTTTGTTATTTTTCTTGGAGCAATGAAGGAGCAGACCTGCCCCAACTAAAATGGGAAGGCCACAACCAATGAGGTGCTCCACCTCTGGAGCAAGGGAGGGGGAAGAGGCTGGGGGGTTGGGCCAACAAACAGAATTTAAAGGTGGGTTGGCCCACTCCCCCAGCCTCTTCTTTTGGTGGTTTTTGCCATGGTAAGATCCAGCATGCTCTCTATCTCCTCCTCTTTGTGGCATACCTTTAACTCCTTCGCATTGCCTCACGATATCCCCACTTGTGTGACGGGTACAAACTGTATACTGATGATATCCAGTAGGGATGTGAATCGTGTCCTCGATCGTCTTAACGATCGATTTCGGCTGGGAGGGGGAGGGAATCGTATTGTTGCCGTTTGGGGGGGTAAAATATCGTGAAAAATCGTGAAAAATCGTGAAAAATCTAAAAATCTAAAAATCGCAAAACCGGCACATTAAAACCCCCTAAAACCCACCCCCGACCCTTTAAATTAAATCCCCCACCCTCCCGAACCCCCCCCCAAATGAGTTAAATAACCTGCGGGTCCAGCGGCGGTCCGGAACGGCAGCGGTCCGGAACGGGCTCCTGCTCCTGAATCTTGTTGTCTTCAGCCGGCGCCATTTTCCAAAATGGCGCCGAAAAATGGCGGCGGCCATAGACGAACACGATTGGACGGCAGGAGGTCCTTCCGGACCCCCGCTGGACTTTTGGCAAGTCTCGTGGGGGTCAGGAGGCCCCCCACAAGCTGGCCAAAAGTTCCTGGAGGTCCAGCGGGGGTCAGGGAGCGATTTCCCGCCACGAATCGTTTTCGTACGGAAAATGGCACCGGCAGGAGATCGACTGCAGGAGGTCGTTCAGCGAGGGTTCCGGCGCCTCGCTGAACGACCTCCTGCAGTCGATCTCCTGCCGGCGCCATTTTCCGTACGGAAAATGGCGCCGGCCATACGCGTATGGCCGGCGCCATTTTCCGTACGAAAACGATTCGCGGCGGGAAATCGCTCCCTGACCCCCGCTGGACCTCCAGGAACTTTTGGCCAGCTTGTGGGGGGCCTCCTGACCCCCACGAGACTTGCCAAAAGTCCAGCGGGGGTCCGGAAGGACCTCCTGCCGTCCAATCGTGTTCGTCTATGGCCGCCGCCATTTTTCGGCGCCATTTTGGAAAATGGCGCCGGCTGAAGACAACAAGATTCAGGAGCAGGAGCCCGTTCCGGACCGCTGCCGTTCCGGACCGCCGCTGGACCCGCAGGTTATTTAACTCATTTGGGGGGGGGTTCGGGAGGGTGGGGGATTTAATTTAAAGGGTCGGGGGTGGGTTTTAGGGGGTTTTAGTGTGCCGGCTCACGATTCTAACGATTTATAACGATAAATCGTTAGAATCTCTATTGTATTGTGTTCCATAACGGTTTAAGACGATATTAAAATTATCGGACGATAATTTTAATCGTCCTAAAACGATTCACATCCCTAATATCCAGTTCTTCGTACGTGTTCCGCCATCCTGGGCAAATACTGTAGAGCTTGTGAACATCTGTCTTTCTACTATCTAGAAATGGCTATTTTTTAATAAATTGTCTTTGAATCTTGCCAAAACACAGTGGGCCGCATTTTATAAATTAGCGTGATCGCGTACTTTTGTTCGCGCACCAGGCGCAAATAAGAGTACGCGGGATTTTAATAGATACGCGCGTAGTCGCACGTATCCATTAAAATCTGGGGTCTGCGCGCATAAGGCTGCCCAAAATCGGCAGCCTGTGCGCGCCGAGCCGCGCAGCCTGCCTCCATTCCCTCCGAGGCCGCTCCGAAATCGAAGCGGCCTCGGAGGGAACTTTCCTTCCACCCCCCGCACCTTCCCTTCCCTTCCCCTACCTAACCCACCCCCCCGGCCCTATCTAAAAACACCCCCTACCTTTGTCGGCAAAGTTACGCCTGCTGGAAGCAGGCGTAACTTTGCGCGCGCCGGCCGGCTGCCCCGCTCCGAGTTCCGGTCCCGGGGGCTGGTCCTAAGGCCACAGCCATGCCCCCAGAACACCCCCGGGCTGAAACCACGCCCGCGGCGCCGCCCCCAAAACGCCATGTCACTGCCGACACGCCCCTCCATGCAAGCCCCGGGATTTACGCGCGTTCCGGGGCTTGCGCGCGCCGCCGAGCCTATGCAAAATAGGCTCGGCGCGCGCAGGGGGGGGTTTGGGGTAGGTTTTCGGGGGGTACGTGCGTAGCCTACGTGTGTACCCCATTGAAAATCTACCTGCGTGTGTTTTCATCCACAAGATTCAATACGCTACAATTGCAATTGAGAATGCCACTTTTCCATTGAATTCATATATACCGAATCTTGGTGTGCTAATCTACCATTTGCTCTCTTTCCGTCCCCACATTAGAAAAAGACTGGCTTTTATAAGCTATGGGTTTTATGTGGCCTTAAACATCTTTTATACTAATCAGATTTTTGGACATTCGTACAGGCCTCAGTCCTGCTGTTAGTCGACTACTGTAACACCATCTTCACTGGCTTACCTGCTGTGACATTAAAACCACTTCAGCTTTTGTTAAATGCAGCTGCTCATTTGATTTCAGGTTGTAAAAGAAGGGATCACATTACACCTGTGTTAATAAATCTTCAATGGCTTCCAATTGCTGAATGCATCCAATACAAGATGGCAATCGTATTTAAATTGATCTCGTCCTCAATCACACCATGGTTCAATACCTTGCTACATATGTACTGTCCAACATGCCAATTGCAATCATCATAAAGAGGACTGTTGGATGTACCATCTCTGTACTACGCCAGAGTGAGCAGTACTAGAGACTGTGTGTTAGGATTCGTGGGTTAGTGGGCCCTTGACCCGAAGTGAGAGATGGTACCGCCCACGGGGAGGAGCCCCACTGAGCCTCACCGTCAGGAGGCGAGGTCCGCAGCAATAGGAGACACAGCCCAGAGAGTACAGGGAGAGCAGGACACTGGGGTGAGATGCGATTACCAGAATAGGTCCTCCTAGAAGTGAAATGCTGAACAGGCCCCCGAGGAGCGGGGAATGCAGGCAGAGTATGGAGGAGTGCTGAGGAAGAGACCCCAGGGGCAGAGCCACAGGGAGAGTCAGCAAGGGAGGAATGACATAGGCATACCCGAGGAGCAGGGAAGCCCAGGGCCTCTGGCAGAGTGAAAGGACACTTCCTTGAGGAGCGGGGGAGTGCAGCACAGTCTCTGAGATAAAGCAGGATGCTTACCCTGAGGAGCGGGGAGCGAGGTGTAGTCTCAGGAATACATGGCGCTGCCCCAAGTAGTGGGGAAGTGCGGCACAAAGTACACAAACGCGCTACCCCGAGAAACGGGGGGGGGGGGGGCTCAGACACAAGCACAAGCAATGGCCTGAAGAGTGGGGTACACCAGCGCTAAGACTCCATGAAGCAGAGTAGTGAGGCCTGGCTCTAATTGACTTGGTAACGAGGAGCGGGGGAATTGGTAGACAGCGTCCAAGGCACAGGGCTCTCCAAAGAGCGGATAGCCAGAGACAGGAGCAGGGCCCCCGAGGAGCGGGTACCCTGGAGTGACTCACGCCAGGAGAAGCAGGAACCAGGAACCAGCATCCCTAGAGAGATCAGGAGAATACAGCAAGAAAGGAACTCATTGCCAAATCGATTACAGCCAGGCCCTGATGGTGCTTAAGAGTTCAGGGCTAGTGATGTCATCAAAAGGAGATGCCCCTGAGGTTCCCGCCCTGACGTCCTTAAAGGAGAGCCATGGAGTGCATGCATGTGTGCCTAGGAAGGCCCAGGAGAGACATGGCGGTCGGCAGCGTCCTCACCGCCCTGGGGTCCTGGAACGGAGCCATGTGTGTCGGAAGCAGCTAGCCACAGTCGTGAGTCTTCCCAAAGGAGAGAGGGTAGCAGCATACAAACAGGCCGATTCAGTAAAGTCCGCGGAAGAGTGGGCGAATGCCCGCTCTCCCGGCGCGCGCACAGGCCACTCTCCTGTGCGCGCGATTCTGTATTAAAATGAGGCCCGGCGGTAAAAATGGGCAAAAGGAGGCGCTAGGGACACTAGTGTGTCCCTAGCACTTCCTTTTGGACAGGAGCGGCGGCTGTCAGCGGGTTTGACAGCCGACGATCAATTTTGCCGGCATCGGTTCTCGAGCCCGCTGACAGCCACGAGCTCGGAAACCGGACGCCGGCAAAATTCAGCGTCCGGTTTTGGACCCAACAGCCGCCGACCAACTTCAATTTTTTTTTTATTTTTTTTTTACTTTTGGAAAGTTTCAGGACCTCAGACTTAATATCGCCATGATTTTAAGTTGGGGGGTGCACAGAATAGCAGTTTTTACTGCTTTTCTGTGCACTTTCCCGGTGCCCGAAGAAATTAGCGCCTACCTTTGGGTAGACGCTAATTTGTGAAAGCAAAATGTGCGGCTTGGCTGCGCATTTTGCTTTGTGAATTGCACGGGAATACCTAATAGGGCCATCAATATGCATTTGCATGTTGAGGGAGCTATTAGGTTCCGCGGATTGGACGCGCATTTTCGGCCCCTTAATGAATAAGGGGTAAGGGAAAACGCACGTCCAGTGGCAGGTTAATAGTGCGCTCCGTCGGAGCGTACTGTACTCTATCGGCCTGAAAGCGAGTAATAGCGGTTGCAGCCATCTGTGACCGAAGGTCATAACACTGTGCCTTCTCTGTCGCGGCACCTGTTCTCTCAAACTCCTTTCCAGAGGCATTACGCCTGGCTGATGGAGGAGAAAGCTTTCAAAACTTTTTGAAAACTTGGCTATTTAAGCAGGCTTTGTGTAAGCCTTTTTGGGACTTTGAACACTTGCTAATATAATTCATTTTCCTGATTATGGACTGTTAAGATACTCCTGTGAAATTTTATGACTAGACGTCAATTGTTTTGTGATTGCTTTTATTTGTTTTATTTTGTAACTGTTTTGTTTGTACATCGCAGAGTACTGGTAAGGGCGATTCATAAATCCTAATAAAGATAAAGGTATGAGCACTATAAGCATCTGTATGAGTTACTTGTTACTGAATCCAAGTCTGACTCAGTCAGCTCAGTCATTACAGAAGCTGTGAATATTGCCTCTGTGGCATCCCTACTCCTTGCAGGCCCAGGGAGTAGAAGACCTATGCCCAGGAACCAAACCCAGGTCCTCAGAATGGCCATGTGCAGCACTGCAATTGAGGAACCAGGCCAGCTCTTGAGTTGTTTATATAAAACACTAGCCGTTAAGCCCGTAACAACGGGCTACATTTAAATTTTTTTTTTCGGTCCATTTCCTTCCCTCTCCCTCCCCCTCCCCCCACTCTATCCTCCCTCCCCCCTCCCCTCACCTCATTCTCTCCCCCTCCCCTCACTCTCTCCTCCCCCCTCACTCTCTCCTTCCCTCCCCTCACTCTATCCTCCCTCCCCCCTCCCCTCAGCTCACTCTCCCCTCACTCTCTCCTCCCCCCTACCCTCCCCTCACTCTCTCCTCCCCTCCCCTACTCCCCCTCTCTCAATCCCCTCCCCTTTCAGCTCATCCACAACTGGCAGACAGGGGGGTGTCCCTCCCTCGCGCGTGTCGCCGCCGCCGCCACTACTGCTCCTCCCTCCCTTGCGCGCGCGTCGCCGCCGCCGCTACTGTTCCTCCCGCTCCTGCTTGTCGCCGTCGCCGCCGCTCCTGCTCGTTGCTGTTGCTGCCACCACTCCTGCTCCTAAGGAGCAGGCGCCATTTTTTTTTTTCGGGCACGCTCCGCTCTGGCTGACGTGCTCGCCCGCGCATGCGCGGTAGAGCTGCTCTCTACTGCGCATTTGCGGCACGTCGGTCAGGGCTCCCTTATCTAGTAGATTTCTAACTTTCCTTCTCTTCTGGAGCAAGAATGACAGGATGATAGAGGAGTTGAAACCTAGAAATAAGTATCATATCATTTGAAAGTTATACAGGAATAATCCCGTGAAGGAATTCACATGAATTTTTTTTAATTTAAATCATAATACATCATCAGGATCCATTTAGACAAAGCCATTCATTAACATAATTTAAACTGGCAGATTGTTCACCCTCCTGTACCTTCTCTTAGTACAATAGGACAAAATGTCCTATGTGTTTTCAGTTTTCTACAGGGCATTATCAATTTTACATCAATCTTAATTATATTAATGACTTCTATGGGTTATTAAGATGAATAAATTTTAACAGCTTGTGGGAAGCATGGCTTTAAAGGTATTCTTACTTAATTGGATCACTGCATATTGATAAATTCTGTGGAGTTGTCAAAACAAATCTGAACCCTGTAATCAAAGCAGTAAAATTAGTACTGTGTGTTGTAAGGCACAAAGATAATGAGCTGAAGTTTCTAATATGTTTGAAGGGAAAGTAATATCAAAACTATTTTTGAAGATGTTCAGTAGATGTCATGTTGTTGGCTTACTTGGAATCTGTTTTTGTCTTTTTAACTACTTACTGTCACAACTTTGGCTGCTAGGCAGACCCCCCCCCCCTCCCCTCCCCTCCCCCCACCTGTCAGCAGGGATCCTCACTGGGCCACTCTCTGTCCTGCTCTAGCCATCACCTTGAAGGCTGCATGACAGGTCAAGACCCACTCTATATATACCTCCCTCATGGTTTTCCCAGGGCCCGCATTATTGAGTCACATTGGCTCCTTGCTTTGGCCAAACTTGCTTTGCCTTGCCTTGTTTGCTTGTGGTCTTAGAGACCTGCTTGCCTTGCCCTGCCTTGTTTCTTTGTGGCCTATTACTGGCCTTCTTGCCTTGCCTTGTTTCCATATTGCCTTCGCCATCTTCTTGCCTAACCTTATTCCCTGTGTGACCTACTTAGGTCTTTTTGACTGGACCTGTCTTGTCCCTGTTCGTTCTGTAGTTCTTATCTGGGCCTCTCAGTGACCCTCTTTGTTGCCTGTTTTGTCTTGTCTAGTGTTCACTTTCTGTTGCCATTGGTTCGTGTTTGCCTGAATCTGTGTATACCTTGCCCTGTTCTTGAGTTCCTGTACTGTTCTTGGTGCTGATCAAATTTAGTACAGGTTTTTCATTGTGCGGGCGGTAAAACATGGGGACCCCGCAGGATGCAGTAAAATAATGGCATGCAAATGACCCATGCGTAAAAGAAGAGCGCTAGAATTTAAAAAGCGGGCATTTTTTACTCAGAGGTTATTTGCATGCCAATCTGCATTAAAAAAAAACAAGTCCTATCTCCCACTCCAGCATGCCAAACCCCCTCTATAAGGTCTAGCCCAGGGAGCAAAGTGGTCTGGGTCTGGAGGTACTCCCTCTTTTGTACTAACCCTTAAATGTCATTTGTCCAGCAGGTTCCTGTCTTCTTCTCTGAGGCCATCTTGCTCCAGTAAAAGGCCCATGCTCACTTCCCATTTCCCAGCATGTGAAACCCTCCCCACCTAGGAAGCCCTGCTGGAGAACCTCCTCTGGCAGGGCTGTTCCCAATTGGTCCTTTTTACCAACACATGTTACTGAAAGGACCAATCCCCTTTCAGGACAGCCTTTTGAAAGGGTATTGGTCCATTCACTGACATTTGATAGTGGAAGGACCAATCAGCAGTAAGTGAGCATGGGGCTGGGAGCGAGCATGGAGGGAGGTGCTGGGAAGTGAGAACGGCCTATTATTTGTGCTGAAGGGCCTAAGTGCCTATTATTGGGGTTGATAGGGACCTGCTGGACAATGAGCATTTAAAGGTTAGTGCAAAAAATGGAGGATCCAGGGATGGACCGCTTTTCCCACTGGGCTAGACCTTGAGGACGGGTTTCAACAACCTGGGAAAGTAGGCATGACGACAGCCCAGCTGTGGGAAGTTTAATGCCTGCTTTTGAGCAGATGCTAAATTTCCCATGGTAGTAGGAGATGTGTAAGGAAGCTTCCCCAGTAGTGTACCTCCTTGCATTGCAGGGTAATAACTAATTAGGCTATTACCTGGAAATTTGCATGCACCCTTGCTAAGCTTGCCGTGGATTTTTAAGTGTGGTTTTTTTCGGCGCTAAAGTCCTTTTTACATACCAGGGCAATGTCAGCACCAAACATCCTGCACTAAAATGCGAGTAAAAATGCACAGTAGGCTAGCGCTGCTTATTACCATCAGCCCCCTTGTCCTCTCTGGTCCTCCCTGTAGTCCTCCTGCTTCCTTTGGGTCTCCCAAAGGCCCTTCTTTGTTGTGACTTGTACTATCTTTGGACCTTGCCTCTGTTTGATCTCTGCCAGCTCCGACCTCTGCCTAGACTCCAACCTTGCTTGACCACTGTCAGCCCTAACCCCAGCCCACCATGCACCATGCCAGAGAAGTTCTGCCAGCGCCAGAATCTTCGGGCCCAACCCAAGGGGAAGGTGGTGGTCTGGTCCTTGTCTTGTCTTGTCTAAACTCTCAGTGGCTTCGACAATGCAAGGACCAGTCAGAACAGACTGCCCTGCTCTCCTGTACCACTCCTGCTGGGGGAATGCCTGGAACCAGCAGGAGTGTTTCTCATTTCCTAATATTTGTGCAACAAAAGTATTTTCAGAATCATTTCTACTTTTCTCACTGATTCACTAGCTTATTGCACTATTGAGCATAAATTATGTCAAAGTGTTGTGCTCAGTGCATTTATGGATACTCATTCTCACTTTGAGTATGTACTGTTCAGTTAACAGTGTCATTAACACAGGCACACACCCTCACTAAAATGATCAGAACTGCCTAACTCTTTTTGAAGTATCATGATTTGAAGTTTCATGATTAGAAACAGAAGCGTAGGTACTGAATTCCTAGCACCAACAATACTTTCTGATATATGCTGCCAAAGGAACAGCACACTTTCTCTCACAAAAAATTGCATCTTGGGATTACATTGTGGCAGTGGCAGAATGAAAAGGGCAAGATGCCTATAAGCATACTGATCCTCAGCTTAGAAAAAAAGCACATAAAAATAATAAAAACAACCAACAGGAAAAGAATTCCTATGGATTTTCAATGTCTTCAAAGGTAAGATACACAATGGGCCGGATTTTAAAAGGGTTACGTGTGCCGGGCCTATTTTAAAAAGGCCCGGCGACGCGCGTAAAGCCCTGGGACACGTGTAAGTCCTGGAGGTTTACAAAAGGGGCAGTCCGGGGGTGGGACGGGGCAGTCCGGGGGTGGGGCAGGGCCAGAGGTCTCCGACAGAGCAGCCATTGCTGCTCTGTTGGAGGATTGCATGCCAGATGGCTGCTGGCGCACAACTTGCGCCTACCCAGAGGCAGGCGCAAAAAGGTAAAATAAAAATTTTGGGGGCGGTAGAGTAGGGTTAGGGCGAGGAAAGGTTAGGGGAAGGGGTGGGAAGGTCAGGTTAGGGGGAGGGAACGAGGGAAGGCAGCGGGGCTCGGCGCGCACAAGTTGCACAATTGTGCATCCCCTTGCGTGCGCCAACCCCTGATTTTAGAATTTGCACACGCCTGCGCACACAAGTTATAAAATCAGGTGTACATGTGCGCACCAGGTAGCGCGGGCACATGTACGCCCGCATGCACCTTTTTAAAATCTACCCCAATATGTTAAATCTGTACAGATGGTAATTTCCCTTTAATATGATTTATTTCAACCCAACATGATTTTTGTACACATATGTCCATAAGTACATACAGTATGTTTGCAGAGTAAAAGAGTCAGTTAAGGTTAACTCTTCTATTAAAGGACCGACAAGCGCCTGCGGGGAGGGCCCCCTTAACAGGGCGCTTGCCGGCAGAGCGACTGCCCCCCCCCACTACCCCCCCCCCCCCACCCGCGGAGTCGTCTTACCTCGGCGGCCGGGTGGAGGGGGGCTGGCTGGAAGCAACGCTGTGAGGGAGGGAGCGCCGGAGCCGGCCGGAGGCCTCGCGGGCCGGCGCATCGAGGGAGATGACGTCATCACGCTGCGGCGCGGTGACGTCATCGGGTGGGCGGGCGCAGGCGCGCGAATCCTGGCCCGGGGTCTCGCGGGACTTCGGGCGCGAATTCGGGCCCGAGATCTCGCGAGACCTCGGGACTTAAAGGCAGGGCGAGCGCCGGACCAGGCCCTTTTTCGCTGGCCGGCGCTCGCGTTTGGAATGGAGCCGGAGGACCTCAGCCGCGATCACGCGGTTGGATTTAAAAAAAAAAAAAGAAAGCGAGAGAAATCGTCGGCAGGCACTTCGGGCGCCCCTCTCACAGGACCCGGAGACCTAGAGCCGATTTTAAAGGCCCAGCGGCTCCCGGAGCGGAGGAGGAGCCCGGGACACGTGGGGTGAGTCTCGTGGTCGGCCAGGATCGCACGGCAAGCGGTCCCAGCGCCGGAGGGGAGCGGAGATAGCACGGATCGCACGACAAGCGGTCTCAGCGCAGGTGGAGAGCGGAGATCGGGGTCTGGAGAGCACTGAGGCAGCTGGGACCTGCCGGAGACATCCGGAGGCGAACGGAGGAATGTCAAGCCCTGCGCCTGCGCAAGGACCCAGAAGGACAGAAGGAGCCCCTGGGGCACAGGGAAGACCGCAGCGCTGAGCACCGCAAGCAGCAGATCTGACTACCGGGAAACGCAGCCATCCAGCCAGGATTCCAGAGACTGCATACTGAACTGTGAGTACTAACCTCGATCGCCCCCCCTCACGACCGTGGGCCGGCTTGCCTTGCACGGGTCTGGGAAACGATATTGACCGAACGTCGAGGGGGCTGCGGATTGCGGGAGCCGAGGGAAGGCGTCGCCTAGCGTGCGTACGGAAATGGCTGGTAAAGGAGCAAAGACAGCCCCGGAACCGAGGCAGACAAGGGGGCGCAGCCGGCAGGCGAAAGTGGCGGAACCATGACCTGCGAGGACAAGGAAGCCTGATGGTGATGGAGAGGGAGGCCAAGGCCGCGGAAAACGCCCTAGGACAGACAGAGGCAAGACACAAAGAAAGGGGCGAGCGGAGACCGGCAGCGGAGACAAGAGTGCGACAGAGAAGAACGCGAAGGGGCAGACATCGGCGGCGGACACCGTAGATGGGGCGGCGACCGGCGTTGCCGGGGACACGACCGGAACACTGCCCGCGTCTGGACCGTACAGTGCCCCACCATGGGGCTGGCCCGTCTGGCCCCCAACGGGTCCCTCGGGAGCAGGGGCAGCGTCATCAGCAACGCCAGTACAGGGAGCGTACCCCTACAGCCATAGCGCATGGTAAGCCTCAATGTACCCTCCATGGTGGCAGGTCCCACCTCCTTGGTACACACCAACAGCGGGCGGCAACGCCACAGCGGGAGCCCGCGCACATGGAGCGGAGGCCGCCGAGCAGGTGGCGACGGAGAAGGACATACCCAGCGGGGAGGCCGGAACAGAGAGTAGAAACCGGCCCCCGACACCGCGGGAAGCGGAGGAGCGAGCCGAGGAGACGGGAAGGCATCGCGAAGCAGCGGCGTCGTCGGGAGACGCAAAAGGCAAGAGGACCAAACGAAAGAGAAATAACGGTGACTCCAGTGAGGAATCCTCCGAGGAGGAATCCGATGAGAGTGAGGCAGCGGCTGACTCCCCGGTCAAAACACCGCAGGAGATAGCGTCAGCCGCTGCAGCCGCAGTAGCCCTCCCCAATTTGGCAGAGCTGTGAGAGAGCGTGCCAAAGGTGTTACGCAATAAGATAAGGAAGCGTGAATATATTGATATTTTCTCAATATTAGAGGGCAGGAAAGGGGCGGCCGAGAAGAAAAAGGGAAAGAAAAAAGAGGACCAGAAAGAGGGGGAGGTAAAGGTGCCCAGGAACATAACTAATTGGACCAGGGCATTCTTAAGAATGATAAGCGTCATAGGGAGGGAGGATCCATCCCAGTACGCCCCGATGCTGAGTTATGCTGATTCCATATTGGAGGCCTATAAGGAATATCAGGGGTGGTGCTGGCTGAATTATGATGAGAAGTTCAGGGACAGAATGGAGGAGAACGGGAACTTGTCATGGGCAGCACAGGATGTAGGATTGTGGCTACGCCAGATGACCAGTAAGGTTATGGAGGCAGGTGCCTCGCGAAAATCTGTTCGGCCGCATAGCGGTGCGGCAAGCGCGAGCAGCAATTCGTGGGGGGAAAGCGGTAACAACAGGGTGTGTTGGCGTTTCAATAAGGCGGGGTGCAGTTTCCAGGACTGCAAGTTCAAACACATATGTTCATTATGTGCGGCACCGCATCCGGCATCGAAATGTGCGAGGAAAGGTCAGGGAGTAATGGGAAAGGGAGGTAAGGAAGTATTTCAGAAGGCACCGTCCCCGGTGTGTGTGACAGGCATGCTGGGGTGGTTAGCCATATACCCCAGGAGGCGGGAAGCGGAACAGTTGAGGGAGGGCTTTGAGCAAGGTTTTAGGATACCTTTCCAAGGGACGGTTAAGGGCATTAGTTACAGGAATTCCTCATCGGCAACAAGATTGGCAGACATAGTGCAACAGAAAGTGGATAGGGAGATCGAATTGGGCAGGATGGCGGGACCATTTGCGGACCCCCCGTTCGCGGAGATGATGTTGTCACCGTTAGCAGTAGTGCCCAAGAAGGAACCGGGGGAGTTTCGGTTAATACAAAACCTCTCCTTCCCGACAGGGTCCTCGGTGAACGATGGCCTCCCAGCGGAGGCGTGCACCGTTCAATACACGTCATTCGACGAGGCCGTGGCGTTGGTCAGGTGCTGCGGGGGAGGGGCCCTAATGGCTAAGGCGGATATTAAGTCGGCCTTTCGGCTGCTCCCCGTACACCCTGACAATTTTCCCATATTAGGTTTTCAAGTTCGGGGTTCGTACTTTTTTGACAAGTGCATGCCTATGGGGTGTTCGGTCTCCTGCGCTTACTTTGAAATGTTTAGTAGTTTTTTGCAATGGGTCTTACAAAAAAGGGCAGGGACCAGTAATGTGGCACATTATCTGGACGATTTTCTATTCGTGGGCCCGGCTGGCACGGACACATGCCAAAAAACACTGGCGGCATTCCAGGCGATGGCGGCTGATTTCGGGGTCCCGCTAGCAGGGGAAAAAACTGAGGGCCCAGCTACGACCCTATCATTCTTAGGGATCGAACTAGACACGCAGGCTATGACGTCGCGGCTGCCGCTCGAGAAGTTAAACAAATTGCGGGCTAGGCTCAGACAGGCACTGGCCAGCAAGAAGACGACTTTGGTCGGCTTACAATCCTTAATCGGAAGTTTGAACTTCGCATGCCGGGTCATCCCGATGGGTAGGGCCTTTCTGAGGCGGCTGGCGGATGCAACGAAAGGGGTCAGGCGGCCGCAACACTGTATCAGAATCACGAGCCCAATTCGAAAGGAAGTGGCTATGTGGCTGGAATTCCTGGACAATTTTAACGGGGTATCCATGTGGCAGGAGGAGGCGAGGTCAAGCCAGGACCTAGATATACACACGGATGCATCGGGCGGATGGGGCTTTGGGGCATACTGCCAGGGCGCATGGTGCGCAGCACCGTGGCCAGAGGAGTGGAGGCAGAGCGGGCTAGTAAAAAACATAACATTCTTAGAGTTATTCCCGATCCTGGTGGCCATTACGGTCTGGGCACATAGGCTGTCCAACAAAAAGATCATTTTCTGGTCGGATAACATGGCCGTGGTGACCGTGATTAACAGGCAGGCGGCCCGTTGCTCTAAGGTGGCCGCGTTGTTGAGGGAAGTGGTCCTACAGGGCTTGCGAACGAACATGACAATCAGGGCTAAACATGTACCGGGCATCCATAATCAGGTGGCAGATGCTTTATCTAGGGCTAAGTGGGATCTCTTTCGTCAACAGGTGCCGGAGGCGGAAGCGGAAGGAGTTCCAATACCAAAACAATTATGGCAGATTGGAATGATACGGAATGGGGGTTGCTGAGGTCATCGGTGGCCCCAGCAACTTGGAAGGCATACTGCAAAGGGTTTTCTAGTGTACAAACATTCTTGCAAGGGCAGGGATGGCAAGGGGGGCATATAGAGGGCAGGCTCATAGAGAGGTTCGTGGCATGGGCAAAGGAGGAAGGGATGTCCAGAGGATCGACAGTGAATCAACTGGCAGGCTTTGCATTCTTTGCAAAAGCGCAGGGCTTAGGTGACCCCATGGATAACTTCATGGTTAAGAAGCTGTTAGCCGGCTGGGCCAGAAGCACTGTATGGAAGGGGGACAAGAGGCGGCCAATAACCCATGAGATATTGGTGAGCCTATGGCACGCGGTAGCTCAGGTAGCGTCGGAGGGATTCGAAGTGATTTTGTTTAGAGCCGCTTTCTGCACGGCTTTCTTTGCAGCCTTACGGGTCAGTGAATTGGTGGTGGCATCCAAAACGGATGAAGGAAACGATGGTATACTTTATGCCAACGTCACAGTCCAGGAACAGGGCATTACCATAAGGGTGCATAAATCTAAAACGGATCAGAGGGCAAAGGGGGTGGACATAAGGCTAGCAAGGGTGCCATCACAGGTGACCTGCCCGGCACAAAACATGGAAAATTACTTGCAAATCAGACCACGGGGGGGCGCCCACCTATTAATTCATAAGGACGGGGTGCCGTTAACCAAATTTCAGTTTGCGGCAGTAGTGCGGAGGGTAGTGGAAAGCGTGGGTTTGAACCCGGAGGAATTCAGTACGCATTCCTTTAGAATTGGGGCCGCCACTAGTGCGGCGCAGGCGGGCCTGCCCATGGAGGTGATCCGAAGGATAGGCAGGTGGAGATCAGCAGCAGCAAATAGGTACGTGAGGCAGGAAGGGGTTGAGAATGGTCAGTAACGAAAGAATTCATATCTCGCCCGCAGGTCCATTCTCCCGGAGGAAGGTAGTAGGGATGTGAATCGTTTTAGGACGATTAAAATTATCGTCCGATAATTTTAATATCGTCTTAAACCGTTATGGAACACAATACAATAGAGATTCTAACGATTTATCGTTATAAATCGTTAGAATCGTGAGCCGGCACACTAAAACCCCCTAAAACCCACCCCCGACCCTTTAAATTAAATCCCCCACCCTCCCGAACCCCCCCCAAATGAGTTAAATAACCTGCGGGTCCAGCGGCGGTCCGGAACGGCAGCGGTCCGGAACGGGCTCCTGCTCCTGAATCTTGTTGTCTTCAGCCGGCGCCATTTTCCAAAATGGCGCCGAAAAATGGCGGCGGCCATAGACGAACACGATTGGACGGCAGGAGGTCCTTCCGGACCCCCGCTGGACTTTTGGCAAGTCTCGTGGGGGTCAGGAGGCCCCCCACAAGCTGGCCAAAAGTTCCTGGAGGTCCAGCGGGGGTCAGGGAGCGATTTCCCGCCGCGAATTGTTTTCGTACGGAAAATGGCGCCGGCAGGAGATCGACTGCAGGAGGTTGTTCAGCGAGGCGCCGGAACCCTCGCTGAACGACCTCCTGCAGTCGATCTCCTGCCGGCGCCATTTTCCGTACGAAAACGATTCGCGGCGGGAAATCGCTCCCTGACCCCCGCTGGACCTCCAGGAACTTTTGGCCAGCTTGTGGGGGGCCTCCTGACCCCCACGAGACTTGCCAAAAGTCCAGCGGGGGTCCGGAAGGACCTCCTGCTGTCCAATCGTGTTCGTCTATGGCCGCCGCCATTTTTCGGCGCCATTTTGGAAAATGGCGCCGGCTGAAGACAACAAGATTCAGGAGCAGGAGCCCGTTCCGGACCGCTGCCGTTCCGGACCGCCGCTGGACCCGCAGGTTATTTAACTCATTTGGGGGGGGTTCGGGAGGGTGGGGGATTTAATTTAAAGGGTCGGGGGTGGGTTTTAGGGGGTTTTAATGTGCCGGTTTTGCGATTTTTTTGATTTTTTGATTTTTCACGATTTTTCACGATATTTTACCCCCCCAAACGGCAACAATACGATTCCCTCCCCCTCCCAGCCGAAATCGATCGTTAAGACGATCGAGGACACGATTCACATCCCTAGAAGGTAGTATGGTTGGTAGGACACTCGTTCGTGCACTGGGCGGCTCGGCGGGCTCGGGAGAGACCATACGGCACGCACCTGGGATTAGCACCGCGGGGAGTCGGTGTAACCTGGATGGGAATCCGAGGCATGAAATGGGGTCGATTGATCCCGGAATTACAGAGCAGCTTACGCGCGAGGCAAAAGCCGGATGTCATAGTTATTCATTTGGGAGGCAACGACTTGGGGGAAATTACAGCAAAACAGTTGATTGATGGTATAAAAAGGGATTTGGAAGCAATAAGGGAGATGGCCCAGGGAACAACCATAGTATGGTCGGAGATCATACCCAGGCTGAAATGGCAGGGCGACAAGCTATGGTGCAGAGGGCGCAAGAAGGTGAACAGGCAGATTGAAGTCTGGGCCCCGAAGGTGGGCATGGCAACGATTCGGCACGACTGGGCAGATGAGCCATGCATAGGTCTGTATAGACCGGACCTGATACACCTATCGGATGTCGGGTACGACCTGTTCAACAATGCGATACAAGAGGCGCTGGAGCATGCGCTGAATGAGGTTGGGCCGCAGTAGGGGAATTGGGGGGACCCATGGGGTTTTTTTGGGGGGCCCGGGACAAGTGTAACACTGTCCCGGTCTGGTGGCGGGGGTACCCGAGTTAGGGGGGGGCCAGGAGGGGCCCGGAGGACACGGTGGACAAACCGTGGTCACAGGTGAAAGAAAGTGCGTAGAGGTGAGCGTGGGCTGCCCGGGCGATGGCCCCATGGCTTGGACATGGCGGGGGGCCTGTCAGAGCGTATGGCGGACTGGCTAAAATGGCGGACACCGGTACGAAGCCCGGTATGGTAATATTTGACGAACACACTAATACTCGGGTACCGAAATTTTGGTTTTATATTAATAATTAATAAAAGCTGCGGCCTATTTTCACCAATACTGGAGTATGTGTGTTTAATGGATGGTGGTAAGGTAAAGGGGGAGGGGGGAGAGAGCACGGTGGTGCAAGCTGCCACTGTTATAAAGGACCGACAAGCGCCTGCGGGGAGGGCCCCCCTTAACAGGGCGCTTGCCGGCAGAGCGACTGCCCCCCCCCCACTACCCCCCCCCACCCGCGGAGTCGTCTTACCTCGGCGGCCGGGTGGAGGGGGGCTGGCTGGAAGCAACGCTGCGAGGGAGGGAGCGCCGGAGCCGGCCGGAGGCCTCGCGGGCCGGCGCATCGAGGGAGATGACGTCATCACGCTGCGGCGCGGTGACGTCATCGGGTGGGCGGGCGCAGGCGCGCGAATCCTGGCCCGGGGTCTCGCGGGACTTCGGGCGCGAATTCGGGCCCGAGATCTCGCGAGACCTTGGGACTTAAAGGCAGGGCGAGCGCCGGACCAGGCCCTTTTTCGCTGGCCGGCGCTCGCGTTTCCACCCACCCACCCAACTAAGAGCAAGAGAGGGGGGACGAGGGACATTAAGCAGGAGATAGTCAGAAGATAATGTTAGCAAGAGAATTGCCAAATGTACAATTGTCGCAGTAATCAGGGTTGGCGGGGGTACCCGAGTTAGGGGGGGCCAGGAGGGGCCCGGAGGACACGGTGGACAAACCGTGGTCACAGGTGAAAGAAAGTGCGTAGAGGTGGGCGTGGGCTGCCCGGGCGATGGCCCCATGGCTTGGACATGGCGGGGGGCCGGTCAGAGCGTATGGCGGACTGGCTAAAATGGCGGACGCCGGTACGAAGCCCGGTATGGTAATATTTGACGAACGCACTAATACTCGGGTACCGAAATTTTGGTTTTATATTAATAATTAATAAAAGCTGCGGCCTATTTTCACCAATACTGGAGTATGTGTGTTTAATGGATGGTGGTAAGGTAAAGGGGGAGGGGGGAGAGAGCACGGCGGTGCAAGCTGCCACTGTTAAGGATTCCATTTCTGCAGTTTATGGGGCAAGTCTCAAACAGTCCACACTGGGACAAAGTCTGTATGTACTTTTTACCTGAAGACTTTGTGCCGTTTTCAAAGAGAAAATAAGTGTGCATCTTTACTTTGTCACACCGTGAACAGTTGAAAAAGTAGCCATTTGCACCTGCTTTTAGTGTGGGTAGATTCTTGCTGGAAAATAACAAGTGTAGAGCTGAGCATGCAATATGTGCGTGCAATTTTCCCATCTTACCCAAGCCACACCCCCAAGAGCACCTCCCTTAAATACAGCACAAAGCATGATAAGCATATTAACAGAGAGCAATTCTCAATTAATGTGAACACCATAAATGGCTAGTTACCTATGCAAATGGCTTTGAAAATGTTCCTCCATAGATGTAAAAAGATGTTTCATTTCCAAGGTTACTCTTGCTGAAATTCTAAAAATATATATGTTCACTCAAGCATGTTAACAGGACCAATATGGTATTATTATGCTATGCCTACTACCAAGCATCCACATCCAGATGGAATATTTCTTGAAATATTTATCAGCGATCTGACATAAATCTATTTTGCACAACCTAAGTGCAGAGAAGATAGGGAGAGCAATTTTCAAAGCCCTTTCCATAGGTCAATCAGTGCTTTACCATGGACATGGGCTTTTTGAAAATTGCCCGATCTACAGTATCTTTGGGTAGAAGTATGCACATAGGGCTTCTATGCATGTACTTTCATATGCACTGTGAAAAGATATTCTTGTAGGCAGGATTGAGGAGGAGGGTTTGTACTTTCAGATGTACTTTTGCATTTTTTCAAAGTAAGAGTGTAATTTTTCTCTGAAAATCTACTCACAGAAATTAGCAGGTGTACATGTAGATGTAGACTTTCCCTTTGAAAATGAATAATAGTAGACTTTGCACCAATACCAACAGTTTTAAAATTACCCCCAGAAGGAAGATATATAATAAGTACATTTAAAGTCAGATTCATCAAGGACTTTTCACAAAGATACAGAATAAAGAATAGATTTAGAAGGCTACCTGAGAACTGCTGGTAAAGCTGAGCTGCTTGTTTCCTGTTTCTGGCTGGGTGACTCAGACGCCGGGTTTCCCCGACGTCACAAGGAGGCGCCGGGACATCTGCTTTAAATTGCGCTCTCCTTCGGCGCGCCGCCAAACCGGCGCGTTGCCGAAGCCGCGCGCACCCAAGGGGCGCGCGCGACTTTGCCCGACTTCGCCCGAATTTGACTGAAGTTGACAGTTAAAGTCAGCAATTTCTCAGGACAAAGAAATTTGCATCATAGAGAAATATTTTTGATTTTCCTATTCTAGCATGCCTGCGAAGAGGAAAGGGAAGATACGTGTGTTCCCTCCGGACCCTATACTCCCTACCTCAACGCAGCAGGAAATTCAAAAATATTTGATTCAGCTGGGTAATAAGGGAACCGAGGAATCCGTTGGAGTTTCCTTGATGGGGGATACAAGAAACTCCCTGGAAGAGGCGTCCCTCAGCCTGGATATTAGACCTCCTCCGGTCCAGCACGCCATCGAGGAACAGCTAACCCAGCCTCTTGTCTTGGGCACAGATAAAGAGGAAGGGTTGGAGGGAGCTTCATCCTCGAATTTTGAAGAACTGGAGCGAATAACAACAAGGCCTGAAAAGGTAACTCTCGAGGCAATCTGGGATGCAGTGAGAGGGTTGAGCACTGCAGTTATAAGATTGGAAAAAAAGGTGGATTTAATGTCTTCTGATTTTCAGAGGAATGTACAATCTAATTTGGTTAAATATGATGAAATTTCTTTGAAAGTAAAGGAAAATGAGAAGAATATTCAATCTATGCAAAAAATTAACCTTATGGTCGTTAAAGACCAATTATCTGTATCTCATCGTATAGAATTCTTGGAAAACAGAGCACGCCATTTAAATATTAGAGTTATAAATTTTCCACAATTAATAGGTGAGTCCCCAATTACATCCTTTAAAAGATATCTTAAAGAAGTATTGGTTTTTACAGAGGAAGAAATTCCACCTATAAATATGTGTCATTTTTTTCTTTAAAAATCTCCAATACCAGATAATCTTACAAATTTTTTGGAAGACTGTCAAGACTCATCTCAAGAAGTGATTCACAGGAATACTCTGATTGTCTCCTTTATTATATCCAAGGATATAAGTAACATCATGAAGAAATATTTTCAGAAATTTCCCACCTCATTTCATGGTCAATTAGTTAAAATATACCCAGATTTGGCTCCCACTACAAGGATAAAGCGCAGAGAGTTTCTTCTGATTAAATCAAAGGTAATGGCATTAGGTTATACTTTTTTTCTGCGCTATCCTTGCAGGTGCGAGATCAAAAAAGGTGAATATGAATACGTTTTTTACCAAATAGAACAGTTACAACAATTTATAGATGCCCAACAACCCACAGCATCAACACCAGTGCCTAATATAATACCATCTGAAGAGATTTTACAGAGTATTGAGCATATATCGTAAGCTGATTGAAATAAATAACCCAGCTTTGTCTATGTATTGCTAACTACAAATATGTTTCCTTAATATATATCTCCCTTAGATATCATCACAGTTTACTGTCCGCTTCCTTGCCTTTATCTCCTCTGCAGCCTATGCTATGCCCCCTCCCAATACCCCTGTTCATTGTATTTCCTTTCCTCCTTTTTAGTTCCAATGTAAACCGGCATGATGTTTGCATACTAATGCCGGTATATAAAAACCTTAAATAAAATAAATAAATAAAATAAAATATCAAAAATTTCTTTAAGGCCTCTAATGTTTTTCTTATGTTGATTATTGCAAATTTCTAAAAAAGGATTGTATTAGGTATAAAATAATTTGTTTAGGAAAATTTCCTGTAAGAATTGATTTAAGATTGAATTTATATTATGGAAGGATTTCTGTATTGTTTTTCTATAATTTGTAAAATGAAAAATGAGAAATAAATATATTAAAAAAAAAAAAAAAGATTTAATGAATCAGACACTTAGGGGGTCATTTTATATAGTTTTCGCCTGTGATGGCTAGATCGGGGCAGAGTCGGGGCAGAGTCGGCACCGGAAGCGGAGAAGTCGGGGTGGCACCAGGGCAGACGCGGCGAAGACATCGCTGACAGCAAAAAGGTAAGGCCCCTTATCGCCGCCAGTAATGCGCCCAATAGCACCACCTTTCATGGCGGTGCTATTGGTTTGCGAAAGCTGGCAGCGATAGCACCGCTGTGGTGCGATCACTGCCAGCTTTCGCAGGCCCGCCCCCCTGGTACCGCACGATTCACTAAGGCCTGCGATTTTAGAAAATCCAGGCCTTAGGGGGTCATTTTCTATAGCTTTCGCTCGCGAAAAGTCCCTTTTCGCATGCGATAGCTAGATCGGGGCGGGGTCGGCACTGGAAGGGGAGGTGTCGGGGCGGCACCGGGGCGGATGGGGTGAAGACATAGCCGCCAGCAATGTGCTCAATAGCACCACCTTTCATGGTGGTGCTATTGGTTTGCGAAAGTCGGCAGCGATCGCACCGCAGTGGTGCAATCGCTGCCGGCTTTCGCAGGCCCATCCCCCGGTACCGCACGATTCACTAAGGCCTGCTATTTTAGAAAATCCAGGCTTTAGTCACCTTGGAGTAGATATTCACATGCCACAATATTTGGCAACTTATCCAGCTAAATTCTAGCTGGAAAACATTTTATCCAGCTAGAATTTAGCCAGATATGTTGGGGGCATTCCTGGAGAGGGCAGTAGGAATTCCGGGCAGGAGCGGAGTTAGCTGGTGAACCTAATCGGCTAACTCTGCCATGCTGCAGGCAGGTCTAAAGTTAGCCATATATAACTATCCAGCTAACTTTTAAGATAGCCGGGTATATTCAGCTAACTTATCTAGCTACTCAGTGGCTGAATATGAACCCCCTTGTGCATACAATTAGATCTGTCTTCCTTTTACATATCATGGAGTAGTTATGCACAAATAAGTTTTGAAATACATAAGATAAATCAAATTAAAGTATTAACCTGCTAAGGAGATAGTTTAACCATGTCAACTGTGAGTTCCATAATCATAAGTATTTGTCTAAGTCTCAAACTTAGCCAAATCAATCTGATGTTTGAATATATCTCTCTCTTCCCTCACACACCCCCCCCCCCCCCGCCCTCCATCTCCCAATAACTAACCAAGTTTTAGCTGGATAAGTCAATATCCACACACGTTCTGTTTAATGTTAAATGTTAATTTATTATGGTCACTTCTTAATGTTCCTTGTAATAAGCCCAGGCTGGACTGTCCCAACCAGGGCAACTTATTGTTTAATGTAAACCGGATTGATTTGTATTGTATACAGGAATTCCGGTATATAAAAATTAAAAATAAATAAATAAATAAATAAATCCAGGTAAAACTTAGCCTGATTTAAAAAAAAAAGAGGCATTCCAGGCTGGTATATAAAAATTAAAAATAAATAAATAAATAAATAAATCCAGGTAAAACTTAGCCTGATTTAAAAAAAAAAGAGGCATTCCAGGCTGGAGCAAAATTATCCAGCTAACTTTGCTGGATACAGCTAATCTTGGCCAAGTTAGCTGGATAACTCTATGACTGCTTTAGAGCTGTCACAAAGTTATCTAGCCATGTTACTCCTGGGGGAATTCTGTGCAAAAACATTTAAAATTCTATGCACAAAAACAAAATTCTGCAAAATTTTGTATACTTTATATTGGTCAAAATAACCCAATTTACATGACAGTCTTTAAGTAATTACATTTTAAATTAATACTGAAAAAATGTATTATTTAAAGATGCTGAATTTTAAATATTTTGAGCAGAATTTCTCTAGAATTTCCCTTCCACTCGCTCTCCCTACTGCCCTGGCCACTTTGCCCTCACAGGCCCCAACTCTTCCACTTGCCAGTATCTCTCTCCTCCACCTATAGGCTCAACCCATTCCACTCTATCTCCACTCATAGAGTTTGACCCTGTTCTCAGTACTGCTCCTCACACAGGCTTTCTCTGTCCCTCTCTCTCTCACACACACATGTTCCCTCTCTCTGGTGCACATACACACACCCTCATACAGGCTCCCTCACTCTCTCGCACACACACACACATCCCCTCATATAGAGTCCCTCTCTCTTACATACACAACCACACAAGCTCTCTTTCTCTCTCATGCATACATCCTCATACAGGCTACCTATATATCTCTCTCACACACCCCTTCTCACAGGCTCTCTCACACACATACACAATCCCTTCACACAGGCTAGCACCCTCACATACAAACAATACCTTTTTCCCCCTCCCCCTCTCACATCCCCTCCCCCCTGCCCTCTGTCACACACCCTCCCCCTGCCCTCTGTCACACACACACACACACACACACTCATTCTCACCGGGGCCTTCATGTTCTCCGTGAGTGAAGCGCATCCTGCAGCATGCCGAGGCCTTCATCTTCGCTGTGTACAGCGCGCACTCCATGCGTGCCATGCCGGGGTCTCCTCTGCCATTTTCTACGCAAAATTTGAAAATTCTATGCAAGGGGGGATTTCTGCACTCCGCAGTAGCGCAGAACTCCCCCAGGACTAAATGCCATGTGTAATTTAATAACTTGCTACTTAACTATCTATATTGAAAAGAATAAAGCCAGTTAAGTGGTCAAAGCCACAAACAGGAGAAATGGATCAGGCCTGGCAGCCTGATCCCCGTCCTCCAAAGCCCTCCCACAAAAAGTTTTAAAGTGTAAGGTCTGACAACGGACTGGCACCTAACCCAACCCTCTTGCCCCAGCCAGAACACCCTAAACTCATAAATGTAGATGAGAACTTAGAATTAGCCTTTGGCTCATGGTGTGTCAGCATTGCTCTGCCAGCACTGCTGGCTGCATAAGTTACTGTCAAAGCCATACTCGGCTAGTTTCAAGCTCCTTTTTGCATTTATGGGTTCAGGGGACTTTGGCTTGGATAGGAGAAGTAAGCTACGCTTGATGGGAGACAGGTGGAGGAGCTGGAGGTAAGTAATTTCTAAAAACATTGGTTGGGGGTCAGGGGCAAGAAGAGGGGTTCTGATTGACCAGCAGGCCTTACCCTTTGAAACTTTATTTGAGGGTCTTTGAGTGGATGGGGGATGGGAGATTGGGCAGCCAGGCCAGCTCTGCCTTTTTTTTTTCTGATGTAGCCACTTAAATGCTATATTCTTTTGAATATAGCAGGTTAAGCTTAAAGTTAACCAGGGACACATACCCAGGAAGTTTTCAGTCTAAGCGGCGATATTCTAACATCGTTAAGTTAGAAGTTATCCTGCTAAAGATGGCCAGATAACTTTACTTGGGGATATTTAGTGGGATATTTATCCTGCTGTGTATCCCTGATAACTCATCAACTTTAGCAGATAAGTTATTCATTTTAATATTTTTTTCAAAATTGCCCTCACAGAAAAGTAGCTAAAGTTGATATTTTCCAAGGAGATATACCACTTCTCACAAAACTAACACCTTACCCTCACATGAAGAATTATGTGAAAACTTTCATACTAAAAGATGTGAAAATGAAATATTTATCTCATGCAAACTTTATAAAAACTATTTTTCTCCTCAAAGTAATAGAACTATATCATTTAAAACAATTAATTTAGAATTATTTTTCAAAATTCACAACTCTCCATTTTACCATTTTCACTAAATATTATACTAATTAATTTTTTCCCATCACAAAACTTTTTCCAAATTCACATGTCGAATTTTGCCTTAAACACGTAAGCAAATAGTTTTGCAAAAAGGCAAACAGTACAAAACTATTTGCAAAATTGTGAAAATTTTCTTACGCTTGATCAAAAAATAAATGCCTTTTAAATAAAAACAAATACTTTCTCACTAATTCAGTGTTTGGTAAGTACCGGGCACACCCTTGTTTTGTCCCCAGTTGAGTACTAAGGTTCTGCAGAGCTGATTAAAGAGCACATGCTCCCTCCATGTCTTTCTTATGGAAGCTACAGAAACTTAAGAGGGTAGCTGGACAAAAGACACCACATCAAAGAGTAAATGACCTGTCAATTTAAAACTTGCTTTCTCCTTTTATGAGCATGGGGAGGGTAATCTTCAAAAGCATTTCCATGGGCAAAACATTCCTTTACCAGCAGAAAAGAGCTTTTGGAAATTATACAGGTATATTTAGGTGTGTAGTAATACTACATGCATAACTTTACCCGTGGTGTGACGGAGTGAGGCTGGGAAGGGTTTACATTTATAAGCAACCTACTGAATTTTCCAAAGTATACATGACATTTTTCACAGAAAAGCTACCCGCACTAGTTAGCAGGTGCAAATATTTGTGGGTAGTTTTCCTGGGATAATTTTTAAAGGGAAGGCAGGTGCCTACTGCAAGTAAAAAGAATCTATACCAGTGTAAGCAGTTATAAAATACCTTCCATACAGGCTGATACAGTACAGTGCGCTCCAGTGTACACTGTAATTATAGTTCCGGTGGAGCACACTGTTAACCCGCATTTGGACACGCGTTTTCGACGCCCATCGAAAACACGCATCCAAACCCCCCCCCCCCCCCCAGACTAATAGCGCCTGCAACATGCAAATGCATGTTGCAGGCGCTATTAGTCATTCCCGCGCAATACAGTAAGTAAAATGTGCAGCCAAGCCACACATTTTACTTTAAGAAATTAGCGCCTACCCAAAGGTAGGCGTTAATTTCTGCCAGCCGGAGAAGTGCACAGAAAAGCAGTAAAAGCTGCTTTTCTGTGCACCCTCCGACTTAATATCATGGCGATATTAAGTCAGAGGTCCCAAAAGTTAAAAAAAATTTAAAAAAAAAATTTTAAATCAGCCCACGGCTCACGGGTTGAAAACCGGATGCTCAATTTTGCCGGCGTCGGGTTTCCGAACCTGTGGCTGTCAGCGGGCTCGAGAACCGACGCTGGCAAAATTGAGCGTCAGCTGTCAAAACCGCTGACAGCTGCCACTCCTGTCCTAAAAGAGGCGCTAGGGACGCGCTAGTGTCCCTAGCGCCTCTTTTTACCATGGGCCCTAATTTAAATATTTTGTTTTACTGTATCGCCCGCTCTCCCGTGAACTTTACTGTATCAGCCTGATAGTGCTGTATTTTTATGCAATGCACTTTCAGACATCACTTGTAGACATATATTCTTAATCTAAGAAGAACAATGGTTCAAGTTGTACAAAATTCATACAAACAGCATGGCTATGTGACCTTATTTAAGCAGAAAAGGCACCCTTTACTCACAAGTGCATATGTTGAAAATACTGTTTCACTTAAACTACAATATCTATATACCTATTCATAGCTTCCTCTTACTCATCCTGTTCTCAATTCTTCCTTAGGTACATGCCTCATCTTTAGATGGTACTGGAGGTGAATACAAAGAAATCTGAGTGTTAAAGTCAAATCACATGGCCATGTTGTGAAAATAGCATTAAGTACATTATCACACTGATTTAATTAAATCTTTCTGAAAACAACCGATATGCCTGTTCCACTAATCAATATGTCTACCCTCCTTATCAACGCATGACAGACATTTGGGAACCTCTATTTTACTTATAACTTTGGAACTATAATTACAGTGTATCTTGCTATGTGCACCTACCTTTTTATGATTTCCAAGGAACCTTCAGTATTGCTTTCATACTTTTATTGCTAGGTAAGTCTACCAGGATCTTTCAATTTAGAATGTTTAATTTTTCTCTAAAATTGTTATAAAAACGTTATCTGTAATAATATGTTTTCCCTTTATCATTACTAATTTGCTTTGTAAAATTCCCATTTCATGCCACTGGTATGTATGTAAAAGAGTCAAAATGCATCTAAACAATTGATAGCAGTCATAATATTAGAACACACAAGTAATCAACAAACAAAGGGGGTAATTTTTCAAATTGCGATGCGATAGTTATCGCGTGCATTAGGGCATTATCGCGTGCACACGATAAAGGCCCATCGGAATTTGAAAATGAAAATTAGGGAAAGGGGAGGAGTTTGGGTGGGGTTTAGGCAGGACTAAGGAAATTTAGGGGCCTGTAGCACTTCAGGCAATAATGTATTGCACATTATCGCCTGCATTAGTGCCGGAAATAGGTACAGCTATTTCATTGGTGCTACGGGGGCGATAGTGGGCAGCGATGCGGCCGCCTGCTCACTATCGCCCCTTGCCCCTTTTTTCCCGCAGCGGATCATTTTGCTTCAATTATAGCAAAATGATTAATCCTCCAGAAAGAAAGTGACAACATCTTAGATATTTATTTCCTAGAATACAGTAAATGGTGAACTATAATACGGCACCAGGGAAAAACATAAGCATGACCCCCATGCATTTCATCATTATCAAACAAAAAAACAAGATGAAAATGGTTTCATGAAGGCAATGAATTAAATAAGTCCCTAGAGGAAATAAAAATTGAATAAACAAAACAATATCAAAGATCTCCTGCTACCAGACTGGTTGATAATAAAGTTTATAGCACCTTCATACTAGTGGCACCTTATGTTCATAAAGCAATATAGCAACTACATATATATTTGCAGCCCTTTATTTACTCATCAGTGCATTAATCCAAAACATTTTTTCTTATGATTGTTACGGTACCGGGCCATGCCCCGGGCCCTCCACTCACCTCGGGGCCGGCCCGGCCCACTGTTGCTCTGTCCCGGCCGGCAGGCTCGTTGAGGCCTCTCCCGCGGCACTCCCTCCTCGAGGGAGACTCCGCCAATCCATCATGGCTGGCCCCGTCCCCTAGGCACGCGCGCACGTGCAGGAGTTGCAGATTTAAAGGGGCCAGCACGGGAAGACACAGGACAGCCTCCCAGATGATGTCTGGGATTTTTCTCTCTTAGTTCATTGTAAACCGATATGATGTACCCACGAATGTCGGTATAAAAAAGTCGATAAATAAATAAATACATAAATAAATAAATAAATGATGTCAGACACTGCAGGGGTATATAAACCCTGCAGCCAAGCCTTACCTTGCCTTGCAACAAGGTTCACTCTCCTTGAGAGCTACTAGTTGCTATCTTCATCTTCTGGCTTTCGACCCCGGCTTCTGACCTCGGCTTGGACTACTGGCTTCTGTTTCCGGCTTCTGACTACTGGCTTCTGTCTTTGGCTTCTGACTACTGGCTTCTGTCCTCAGCACGTCCACGGCTTCCGATTCTGGCTTCGCTTCACTGGTTCCTGACTTTGGCTCTTGTCCAGGAGGCCCTCCTAAGTCCAAGTGGCTCGGGTCCTCACGAGCTCCTCTTGGGGGCTTCCAGTGGTGAAGTTCCAGCTGGCCTCCTGGCTTCGGCCCTTCTCAACCTTCAGGAACTTCTCTTCACACCCTGGCCTTCAGGAGACCGCACGTAAGCCCAAGCGGCTCGGGTCCTCACGGTCGCCTCCTGGGGGGACCTCGGACTTCCAGTGGTGAAGATTCCTTCGGTCTCCTGCTCTGTGCCTCCTGTGCTTCGACACGCACAGTGGGCCTCCCCATGGTGAGTCTTCATCTGTCTCAGCCGGCTCAAGGGTCCACGAATCTAACAATGATTTCTGTTATCTTGCACATAAAACTCTCATATCAACTATGTTTTTCTTTGAGATTAAACTACTTATCTTTACAAATTGAGACAAAATAAAGTCCATTCAAAAGGCACTGTAGATCTCAAAGGTATTAGCTGTAAATCCAAGAACCCAACATGGTCTGTGTTTTGGAAATTTCATTTCCTGCATCAGGGGAACTTGTTGAATGCAGATCTTTTCAAGTACTTCATCAGTGTACCTTCATCAAGTACTTTAATCTCAAAGTTGAACATAGTTGATGTGAGAGTTTTATGTGCAAGGTAACAAAAATCATAAGAGAAACTATTTTGGATTAATGCACCGATCAGTAAATAAAGGGCTGCAAATATACGCATTTGCCATATTGTTTTATGAGCATATGATGCCACTAGTATAAAGGTGCTATAAACTTTATTATCAGCCAGTTTGGTAGCAGGAGGTATTTGATATTGTTTGTTTATTCATGAGACATATCAGCCAAATCTGCATAAGCCTGACCCCACAATAAGCCCAGTATCAGTAGTGAGAGATCAAAAATTTGGTAAGGAAAAATCCAGTTACAATATTACATGCCGCTGCTAATGGGAAAATTTCAAAGCTACATATCTGGAGTTTAGTCCTACCATGCATACTCCATCTGTAATCAAGTTGATAAAATCTCCATTTGATGGGAGAAGAGAGAGCATGTATCAACAGCAGAAGGAAACTGCCAGTTAATGTTTTTTTCAAGAATACTACCCTAAAAAGAAGTAGTTCAAATGGAAAATAACTAAGAAAAATGTTTAACATAGAAACATAGAAATGACGGCAGAAGAAGACCAAATGGCCCATCCAGTCTGCCCAGCAAGCTTTCATACTTATATTTCTCATACTTATCTGTTACTCTGACCACTGAGGTCAGGGCCCTTATTGGTAACTTTTTGGTTCTAATTTCCTTCCACCCCCGCCACTGATGTAGAGAGCAGTGCTGGAGCTGCATCAATGTGAAATATCAAGCCTAATTGGTTAGGGGTAGTAACTGCCGCAATAAGCAAGCTACTCCCATGCTTGTTTGTTTGCCCAGCCTGTGCAATTTAGTCCTTGTTGGTTGTTGTCTGAATATAAATCCTCTTTTCTTCATTCCCCCTGCCGTTGAAGCAGCGAGCTGCGCTGTTTATGTATACAAAGTGAAGTATCAGGCTTGATTGGTCCAGGTAGTAACCGCCACAACAAATCACAGTGAACCTAGAAGATGTGGCAGGCCTGACTGACAAACTGAAGAGTAGAAAATCAACTGGACTGGATGGTATACACCCCAGAGTTCTGAAGGAACTAAAAAATGAAATTTCAGACCTATTAGTAAAAATGTGTAACCTATCATTAAAATCATCCATTGTACCTGAAGACTGGAGGATAGCTAATGTAACCCCAATATTTAAAAAGGGCTCCGGGGCGATCCGGGAAACTACAGACCGGTTAACCTGACTTCAGTGCCGGGAAAAATAGTGGAAAGTGTTCTAAACATCAAAATCAAAGAACATATAGAAAGACATGGTTTAATGGAACAAAGTCAGCATGACTTTACCCAAGGCAAGTCTTACCGCCTTACAAATCTGCTTCACTTTTTTGAAGGAGTTAATAAACATGTGGATGAAGGTGAACCGGTAGATGTAGTGTACTTGGATTTTCAGAAGGCGTTTGGAAAAGTTCCTCATGAGAGGCTTCTAGGAAAAGTAAAAAGTCATGGGATAGGTGGCAATGTCCTTTCGTGGATTACAAACTGGCTAAAAGACAGGAAACAGAGAGTAGGATTAAATGGACAATTTTCTCAGTGGAAGGGAGTGGGCAGTGGAATGCCTCAGGGATCAGTATTGGGACCCTTACTTTTCAATATATTTATAAATGATCTAGAAAGAAATACGACGAGTGAGGTAATCAAATTTGCAGAGTAGTTAATGTTGTGACCGTCGCTGCCCGACGTCTCCACTCCGCCCACCTTACCTCTATGGCGACTCCCTCTTTGGTTGATGGAAGTTTGGCTGCCAAAGCGTCATCTTGCTGACCCCCTCCAGCGTCCCCGGACCGGTTAGACGCTGCCTTCCACCATGTTCTCCTGAGGCCTAAGGGCGCTAGCGCGACGCGGCCCCAACTCAAGTACCAGTGTGGCGCAAACCTCAGGGGCGTCCCCCTGAGATGACATCATCATCACCAGATATTTAAGGTCTCTTGTTTTGCTAGCCTATTGAGTTAGCAAAGGGTTTCCTACCTAGCTGCGTCCAGGTATCGCTGTGTATGAGATTCGCTCTCCACTTACCTTGCTACTCTGTCTCCTCGGACTTTACCAGGGGTACCCGCTCCTCGGGGGCCTCGGGGGCCTCGCTCTCTCTCTTGCTTTTCAGCTCGCAGTCTGGAACCAGTACTCGCTCCTCGAGGGCCCACGTTCCCGGACCTGCTACTGAATATAACTTCTGCCAGGAAGTCACCGCTGCCTACAACACCAGTGAGTTACCATCTCTCTCTCAGAGCTTTCCCCGGAATCAGGTACTCGCTCCTCGAGGGCCTACTTCGTTCCAGCTCCTGGGCTGTTCCAAGAGACCATTGTGTGAGTGTTACCATCAAGGTTCTGTTCCTGAACTCTGTATATTCTGCCTACTCACTATCTCAGTTTCTCTACAGCTCAGCCATCCTGGGATCGCTGTTCCAGTGCCTGAGGGATTACAGCCCCGCCGGGCTCTTCCAGCTCACTACTGCCACCTCTGGTGGTTCTCTAAAACAGTTTAATAAAAGATTTAGTGTGTGTCTGTCTCCCAACTCTGAGCCTGACCAGTGGTCCCTCTCGGGACAAGGACAAGGAGGTAGGAGTGACTTTTCTCCAGGTTTAGGAGGATGGTGTCTGTGAGTGATAAAAGGAGGGATTCGGTGTTTAGGGATTTTCAGAATCCATATTGAGTAGGAGCGAGTATGTTATTTTCTTCGAGGTATTCCGAGAGTTGCTTATTGACTATTTTCTCCATCAGTTTGGCAATCAGAGGTAGACTGGCTATGGGGCGGAAGTTGGCTGGATCCATTGGTGACAAATTTGGTTTTTTTAGTAGAGGTTTGAGAATTGTGAGGTTTAACTGGTTTGGTACTATGCCTTGAGTTAAAGAGATATTAATAATTTCTGCAATTGGTTTAGAGATGGTATTCGGGATGGAGATGAGCAGGTTTGTCGGTAAAGGATCAGATGGGTGGGAGGAAGGTTTGAGTTTCTTGAGGATATTTTCTATCTCAAGAGAAGAGGTGGGTTTGAAGGATTCAAGACTTGAGGTTTGTTGAGGCAGGATCACGATAGGGGGAACGGGCGAGAGGTTAGGAGTTGTAAGAGAGTCGGTCAGGTTGGAGATTTTTTTCTTGAAGTAATTGGCCAGTTCATTGGCTTTGCTGAGTGCTTGGTTGTCTGGGATGATGGGCGGGGATGGTTTGGTGAGAGTAGAGACGTAGGAGAATAGTGCCTTTGAATCAAAGATGAAGTTGTGGATTTTTTTTGCATAAAAATATTTCTTTGTTTTGAGGATAGCGTTCCTGTAGGTGTTGAGGAGGGATTTGTAGATGGCTTGCGTCCTGGCGGAGGGTTTTTTTCTCCAACTTTGTTCTTTACTTCTTAGTTCCTGTTTAAGGGACTTCAATTCTGAGATGAACCATGGTTTCCTGTTGTCTGAAGAAGGTTGTAGGACTTTAGTGGTGGTCGGGCAGATTTGGTCTGCAATTGTATTGGTGATATGGATCCATGAGGAGTTAGCTGCGGTTGCATCTGAGAAATCAAGTTGAGTTAATTCCTTGGAGAGCTGCTCACTGAGTAGGTCTGGAGAGCAGGGTTTCCTGAATTGGATGGTGGTTTTCAGGAGGGCTTGAGGTGGGTGCTCTTTGATCTCAAGAGCAGTGGATATAACCCAGTGGTCCGACCAAGGGACTGGGGTGTAAGTGGGTTTAGTGTGGATAGAGATGCTGTTATTAATGAAGATAAGGTCCAAGGTGTGGCCTGCTTTATGTGTGGGGCTGTTTAAAATTTGTGTGAATCCCATGTAACTGAGCGAGGAGAGAAATGTTTCACAGTTGTGGGATAGTGGGGAGGCGTCAACATGCATGTTAAAGTCTCCCAGGATTATGGCTGGTTTGTCTGCGTTGATATGTTTGGCTATGAATTCAATCATTGGCGATGGGTCTGCTTCTAGGGTTCCTGGGGGGGCATAGATAAGGCTGATTTGTAGATTCTCAGATTTGAAGAAGGTGATTTCAAGCTTGGTTGTTGTATGTGTCTGATGTAGGGTTAGACCTAATCCTTTTTTTACGGCTAAAAGGAGCCCTCCTCCTCTTTTTTTTGGTCTGGGGACTGAGAAGAGGTCATAAGATTGCATTGGAAGCTGATTCAAAAGTACTGTATCTGTGGGTTTGAACCATGTTTCCGTGATTGCACAAATATCTGGGTTAACATCAAGCAGATAGTCATTGAGAATGTGGGTTTTTTTGGAGAGCGACTGTGCATTGAATAGAGTTAGTGTAAAGAGTGAGAGGCCAAGAAATTGAGTAATTGGAGAAATCATTATAGGAATTAGCCTTTGTTGTCGTGTGATGGGAGGGGACGTTGGTTTCGTGTGAATTCTGAATGTGTTCCTGATTATGGGTATAGCGAATGAGGGCATATTTGTGGAGATGCAAGAAATGTATAGAGGGAGTAGAGCTGTTGTTGTATGGAGATGCGAGGAATGTATAGAGGGAGTAGAGCTGTTGTTGTAAGGATGGCCAACTCCTGCCGATGGTAAGCGTGGACAGTGCAAGGGCCCTCGGTGGCGGGGGCGAGACTGATTGGGCCTAACCACGATGGACTCAAACGCTGGCTGCATGGCCCTTTCTCCCAGCACCCTGTTCTAGGCCTTCTCTAAGGGTGGGGTGGATTGGTTAACTGCTGGCAATAGAACCTGGAGAGGTAGTGGTTGAGCTGAAGTGGTCTGTAGTGAATGCCTTGTGGAATTGTGACTGCAGCGAGAAAGGGAGCTGAAGGCAGCACTACGGTGCTGCACGAAGGGGCGCACAAAGGGGCCTGCCCCTTTGTCGTGCTCCTTTGGTGCATGGCGCCCAGCTGCTGAGATGATTTAAAGGCCAGTCGGGGCTGTCCCCCGATTGGCTGAACAGCGTCGGATCCTCGGATTGGCTGCCTGAGTGTAAGAGGGAGAGGCCCAAATTGGCAATGGCTGCCTCGTGGTCGGCGCTTGATGGCTATGGGTAAGAGAGAAAGTTTGAATGCCTTACCCCGGCGGGTCTCTGGCACCGAACGCGCAGGCCTTGCCTTCTCTTGGGTCACCACGAATGCAAAGAGGCAGCGCCTAGCTGCTGAGATGATTTAAAGGCCAGTCGGGGCTGTCCCCCGATTGGCTGAACAGCGTCGGATCCTCGGATTGGCTGCCTGAGTGTAAGAGGGAGAGGTCCAAATCGGCGATAGCTGCCTCGTGGTCGGTGCTGGGATGGCTATGGGTAAGAGAGAGAGTTTGAATGCCTTACCCCGGCAGGTCTCTGGCGCTGAACGCGCAGGCCTTGCCTTCTCTTGGGTCGCTGTGAATGCAAAGAGGCAGCGCCTAGCTGCTGAGATGATAATCACACCTCCGGGGCTGAGCTTCCCTGCAATCGCTTATTCCTGGTTAGGAAAAGGAAATTGCTGGGGTAAGAGCTCTCCCTCTGCCTGACCGCACACGTCTTCCCCTTCCGCCTTCCATTTACCATCACACATTGCCTTCTGTCCTTCAAGGTAGTGGCATTGTCTTCTGTCCTTCAAGGTGGTGGCATGGATAGTTTGCTATCCATGCCACCACCTTGGCAATCACTCCCAAGCTTCTCGTTTTATTCGCAAGCCTCCTGTGTGGGACTGTATCAAAAGCTTTGCTAAAATCCAAGTAGATGACATCAAGCGCTCTTCCTTGATCCAATTCCTTAGTCACCCAATCAAAAATGTCTATCAGATTCATCTGACAAGACCTTCCCTTGGTGAAACAATGCTGCCTCTGGTCCAGGAATTCTGCTGCTTGTAGATAGTTCACTATTCTTATTTATTTATTTATTTATTTATTGTTTTTTTGTTATACCGAGTTTCATGATAGGCATCATATCAACCCGGTTTACAAATAACAAGGAGTGTAAAGCATAACGTAACGTAAAAAACAATATTTTCAATAAGAACCTTGAACTTTAAATACAGTGAATCAGAAAAAGGGAGAGGGAAAGTTACAATAAAACAAGGAAAATAAACTTGGGATGGAAGGGGAGAAATTGAACAGCACAATATTTACATTTCATATTCTTTCCTTCAGCAGCGACTCTAATACTTTTCCCACCACCGAGGTGAGGCTAACCGGCCTGTAGTTACCAGCCTCCTCTCTGCTCCCACTCTTGTGAAGAGGGACCACCGTCGCTCTTCTCCAATCACTCGGCACCACTCCCATTTCCAGGGATCTATTAAACAGGTCACGCAGCGTAGCCGCCAGCACATCTCTGAACTCCCTCATTATTCTGGGATGACCTCATCAGGCCCCATGGCTTTGTCCACTTTCAGTTTTCCTAGCTCTTCCCATACATTCTCTTCTGTAAACAGAGTTTCATCTATTCCACTCCCCTCCTGTTTCTTGTTAACTAGCGACAGTCCTTCTCCGGGGTCTTCTTTAGTGAACACCGAACTGAAGTATTCATTTAATATTTCTGCCATTTTTTTTATCTGTCTCCACCCATTGATCCTTTTTCACCTTTCAATTTCACAATACCACTTTGGACTTTTCTCCTTTCACTGAAGTATCTGAAAAAAGTTTTGTCACCTCGCTTTACCTCTTTGGCAATCCTTTCTTCTGCTTCACTTTTCGCTTTCTTACTTTCTTCGTCTCCCTCAGTTTTATCAGATATTCTTCCTTGTGATCCTCCCTTTGGGATCTTTTATATTTCTTAAATGCTGTTCTTTTATCTTTTACTTTATCAGCCACCTCCTTTGTGAACCAGTTAGATTTCATTCTTTTCTTGCTTTTCTTTACTTTTCTTACATGTATATTAGTCACTTCAGTAATTGCTCCTTTTAGTTTGGCCCAATGTTGTTCCACATCTCTCGTTTTCTCTCATCCTTCTAGTTCTTCCTCCAGGTACTTCCCCATTTCAACAAAGTCTGTGTTTTTGAAACACAAAACCCTGGTCTTTGTACGACTTCTCCGTAATATATTGGTGATATGAAACCATATCTTTTGATGATCACTGGTGCTGAGGTGGGCACCCACCGGAAATTAGACATTATCTCCATTAGTGAGCACTAAATCGAGTATAGCTCCCTCCCTCGTAGGCTCCATTACCATTTGTTTGAACAGAGCCACTTGCAGGGCATCTACAATCTCTCTACTACTGTTAGATTCCGCAGAAGGGATTCTCCAGTTTACATAACACCACTTCACCCTTCTTACTCATCTATTTGATGTCTTCAATCAGATCTCTGTCTAGTACTTCTATTTGATTTGGAGGCCTGTAAACCACACCAATAAAAATGGATGCCCCATCATCTTTTTTTAGGACGGTCCATAAAGCTTCTTTTTTGCCCCATTTTCCCTGCAGCTCGGATGCTTGGATATTGTTTACATTTTGATGTAATTACAATTTATATAAAAAAAAATCAAGCATATAACAAGCATGAAAATGAAAAGTATGGTTGAGCTATAGTGTTTTATGATAGTGTTGGATTTTGAGAAGATATTCCTAACATCTTTTTCATGACAACACTTACAACACAAAATTCCTGCTGTTTCTATGGATATGTACAAATATAGTATATAGTGATTTCATCACAGTTGGAATTGTAAGTAATACATTTATCTCTTTTGTTACGCTTGGGCTGAGTTCAGGGGTAGTGAACACCACCCAAAGGGGTGGCTCCAGGTGGAGAGAGACAGGGATGGCTGGAAACCGTGGCTGGGTCAGGGCAGACAGCAAGAAGCAGTGTCTGGGTCTAGGCTGGGTCAGGGCAGGCGGCAGAGCAAGGCAGGTCAGAAGGCCCGTAGGCCACACACACACAGACGGCCCGTAGGCCAGACACCGTAAGCGGGGCAAGGCAGGTCAGAAGGCCCGTAGGCCACACACCGTGAGCGGGGCAAGGCAGGCCAGAAGGCCCGTAGGCCACACCCACACAGAAGGCCCGTAGGCCACACACCTGTAAGCGGGGCAAGGCAGGTCAGAAGGCCCGTAGGCCACACACACACACAGAAGGCCCGTAGGCCACACACCGTAAGCGGGGCAAGGCAGGTCAGTAGGCCCGTAGGCCACACACACACAGAAAGCCCGTAGGCCACACACAGTAAGCAGGGCAGAGAGCCCGTAGGCCAAACACACACAGACAATAGAGCAGAGGGCCCGTAGGACCGCATGCACAGTAAGCAAGGCAGGGCAGGGCAGAAGGTCCGAAGACCATACACAGCACAAGGTAGAAGGCCCGAAGGCCGCGCAGGGCAAGACAAGACAAGGTAGAAGGCCCGAAGGCCGCGCAAGGCAAGGCAAGACCGAAGGCCCGAAGGCCACCAAGACTAGGCTAGACAAGACAAGGTAGAAGGCCCGAAGGCCGCGCAAGGCAAGGCAAGGCAAGACCGAAGGCCCGAAGGCCACCAAGACTAGGCTAGACAAGACAAGGTAGAAGGCCCGAAGGCCGCGCAAGGCAAGGCAAGGTAAAAGGCCTGGAGGCCGCGCAAGGCAAGGCAAGACAGAAGGCCCAAAGGCCGCGCAAGGCAAGGCAAGACAGAAGGCCCGAAGGCCGCGCAAGGCAAGGCAAGACAGAAGGCCCGAAGGCCGCGCAAGGCAAGGCAAGACAGAAGGCCCGAAGGCCGCGCAAGGCAAGGCAAGACAGAAGGCCCGAAGGCCGCGCAAGGCAAGGCAAGACAGAAGGCCCGAAGGCCACGCAAGGCAAGGCAAGACAGAAGGCCCGAAGGCCGCGCAAGGCAAGGCAAGACAGAAGGCCCGAAGGCCGCGCAAGGCAAGGCAAGGAAAGGCCCGAAGGCCACGCAAGGCAAGGCAAGGAAAGGCCCGAAGGCCACGCAAGGCAAGGCAAGGCAAGGAAAGGCCCGAAGGCAGGGCAGGGCAAGGCAAGGCAAGACAAGGTAGAAGGCCCGAAGGCCACGCAAGGCAGGCTAGAGCAGGGAGCCCAGGTGAGCTCGATGCCGAAGCACCGAGGCAACTGTCAGGCAGGGTTATAAGGGCACACCCAGAGCATAGAGTGGACAGAGGAGATGGACTGGGCCTGTCAGGAAAGCCAGCTCTAGAGGGACCCCTGGTGGTGAGGCGGTTGCACAGCAGCCACAGCCGTAACATCTTTATCCAAGCTGGTTTCAGAAGACTAAAAATACTTATGAATATCTAATTCTTTAAAACTCCAGGTTTTGAAGATTATTCATTAAGTCACAGCATTTAGAACTCTTTGCATGTCCCCTGCTTGCATATTTGTTTAATTCCCAGGCTCAAGGTGGGTCAGTAGCTCTCTGTACATGTCTCATAATCTTGCCTTAATGTGCTGGAAAAATTAACATAATTATACAGTGAGTCTGAAAGATGAAATAGCATCTTCTGATTTAAAATGTGAAGTGATGATGTATGCATTTTTAAACACAGAAAATTCTTCTAGGACAAGTTCATAACGTGATTTTTTTTCTTAAACTAGAAAACAACACGGACTCTGAGATTAAGAGGACCAGTTGTATAATCTTTGGGGCATCACTGCTGAAGTGAGTTATTTTTAATGCACCCATTATAAACTTCTCTATATACTAAACTCCAAACTTGGGGTAAAAGTTTGGTAATCTAGGGGGTCATTTATCAAAATCGATAAGGCGTTATCACACCATATCGTATGGTGTGATGCAAATTCAGAAAATAGGAGTGTGGGCTGGGTTAGCCTGTCTGTGAAGAGCTATTGCACAGCCATAATGCTGAATTTTGAGAGAGAGAGAGAGAGAGAGAGAGAGAGAGACTGAGACTGGCCATAATATCATGGCCCATACGTAGGTATTTGTATCCCTATGGTAGGCCCACCTAGTAACTCGAGGTGGGGTTTAGGTAAGAGTGTAGGGGGTTAGGGGCCACTTTGACATTCTACGTGACACCTACGAACAGAACAGTGGTCTCTTGTGAAGATTTTCTGGCCTTCGGAGTGAGGAAACTCACTCCAAGATGAGATTTGGGCAATGTTCTCTCAACCTAGCTTGATGTTACCCAGGTAGAGAGTCCATCAAGCTAGGTTGACCTTGCCCAAATCTCATCTTGGAGTGAGTTTCCTCACTCCTAAGGCCAGCAAATCTTAACAAGAGACCACTGTTCTGTTCGTAGGTGTCACGTAGAATGTCAAAGTGACCCCTAACCCCCTACACTCTTACCTAAGCCCCACCTCAAGTGGTGCCCAGTTATGGATTTGAACCCCTAAAACGCTTCTGTGCTCTTCTGCATGAATAAAGCAAGGAATAATTAAGAATAAGTACAAGTATTTGTATTTAATTTGTATGTAAGGGATAAAGCACTTGTTATAGATGATAAAATACATCATGACTCCTCTCTAGCAATATGACACAGGAAAGAAATAAACCACAGAGATGGACAAACCTTTGCAGCCAAGGGCATATTGGAGGGCCTGGTCCTAGTGGGGGCAAATGAGGGTCCTCCCTGAGGATCTCAGTATGGGGAGGGGCTCCCCCTGAATCTGAGGAGCAGGAGAGAAGTCACTTCTGACTGGAAATAACATGCTGTTGTCACCACCATGAGCAGGGACTCCATGCACCTTCGCGGGCCAACTAAAACCTCTCATAGGCAGGATGTAGCGTGTAGGCTGTAGTTTGTTCTATTGCTTGATCAGCACAAAGGCTTAATTGTGGTTAATTAGTAGAGCTGCCAATCTTTGGTTAGAACAAAGATGCTGAAATTATGGCACAAGGGAGAAAAAATCTGTAAAATTCCATAGCTTCCTCAATCAGTGAATGTGAACTTGTGGTTCACTTTACAATTGGATATCCTTATTTCTTGAATTCTTTTGGTTTTAAGACCACTCTGTATCGGAAGCCCACTTACTGAAATAATCTACTACATTTCAGATGTTGTCATCCAGTGGCGTTTAAATGTAATTTACCTGTTAACCAGTTTTTTTGTCTCCATCATCTCTGCTCTTCTGTGAATGAATATAAAATATAGGCTTGGGCGATGATCCTGAGATTTTCAGAGAGAGAATACCCCAAACAGTGTATATAGAATGCTTATAAGCAAGCACTGTATTCAGATCAGGATTTACTTTTACAACAGAAACCCATAGCTCTGAATATATAGGAACAAATGACCTGTGTTTTAATTTTTGCTTGATTATTTAAGAGCATTACCCAGATGTGTTTGTATTACGCTGTATTTTAGACAAGTGACAAAAGTAGCATTCATGGTTAGTTCTATTTGCACACAAACTACAGCCAGCTAAAAAATGAATACAGTTCTACAGGTGCTAGTACCCACCGATCTGCTAGCCTAGATGTTTTGTACTTTATGGCCTCCATGCACAGATAGGTTTACCAGAGGACAACAACCTAGCTTAATGTTACCCAGGTAGAGAGTCCATCAAGCTAGGTTGAGAGAACATTGCACAAATCTCATCTTTGGGTGAGTTTCCTCACTCCGAAGGTAATCAAATCTTCACAAGAGAGCACTGTTCTGTTTGTACGTCTCACTTTGAATGTCAAAATGCCCCTAACCCCTACACTAATACCTAAACCTCACCTCGAGTGACTAGGTGGGCCTCCCATAGAGATATAAATACCTATCTAGTGTGAGTATATTATAGTCTCTCTCTCTCTCTCTCCTTCCCTCAGGGCCCTGATAGCTTGGCTGGCTCTCTAGGAGCTTCACACTACTAAATATGGTCCCCCCAGTGGTTGTATGTAGGAAATACAATTCTGGCACTTATTGCAAAGTAAGAAAAAGTTATTCTAATTTGTACTAAGATAGTGCTTTGCATAGGCATTAGTGCAAATTGTGATAAACTGCTTATTACCATAAAATACACCCCTTTTCCTATTGCATGCAATATATAGTGCATTTTGATAAATCCAGGGTTAAATAATGCAGGCGCGAACAAAAGTACGCCTGATTTTATAAGATACGCATGTAGCCGCGCGTATCTTATAAAATCTGGGGTCGGCGCGCAAAATCGGCAGCCTGAGCGCGCCGAGCCGCGCAGCCTGCCTCCGTTCCCTCAAAGGCTGCTCCGATTTCGGAGCGGCCTCGGAGGGAACTTTCCTTCGCCCTCCCTGCACCTTCCCCTCCCTTCCCCTACCTAACCCACCCCCCCCCCCGGCCCTATCTAACCCCCCTCTTACCTTTGTTGGCAAAGTTACGCCTGCTTTCAGCAGGCGTAACTTTGGGCGCGTTGGCCGGCAGCCCCACTCCGTCCTCCGGTCCCAGGGGCTGGTCCGGAGGCCTCAACCATGCCCCCGGGCCGGCGCCACGCCCCCGGGCCCGCCCCTGAAATGCCACGGCCCGCCCCTGAAAAGCCACAGCCCACCCCCGAAACGCCGTGTCAGTAGGCCCCGCCCCTGACACGCCCCCGACACGCCCCCTTACAAAAGCCCCGGGACTTACGTGTATCCCGGGGCTTTACGCGCGCCGGCAGCCTATGCAAAATAGGCGCGCCAGTGCGCGCGGGCCTTTGAAAATCCGCCCCTATATGCACAAACAATTATGCAACTGGGACATCGCAAGCGAAAAATTATACATAAACGGTTTGGACAGACATTGCAAGGGGATGGGTAAGATGGTGGGATAACAATATTAAGAGCAATAAGTCAAGTAATAACAAGGTATACACTCTGGGAATTAAAAACATGGCAGGGAAAATTATACATTAAACAATATACAACCTTGTAGAAGAGTACAATAGATAGGGCACAAGCTAAGTTCGGTCCGAATCTGGGTAAGCCAATTTAAAGAGCCAGGTCTTAATTCCTTTTTTGAATTTGCGCAGACATGGTTCTAATAAGAGTTCAGTAGGCAGGGTGTTCCAAAGGGAGGGGCCGACAATAGAGAGGGCTCTTTCTCTAATGGAGGTGTATGGTGTGCGATTTTAAGGGTAGGGGTGTAGAGAGTTCCTGCGAGCGTGGTTCTGGTGGGACGATTGGATGAGCGGAAGCGTGGCGCATCCTCAAGCCAAGAGTGATTGTGATTGTACAGGGAGTTATGAAGGATGGTGAGAGTTTTGTATCTTATGCGGGAGGAAATGGGTAACCAATGAAGGTCCTTTAGGATGGGGGTGATGTGGTCAACTTTGCGGGTATTTGTGAGAATCCTAGCCATGCAACATTTGAAGGGGTTTAATAGTAGAATAGGGGAGACCCAATAATAAGGAGTTGCAATAATCCAACTCCTTATGGAGTATGGAGTAGAGATTTAAGTTTTTTAAGGATATGGAGTTTGAAGAAACCTCCCTTTATAATAGTGTTGATGTGATGTTTGAAATTTATTTATTAGCCTTTATTTATATGAATGTTTGCAATAGAAATAATGTTTATTCTAAAAACCAATATATCATTTTGTTTAGCATTGGAATGTTTTATATTTTTTGGTTTTTATATTATTTGAATCTTATTTTTAAATCCAATGTTTATTTTAGGAGTTGATATTTTTTCACATAACTGATTATTTTTTTAATATTTTGGTGCTTTTAACTCTATCATTATAATTGCTGTTTTATTATGATAACTTACAGGGTCATTCGTCAAAGTGCATTATGGCGTTAATGCCATAATGCATGAGACATTTATCGCAGCATGCAAATGTATTCAAAGGGGTGGGATTAATGAAAAAGGGGTATTATGTGATGGTGTAATGCACACTATAACATGCGTGTTCATGTTATAAAATCGCGTGCCCATGTGTGCGTGCTACCCGGCACGCACACATGGGCACGTGATTTTATAACATGCGAGCGCATGTTATAAAATCGGGGGTCGACGCGCACAAGGGGGTGCACAATTGTGCACTTTGCATGCACCGAGCCCGGGCTGAGCCATGCTGCCTTCCCCGTTGCCTTCCAGGCCGCTCCGAAATCAGAGCAGCCTCGGAAGAAACTTCCCTACCCCCCCCCTCCACCTTCCCTTCCCTTCCCCTAACTCCCCCGCCCCCAACCCTAAGCTAAACCCCCCAAAAAAATTGGCCTACCCTGTTGCGCCTGCCGGCCAATTGCCAGCAAGAAAACCCCCAGCACAGCAGCAAATGACAGCTGTGCCGGGAGCCTCTGACCCCGCCCTGCCCCTGGACCACCCCGCCCCCACCCCGCTCCCTACCCGCCCTTTTTGCAAGCACCGGGACTTACACGTGTCCCGGGGTTTTACGTGCATCACCGGATCTTTTGAAAAAAGGCCAGGCATGTGTAACATTTTGAAAATCTGCCCCATGCCTGTAATGCAATTTATATTGAGAGAGGGAGACTCTTTATAAGGCCTTCATAGTAGGCAACTATTTATATCACTATAGGAGGGTCAGCTAGTAACTGAAGGAGAGGGTTTGGTGATGCTGTAGGGTTTTGGGACCAGTTTTACAAGCAGAGTGAGATGTACGAACAGTACAGTACACCTCAGTGAAGATTTGACGTCAATTGGAGTGAGGAAAGTCACATAAAAATGAGATTTCCACAATGTTCTCTCTCCCTAGCTTGATGGAATCTCTACCAGGGTACTATCAAGTTAGGGCGAGAGAACATTGAACATTGAAGTAATCTCATCTTAGTCTGACTTTAATCACTACAAATGACATCCAATCTTCACTGAGATGTACTGTGCTTTTTGTATGTCTCACTCTGCATGTAAAACTGGCCCCAAAACCCTACACCACCACCAAACCCTTTCCTGAGTTAACTAGCTGGCCATCCTACAGTGATAAATAGTTGACTACTATGAAGGTCTTATAAAGGGTCTCTCTCTCTCTCTCTCCATGGTGCAAACAGTTTAACACACATTGCAATAAACTACCTAACATTGTGCACAGTAATTCTAAAATTATCATAGCCACACACTTTTGTCTTATTGCAGGCATTATCCATGTGAAAATTATAGCATTTTGATTAATCTAGGCCTTAGAGTTATATTTTTAATTGTTTTATTATTTTTGTTGTACACCACCTTGATCTCTGAGATGGAGTGTTATAAAATTTAAGACATACAAAAATAAATACATTTTCTAACTCATGTATTCCCCCCATCTGCTGGTATTATCCTCCCCCAGGTTCTGGGCAAGCTACTCATATCTTCTTTTGCAGGCATATTCACTAAAATGTATAACTCATGCAAATGTTAAAGATGGTTAACCAATGCATTATAAAGGTGAATTTTAAAAGCTGTACGCGAGCCAAAGCCAGGAGACACACACAGAAGTTGCGCCCATGTGCGCCATGTGAATTTCATAAGCTGCATATTTTCCGGTACACACAAAAAATGTTTTCTTTAAAAGGGGCAGAGCATGGGCGAGGTCTGGGGCATGGGTGTTCCAGGATTTTTTTTAATGAAATCTGCACATAAATACATACAGGCACAAGCACACACCTGTAAGGAACTGTGTATGCGTGAGCCTCGCATGTCGCGCCACAGCCTCATAGGTAGAGTCCTGAGACCCACGCCAGCAGTGGATGAGCAAATCTTGGCATGGCCAGATTATGACTGAGTCCAAAAGTCTATATAAAGACCAGGCAAAGAGAAAGCTGATGGCTTGAGACAAGGCTGAGGGCTTGAAAAAGGTTGAGAGCTTGAAACAAGGTTGAGGGCTGATGCGGAGCTGAAGACTGCAGCAGAGCCAAAGGCAAAGTTGAAGGCTGAGAGGACAGAACCAGGCAGAAGCTGAAGAGAAGAACCAGGCTCAGTCTGAAAACAGGAACCAGGCTGGGGCTGAAGTAGGAACGAGGCCAGAACTGAAAGCAGGATCCAGGCTGGAGCCAAAGGCAGGAACCAGGCTGACACCAAAGGCAAGAACCAGGCTGATGCTGAAGGCAGGATCCAGGCTGTCACTGAAGGCAAGAACTAGGCCGGAAACGAAGGCAGGAACCAGACTGGAACCAAAGGCAGGAACCAGGCCAATGCCGAAGGCCAGAAGCAGGCTGACACTAAAGGCAGGATCCAGGCTGGAAGGCTTGAGCAAAGAAGAATGGAACCTGGAGGAGCAGGAACCAGGAGACTTTCTTGCTAAGGTGAAGCCGAGGAACCTGAAGAGTCCCTTTACAGGGCAACCAGTAAAGACATCATCCAACAGCACCATGGACTTTCCCATCGTGTCCCCCCTAACTGCACGTGTGTAGGAGGCAGGAGCATATGAAGGAGGCAGCCACATATGAAGCCTGAATGCCAGGCCGGAGTGAGGTCAAACAAAGCCCATGAGTGTCCATGCGGGACTATCCCATGAGTGGTGAGTCTAACTACACCAGGGTCCCCCACCGCATAACTTTACTTTATTTATTTAAAATCTTATATACCGCAAAATCCAAAAAATATATTTTTTCAATGCGGTTTACAACATCATATACATAAAAAGGTGGATTTTAAAAGGGCCACCCATGCAAATATCAGCACTTACATGCATGGCCGGGCCCTTGTGAAAATGCATGTGGCACTTGCAGGGCCAGGCCACACACGTAAGTGCCGATATGCGCACAATTGCCACGTACATGTGCACCCGCGCAGCTGTTTAAAAGTTACTGTCTATTTGCCATGAGCTCCATTATTTCCCATGGTGCCAATTAATTAAATAATGCACATTTCTCAATGTTAACAATGTGCAAATTATCATGCTTTGGTGAATAACTCATACCTCAGTCTTAGTTCCTTGTGAAGGGTCAGTTTTATAGTACCTGCTGCAAGAGAAGGGTGTTTGCCATTGTTAATAGCTTGATCTAATTACTCAGGCTAGCAAATAGTTTGTCTTATCCCTGATTGTTGTTAGCCTGAATTATCTGCCCAGCTATAAAAAAACAACAGCTCTGTATTGTATTTGGGATAAGATCATAGGAGCATGCTTGCTGCATCGTTTTATTATCACACACACAAGCTACAACAATAATTCTCCTATGTTTGTTCTGTGTACAATTTCTTAGAAAATACTGTTAGTAGGAAAGATTAACCGTTTTTGTCTATCAAGAAATGGAGAGCCATTGTTGACTTTGTTACCAAATTACCTGTCTGTGCTCCATGAGCAAAACATATCTATTACACTCGAGGAATCCAAAACCAAGAGAGTACAATTTCCAGAAGGGATTCTATTCGCCAGGGATTCTTGCCATCTCAATCACTAAGTACTGAAATCTATATATCAGAAGGATGCATAGCTGCTATGAGAAAACAACTATCAGAGGACAATACAAATATTACTGAGCTTTATTTTTTACAGTACAGTCTGCATATTTTACAGTTACATTTCTTAAAAGATTCTACACTTGTATAGGTTAAACTACATTAGGTCTCAATTTTTGGATGCACTTAATATATTGCCTTTAATTTATCCCTACAGGGTGTTAAAGACAAAGCTTTTAATAATGCATTCCATCATGGTAACATCTGTTAATGCTTACAAGTTCAGGCAGCCTGAAAAACTAAATTCTAAAAGCCAAGGAAGGCAGTTTGGGCAGAGAGTGAGAAAATGATAATAAAAACTATTTTATAAAAACTACTGGACTTTCAACAAATATGTTTTCTTGTTTTGGAGATTATTAGTCTCAGTGACCTAACATTACTTCTTAAACGTAAAATGCTGTCAAGGATATATGATATAGGAAATACTGTATAGTTAAATTGTTACAACATGTTGTATCTTATGGAAGGTTGGTATCAGTCAAATCTACTACAGAAGATAGAAAAGGATTCTTTTACATGGGCTACAATAAATGAAAAAAAAAAAGCCATTACTTTTATCACTTACCCCCAGCCACTCACAGCGCTGACCACGAGGCAGCACCCCCTTCTGCCTGAGACTGACTCCACGTTCGCAGGCCTCTTCCTCCTCACCGGCAGCCTATCAGGAGCGTCGTCGCCGGGCAGCCAATCGGGGGACAGCCCCGTCGGCCCTTTAAATCTTCGCCGCAGTTAGGCTCAGCCTTCTAAATCAGGGATCGGAGTGAGGAAGGCCTGCGCAGTCGGCGCCGGAGACCCGCCGGGGTAAGGCCATTACTTTTATCACTTACCCCCAACCGCTCACAGCGCCGACCACGAGGCAGCACCCCCTTCCGCCCGAGACTGACTCCACGATCGCAGGCCTCTTCCTCCTCGCCGGCAGCCTATGAGGAGCGTCGTCGCCGGGCAGCCAATCGGGGGACAGCCCCGTCGACCCTTTAAATCTTCGCCGCAGCTGGGCACCACGCACCGAAGGAGCACGCCGAAGGAGCGCGACAAAGGGGCAGGCCCCTTTGTGCGCCCCTTCATGCAGCCACTAAGTGCCACTAAGTGCTGCACCCTCCGCACCTAGTGGTCTTCTCGCTTCCTGCTGCCTTTACCAACCTCAACTTGCTTTTCAATTTCATTGGTTAATAGCCTTCAAACATGCTCGCTTTCCCTATCCCCACGATCAAAAGCCTCTATTCTAACCACAAAAACACCATCACCCCCACCATTCATCAGCACAAACGATTGATCTCCATCATGGCCTCACCCTTAACTCAACTCCTTGGGCTTTCTATATTCACATTAACTCTCTTCAATGCCCAATCCCTCACAAAAAAAAACGCATTTACTTAATGACTATCTCTTGGATTCACAACCAGATATCTGTGCCATTACAGAGACCTGGTTGAAAGCCACAGATAAAACACTTATTAATCAACTACCCATTCAACTATATAATGTATTCTCTATTCCTAGACTGAAAAAAAGAGGGGGGGACTGATCTTAGCAGCAAAAAAAGAGCTAAGATTAACCTTACAGAACACCAATCATACTTCCAAACTTGAATGCGCTCTATTCAACTCTAAGCAGCTCCAGATCTGCCTAATCTACGCCCCACCTGGTCTTCTAGAATTGGACCCTTCTCCCCTAGTAGAGATCATTGCCAAATATATCAAACCCGAAATTCCAGCCATCATCATGGGAGATTTTAACCTCCACATTGATGTGAACCCCCACTCCACCAACTGTGAAGTGCTGCTTTTGTCCCTCAAGGCCATGGGCTTCAGACAAATTGTTAATAGTCCCACTTACAAAGCTGGCCATACATTGGATCTAATATTCATAAATTTAGGCCTCACTCAAACCTCCCCACCTCTTTGCTCCTCTATCCCATGGTCAGACCACCGAATGATCACAACCGAGCTATTCATAAAGGAAAACCCAGCTCCCTCCTTATCCAAAACTACAATCCATTACAGGAATTCCTGCTCCTTGGATGACCTCAGGTCTCAGCTATCGACAGAACTTGTCAATCTTGATCTCTCGGACGCAGATGCTGCTTTCACCTCTTGGTACAACATCACGAACAAAGTAGCAGATAAACTATGCCCTTTAAAAACCAAAGAATTAGACCCCTCCAGCAAGAACAAAAAACCCTGGTTTACACAGGAATTGAAAAAAATCAAACAAGAACTAAGACATAGGGAACACTTATGGCATAAGAGACCCTCCACATCTATGCTATCTGAGTACAAAACCTTCATGCACAGCTACAGAAACACCATCCTTCGTACAAAAAAAAGACTATTATGCTAGCAAAATTCACAATTTCTTTTTTGACGCCAAAGCACTGTTCTCCTACGTCACAGAGCTCATGAAACCTAACTCTCCAGTCATCCCTGACGACCAAGCCCAATCTAGGTGCTCAGAACTCGCACAATTCTTTGAAAATAAAATCCTTAAACTAATGGCCCCATTGACATCCTCAAACACAGGACCACCTTTACCCTACGCTTCCTACTTAGACCAGAAAGCAAACCTAGAAACTTTCGAACCAACCACCTCCCTCGATATTGAAGCTATTCTCAAAAAGATGAAGCCCTCCTCTCAACCGACGGACTCCATTCCCTCAAACTTACTGCTGACCGTCCGGGAAACTATTTCCAAGCCTCTAGCGAAGATTATCAACTGCTCTCTAACACCAGGATGAGTACCGGACGCACTGAAACTCGCCACCCTTAAACCACTACTCAAGAAACTGAACTTGAACCCAAATGACCTGACCAATTTTCGCCCCATAGCCAACCTTCCTTTTGTCGCCAAACTCATGGAGAAAATAGTGAACAAACAACTCTCAGGAATACCTAGAGGAACATAAGATTCTAGCTCCTGCCCAATTCGGTTTCCGCAAATCTCTCAACACGGAATCCCTCCTAATCTCTCTACAGGCCTTGAAAAAAAGACCTCTTACCTGTTAGCACTACTCGATATATCCGCAGCTTTCGACACCGTGAAGCACTCCATCCTCATTAACGGCCTTTCAGACATCGGTATATCAGGAACAGCCCTGGACTGGTTCAAATCATTCCTCAACAATAGGAAATTCAAGGTTAGAATTAGCAACAAAGACTCGCACCCTGTCAAAGCCACATTCGGAGTCCCTCAAAGATCCTCCCTCTCCCCCACTTTATTTAACATCTACCTCCTTCCCCTCTGTCAACTTCTCACAAATCTAAAGGTTACTCATTTCATTTACGCGGACGATGTCCAGATCCTGATACCAGTCAAAGAATCAATCGCTAAAACACTCAACTTATGGAATAGCTGCCTACAGTCTATAAACATCCTCCTCACCAGCCTTAATTTAGTACTCAACACCTCAAAAACAGAACTTCTGCTCATCACTCAAGAGGACAACAATTACGCTCAGGTGATCCACAACCTCCCCTCACCCCAAACGACCTCCACCACATTTGTAAGAGACCTCGGAGTAACTATTGACAACCGGCTAAATTTAAAAAGATTTGTCAATAACACAACAAAAGAATGTTTTCATAAATTACTTATTTTAAAAAATCTGAAGCCTCTCCTTCATCTTCAGGACTTCCGAACAGTTCTCCAAGCTATCTTATTCTCAAAAATAGATTACTGCAACTCCCTCCTAGTCGGCCTTCCAGCTATCACTACCAAACCACTTCAAATGCTACAGAATTCTGCAGCCAGGATATTAACCAATACCAGCAGAGGAGAACACATCACTCCTATTCTTATGAACTTACATTGGCTCCCCATTAAATTTAGAATTCTGTATAAAGTGCTAACTATGATCCACAAAACTATTCACTCCCAAACCTCGCTCGAATTAACTTGCCCTCTTCAACATAACTCAGCTTCCAGACCAATTAGAACAATGTACCTAGGTACCCTTTATGTACCCCCTGCTAAGTCAGCACTTAAGAAACGAGCCTTTTTGATAGCAGGTTCCATGCAATGGATCACTCTTCCCCCGGAACTTCGCCTAGAACCCTGCCTGCGGACGTTCAAGAAAAAACTGAAGACTTGGCTCTTCACAAGAGCTTTTACTTAAAGTCTTTATTACCTAATACTATAGTATCGTTCTTATGTTTGGATGTTATGCCTTCTCGAGGTTCTCTTTAATCCTTATTATTTATTCCATGTTCAATGTAATAATTCATTTTTGTTTGCTGTAATTTCCAGTTGTTGGTTCTCTGTAAACATGATCTTCGGTATATAAAAGCCTTTAAATAAAATAAAATAAATAAATACTGGTGTCAAATTTAAAAAATACAGCAAAAAAAGGGGGGAAGCAACTCTCTCACCCAAATTAATAGCTAAAATACAGTGGGCACTAATCTAAACATATAAAAGTGAATTTTAAAAGCCTGACAAGTGCCAAAATGGGAAGATGTACGCACAAGTCAGGCTCCCGCACACTCACTGAATTTTAAAAGCCGCCCCGATGCGTGCGTATCTCCCGCTGTGCGCACATCTCAAATGTTTTAAAAAAGGGGCACAGCATGGACATTGGGTGGGGCATGGGCATTTCAGGGCATGGCCAAGAGATGTGCACATAAATACTTACATGCCTGGGTGTGCACTCAGATTCCCCGCACGTAAGTTTACTTCTGCCTTGGAAGAGGTGTAAGTTAAAAAATAAAAAGAAAGCTATTTCTGATGGGTTTAAAGGATTTGGGGTAACTGGAGAGCACGGTAGACTATCAAACCAGGGGTGTTTGGAAGATATAGCAGTTAACATTGCAAACTGGTGGACGAACTGGTGAAACTGGCAATGGTGTGGACACGCACCCCTTTTAAAATTCCCTGGCTTACACAGTAGAATCGGAATTTATATGACTAGTTGTGTGCCTGCTTACAATATGGGGCAGATTTTCAAAGGGATACGCGCATACCCCCCGAAAACTTGCCCCAGGTTCCCCCTGCGCGTGCCAAGCCTATGTTGCATAGGCTGCCGGCATGCGCAAAGCCCCAGGACGCGCGTAAGTCTCGGGGCTTTCCTGGGAGAGCATGCCGGGGGCGTGTCACGGCTGGTGCACCATCAGGGGCGTTCCGGGGGCAGGGCCGCTGGCGTGGTTCCGGCCCGGGGGCGTGGTCGCGGCCTCTGGACCAGCCCCCGGACCGGAACATGGTGCACTGGCAGCTGGCGCGGTGCGCGCAAGTTACGCCTGCCTCGGGCAGGCATAACTTTTTGAACAAAGGTAGGGGGGTTTAGATAGGGCTGGGGGGGTGGGTTAGGTAGGGGAAGGGAGGCGAAGGTGCGGGGGGTGGAAGGAAAGTTCCCTCCGAGGCCGCTCCAATTTCGGAGTGGCCTCGGAGGGAACGGAGGCAGGCTGCGTGGCTCGGCATGCACAGGCTGCCGAATTTGCGCAGCCTTGTGCGCGCTGACCCCGGATTTTAAAAGATAAGCGCGACTACGCGCGTATCTATTAAAATCCGGCATATTTTTGTTTGTGCCGGTCACGTGAACAAAAGTACACGCAGGCATAGTTTTTTAAACTATGCCCCAATGTGTGCACGCCCATTGTATTTTATAACAAGCGCATATGTGCACGCAAGTTATAAAATGACTGCGCCCCTGGGCACATGCCAGTGAACACGTGCCAAAGTGCACCTGCATGCTGGGTCAAAATAAAAATGAAAATTAAAGCACTCTACATGTAACAATCTAATCCTAATCTTGCATTTAGTTCTTCCCACATAAATTTTGGGACATGAGCAAGTAATAAAATAAATTACTAAAGATAATCTACAACTCGTGATTCTAGTCAATATATAAACTTTGACTGTAGTTGGATCTTGCCAAGAATTTTCTGAAAAGGTTTGAATACAGGGATGACAACTTTCAAACGGGTCTGCAGGCATATATGTACATGTGTATATGGGTGTAATACCAGTTATGCACCAATTTTATATCTTGCATGCACATATACGAGCATATTATAAAATAGCCCAAGCGCATGTATGTGTGCTCCTAATTTTAAGATTGTGTGCACACTGCATTGTAAGTTGTCTTTGGGATGCGCAAGTGAGAGACTTTTATAACAGACATACATCCAGCCCATGACCAGTTTCACCAGTTCACTTTACAATCGGGCTGATACAGTAAAGTCTGCGGGAGAGCGGGCGAACGCACCGGCCACTCGCCGGTGCACGTGATTCAGTATTTAAATTAGGTCCGGCGGTAGATCCAGGTAAAAGGAGGCGCTAGGGACACTAGCGCGTCCCTAGCGCCTCCTTTTTTACAGGAGCGGTGGCTGTCAGCGGGTTTGACAGCCGACGCTCAATTTTGCCGGCGTCGGTTCTCGAGCCCGCTGACAGCCACGGGCTCGGAAACCAGATGCCGGCAAATTTGAACGTCCAGTTTTCGGCCCGACAGCCGCGGGCCGAATTCAAATTTATTTTTTTTTACTCTTCGGGACCTCCGACTTAATATCGCTATGATATTAAGTCGGAGGGTGCACAGAAAAGCAGCTTTCACTGCTTTTCTGTGCACTTTCCCGGTGCAAAAGAAATTAGCGCCGACCTTTGGGTCGGCGCTAATTTCTGAAAGTAAAATGTGCGGCTTGGCTGCACATTTTACTTTCTGTATCCTGCGCGCATACCTAATAGGGCCATCAACATGCAATTGCATGTTGAGGGTGCTATTAGGTGCCGCGGGTTGGACGCGCGTTTTCCTCCCCTTACTGAATAAGGGTTAAGGGAAAACGCGCGTCCAATAGCAGGCTAACAGTGCGCTCCGTTGGAGCGCACTGTACTGTATCGGCCTGAATGAGATTTCTACATTGTTCTCTCACCCTAGCTTGATAGTTCCCTGGTAGAGAGTGCATCACGATAGGGCTGTTGCACCAGAGGTGGACCCTTGGGCTGAGGTGGGGACGCAACCCGTAGGCGAGGACCTACGAGTCCCCACCGTCAGCAGGTGGAGTGGGCTGAAGCTAGAAGCCGCTGGATTTTCACTTATACCAGCCCTCGGTCCCCTCGGGTTGAGCTTTTGGGTGCTGGGGCTGGCAGGACTTAGTTTTATTTATTTATTTATTTAAAAGTGTTTGTATACCGTCTTTACAAACAGTGTTTAATCAAAACGGTTTACATAACTAAATAAAAAACAAATGTAAATAAAGATTTAAATTTAAAAGAACATAAAGATTATCAAATTATAAAAGCTCAAAATTACAAAAATATATAATAAAAATAAAAATCTAAAACAATGAATAGTTTACATAAAAAATAAATCAATATATAATAATGTTGTGCCCTGTGTGATGGAGAAGTAGTTATGTTATTTAGTGTGTGATATATGGAAAGCAGATTGAAATAAATGTGTTTTTAGGGATTTTTTGAAGTTTTTGGAGTTGGATATGGATCTTAAAGAGTCTGGTAATGCGTTCCATAAGATTGGTCCAATGACAGAGAATGATCTTTTTCTGGTGATGTCAAGACGGGCCTGTCGTGGTGATGGGATGTCTAAGAGGTTTTTGTCCAGTGATCTTAGATGTCTGGTGGGTTTGTAAATCCGGAGAATGGAACATAAGGTAATTGAATTAGGAGTGTAGATAAGAGAGTGTATAATGGACAGGATCTTGAATTGTATTCTGTATTTAATTGGTAACCAATGTAATGATTGAAGTATCGGAGTGATGTGATTTTTTATGGAAGAGTTTGTTAAGATACGTGCTGCTGCGTTTTGGATCAGTTGAAGTGAGTGAAGTGTGTTATCTGGGAGACCTATATAAAGAGAATTACAGTAGTCAAGCCCAGAAAAGATGAGTGATTGAAGTATAGTCCGAAAATCGTGAAAGAAAAGTAGAGGACGAAGCAGTTTCAAGAGTTGAAGCTTATAAAATGAATTTCTGGTAATTATGGATATGTGTTGTTTTAATGAAAGATCTGAATTAATGGTTATACCTAAATTTTTTGCAGATTTGGAGATGGGGATAGTGATACCGTTAAATACTAATTGAGGGGGGACGACCTATGGATGAATCTGTAATTGATGAGAGGTGGACTATTTCTGGTTTTTTTGGATTTAGTTTTAGTCTATTGTGAGAGAGCCATGTGTCAATAGTCGTGAGGTATAAAGATACTAAGGATAATGTGTGAGTCCAAGAGGTGTTGTATGGTACCATAAACTGTATGTCATCGGCGTAGATTTTGAATTGTATGTTTAGTGAGGCTAAGATGCGGCAAAGAGGTAGTAGATAGATGTTGAAGAGAATAGGGGATAGAGAAGAACCTTGTGGAACACCCGATGCAATAGAGTATGGTTCAGAAGAATGATTGTTTATATTGACTTGTTGAATGCGATCAGACAAAAATGAAATAAACCATTGTAATACAGCACCAGAAATACCTATAGATTTGAGAATGGAGATGAGAATTTGGTGATCAACAGTATCAAAAGCCGCGAAAATATCTAAGAAAACAATGCTGGGCCTCGAAGTTAGCTAAAAAAGCAAGACGATTCAGCCCAGAGACAGCAGTCGGTAGATGGCGCAGTCCTATCCTGGACTGGATTTGGTACTGGAACTCAGGCGCCAAAGGAACATTTTGGAGCATGAACCTAAGATGTGCACGAAAATACTGACAGAACCCAGTGTACACCAAGACCCCTGCAGTGTAACTTTACTTCTATGGATGCTGTGTAAGTTAACATTTAAAGAAAACTAGGCAGGCCTGCTAACGGGAGGGGGGGGGGGGGGGTTAGTGAAAGCTATCAAACCATGGGAGGCTGGAATCTCTTAAGTGGGCAAGAACTGGTAAAACTGGAATGGCAATGGTGTGCGCCCATTTTAAAATCCCCCAATTTATACAGAAGGGAGATTTGCACAAAATTGCGCGTGCCTACTTAAAAATTGGCAGACATGTGTGTGTAGCCAGGCTATTTTATAACATGTATGCATATGGGCACATATATTATAAAATGGCTGCATACCTGGGCGCGGGCCTACATATGCGTGCAAATGTGTGCACACACGCCGGTTTGAAAATTACTGTCTTAGTTTGTGTAGGATGAAGGGGGATTTGCAGCTATAGCACAATTTTTTCAAAATTCCATGCAAGTGACAGGAAGGGTAAAATCTTAGTTATGGCAATGTTTTGTCTTTTTTTTTTTTTAATTTCTAGCAGCTCAGAAGAAGGTAGAAGGGTGTTGGTAAGCCAAATTTTAACCTGCTAATGCAGCCCCTAGATCTGTCTGCACAAATGTAACTTTAAATATATAATTAACCAGCCAAATCTGAAAACTCCATTCCAGGAATGCTTCTGACCTTTTTGCTCAGCCTCATTTTTGAAGTTTGTGAATATGACTGGAGACATTTAACTGGTTAGAGGAGTCACAGCTTAAATGGAACAGATTTATCTGGCTAAAACCTGACCCCTTTTTGTGTAAGACCTATGTAGAACAGATAATAGCAGCATATTATTTGTACTTAGCAGTTCTATGCTGTCACATATTTTTTATTATTGTTTTCCCGGTAGTGTCACATAGAATCATTGGTAAAAGATTACTTTAGAATGAGAATGTCAGCATGAAGCACTATCAGGATGCCATGGGGCAAGGGGTGGGAACCAAACTGCTTTATGTCCCCTATACTGATCCACCTCTCATCTTAAATACTGAAGATTCATTGATAGTCTGGATAACAGCAATTACCACTTGTCTTTAATTGATATTAAAGTATTTGATATTACCAAAACTTCTCACAAGAGCAGTTTTAAAGTTCATAAGAGCTGAGAAATGTATGTTCTTTTAATATGTATTATTCCTGTTAACACAATAAAGCATTCATTCAACAGTGATTCACTAGCAATTTTCTTAAGAGTTTTTAACCAGTAAATATTTAAATAGTACAGCATAATAAAGGCAATCACTGAGCTCTCCAATTAGAATCATTACACATAGACAATAACTTTCAAACATGCACGACTGCGCCAATGAGCACTTGCACATGGGTGCACACGCGCAAAGGAGGCCATTTTGTATCATGCGTGCACACTTCACAAAAGGTACATACTTCTGCCATGGCAATTGTGCGTGCCCTTGTGCAGATATATACACACATGTGCATCAGACACACGTGCATGCTCACACATGCTTCCATGGGAATGGAACTTCCTGTTCTTCCAGGATGTACCGACAGAATGCCTCCACCAGCTGTTGCAGTCCGGGAAGCTGCAGACCAGGAGTGAACCCTTGGGCCGAACTACCCCAAGATAGGGCAGGTTGGGAGGCGGAGCCACAGGCAGAGGTCTTCACCCGGGAACCAGGAACCCCCCAGGAGGAGCCCGTAGGGTCCTAGATCCTTGGGACTTAGGAGCACAGTGTAAGTCTCTATAGTAGCAGAAGGCCTGGGCAGAGAGTAAGGTACGGTAGTCCAGTAGACTGGGGCTAGTGGGGTCCAGCGGTGCTGGAGCAGAAGGTGAGCAGATACAGAGTCTTTAGTGTGCTGTGCACTGAAGCAAGCTGTGAGCAGGAACGGAGTCTGTAGCGTGCTGAGAACTGGAACAGACTGTGAGCAGGAACGGAGTCTGTAGCGTGCTGGGAGCTGGAGCAAGCTGTGAGCAGGAACGGAGTCTGTAGCGTGCTGAGAACTGGAACAGACTGTGAGCAGGAACGGAGTCTGTAGCGTGCTGGGAGCTGGAGCAAGCTGTGAGCAGGAACGGAGTCTGTAGCGTGCTGAGAACTGGAATAGACTGTGAGCAGGAACGGAGTCTGTAGCGTGCTGGGAGCTGGAGCAAGCTGTGTGCAGGAACGGAGACGAACCCAAGTCAGGCTGGCAGCCGGCTGGAGCGGAACCAGGCACGAGCAAGGTCGGTGGCCTGTGGCGAGCAGAAGCAGAGTCAGGAACAGGCTGAGGTCGATGGCAGGCAGCAGACAGAAGCGGAGTCAGGAACGAGCTGAAGTCAAGTCAGGAACGTGGAACAAGTGAAGCGCAACTTAGAACTACTATCCAGTAGCGACCCTCGTTGCAAGGCAATGAGATGGAAACCGAACGCCGGTTAAATCGGGCTTGGGGCGTGGCGTCGTTAACCCGGGCGGGACCCGACTTCCGGTGGCTGTGCGTCCATAGTGCGCGTCCTCACGCACGCACGTGGCAGCAGGGAGATGAGCCGGCAATGGCGGACGTCCTGAAGGGTCAGCAGAGCCGCGAGAGCAGCGTTTCCACCACTGTAGGTAAGCGCAGTGCAGAGCGGGTAGAGGGGAAGCGGTGGAGACCGCAACACCAGTGCATCAGGCAAATTTTACCACCAGGGACGTCACCTGTTTGGTATCCCTGGAGGTAACCAATGAAAAATAATTATTTCTGCGTGTTGCTGTGAGGCACAGCATGCTGACCTGAGAGAAGCTGCAGCAGGCAGGGGAGCTTCCCACCGACATGTACTGCATGAGGGGGCATTAGGGGCAGACAAAAATTCTAACAGTGCTTCTGCACTGAGAGTCTCAATTCCTCTGTCTTTCCCAGGGGTGAAGACTTCAACAGGCTGATGCAATAATATAAGTGCTAATAAAATGTGCGCAGTTATGCGCACTTGTTAACAACTCTCGATGCAATAAGCTCATGATATGCTAATGCATGGAAGTTTATAAATGCTAAGAAAACTTGCCTGGAAAGGTCAGTTATTATCTGGGGAAGTGGGGGCAGCTGCCTGCAATGTGTTTGACTATTTTTTATCTTTGTGTTAACTTTTTTACTCTTTTTATAATAGTGCTAGACCTTAACTCCAGCTCTAACCAGGGGTTAACTTCCAAGTGCAAAAAAAGGTGCGCTGGCCAGATGCAGTCTTTCTGCATCAGATGGTAATGCTTAATGCATTCATTGGCTTGCGATTTCCCTGTAAGGGTGCTAAGCAGTACTCGTGTTTTGAAACATGCATTTTCTGCATGTAAAACTCCTTGTTGCATCGACATAAAGGGGTAGATTTTCAAACAAGGCGCGTTGGCGTACTTTTGTTGGCGCTCCAGGCGCCAACAAAAGTACGCGGGATTTTAGTAGATACGCGTGGAGCCGCGCGTATCTGCTAAAAACCTGGATCGGCGCGCGCAAGGCTATTGATTTTGTATAGCCGGCGCGCGCCGAGCCGTGCAGCCTACCCCCGTTCCCTCCAAGGCCGCTCCGAAATCGGAGCGGCCTTGGAGGGAATCCTCTAACGCCCTCCCCTCACCTTCCCCTCCCTTCCTCTACCTAACCCACCCGCCCGGCCCTGTCTACCCCCCCCCCCCTTACCTTTCTCCGGGGATTTACGCCTCCCGGAGGGAGAAGTAAATCCCCGCGCGCCAGCGGGCCTGTTGCGCGCCGGGACGCGACCTGGGGGCGGGTACGGAGGGCGCGGCCACGCCCCCGGACCGCCCCAGGCCATAGCCACGCCCCCGTACCCGCCCCCAAAACGCTGCCGACACGCCCCCTAAACGCCGCGATGACCGGGCCCGCCCCCGACACGCCCCCCTCGGAGAACCCCGGGACTTACGCGAGTCCCGGGGCTCTGCGCGCCCCGGTAGGCCTATGTAAAATAGGCTCACCGGCGCGCAGGGCCCTGCTCGCCTAAATCCGCCCGGTTTTGGGTGGATTTAGGCGAGCAGGGCTCTGAAAATCCGCCCCAAAGTTTGGCCCACATATGGGGCAGATTTTCAAAGGGTTACGCGCGTAACCCTGGAAACCTGCTCCTGCACGTGCCGAGCCTATTCTGCATAGGCTCGGCGACGCGAGCAAACCCCGGGACACGCATATGTCCCGGGACTTTGAAAAAGGGGCGAGAAAGGGGGCGGGGCCGGGGGCAGGGCGGCAGTCTGGGAGCTGTCCCGAGTCTTCCGGCACAGTGGCTGTGCTGGGGGATGGTGCGCCGGCAGCTGGCCGGCGCGCGCAAGTTACACCTGCCAGGTAGGGGGGGGATTAGGTAGGGCTGGGGGGTGGGTTAGATAGGGGAAGGGAGGGGAAGGTGGAGGAGCAGAGGGAACGGGGAAGCCATCGGGGCTCCCCTATGGCTCGGCGCGCGCATGGTGCAGAAGTGTGCACCCCCCTTGCGCGCGCATGTTATAAAATCGGGCATGCTTTTGTGCGCGCCGGGTAGCGTGCACAAATGTAGGCCGCATGCACAGGTTATAAAATCTGCCCCACTGTGGGGGTAATTTTCAAAAGGAGTTACATGCGTAAATGTAGCTACTATTGTAGCAATTTTCAAAAGCCATTTACTCAAGTAAAGTGCACTTATGTGAGTCAATCCTATAGACAAGTCAATGGCATATATTCTAGCAATTTTCAAAAACCCACTTACTCAAGTAAAGTGAATTTACTCCAGTAAACCTGGTTTTTACTCAAGTAAATGCTTTTTAAAATCAGGCCCAATGTGTGTTGAAGTGTGTGCAGCAAGGTGTGTTCAGCTGAATGCACTTTACTGCATAGGCCTGCAAGTGGGGGACCTCGGATCTTAAAAAATATAGATCTTACAGACAGTTTTTCAATGTGTCTCGCAATCTCTTTCTCTAATCCCAAGTTGGCAAGGAATCTCCTGGAACACACAGCTCTCGATGTTCCTGTCAGGGCAGGAAGAAGGGGCATCTAAATTTCTAACCAGTCTTTTTCCCAAAAAATGGCTGAAAAAGAAGAAGATGCTGAAGTGGCTCCCCACAATTCCTCTGATTCCTAGAAAGGTCCCAGTGGGACAGGTCTTCCCTATCCTGGTTCCCCCAAGCTTCTTACAATGAGAAATTGCTGAAATTCCCAAATAACCTGGGATAGAAACCCTGGCAGCTTGTGAGTGAACTGGAAGGGCAGATCCCCAACCATGCCCAGGGACTGCAGGCAGGTGGTGCTTGAGTTCAAGAGTAGTGTGGCAGTCTTTGAGTTAACTATTTAAAGGGAAAGAAGTAGGGCAGCTGAGAGGTTTGAGTGTGGTGGATAGAGAGAGACGAATGCATACAGATTTGGTGTTGATTGCTTCATGCCACATCAAAGGAGGCCAAGAAAAGATTATGTGGTACAATACCAGGCAACACATCCATGTCCAAGGAGACCGATGAACAAACCAAGCACAGCACACCAGTAGGTTTCTGTCCCCCTAAGCAGAGGGAAGTGACTTGCTGAGGAAACCTGTACTTGAATAGATTAGGAAGGACAGAAGGAAATGAGATGTGGGCTTAATTTCTATTTCTAGACTATAAGGAAGTGCAACTGTGAAGCAGGGGAGAGGGCAGGAAAAGATGGAGGAGGTGGTAGTGGCCCAAGTGTGACCTGTGTGAGGGGAAGGGGCCAAGGCTGGGTATGAACACTCTCCTAAATTCACACACTCATACGCACAGATGCAAAAATATTCTTCTTTCTACTTATCCCAGTGATCATTTACCTCCAGCCTCCTGCAGTGCTCAACCCTCGGCCATTCTTCTTCCACCAGAGCTCTATAAGTACTGGAGGGCAAAGATTAACTGCTAGTTGTTGGTAGCTGCAAATGGAAGGTCACCAAGGTAAGAAGTAGGGTAGACGGAATGGGACTCCCTCTCTCTAGCCTTCCTCTCCTTTCTGCTCTGGTGATCTTGGCTCTCCATACCAAGCACCCAACCCCTCTTCCTGAAAGCTCCAGTGATCCTCATCTCCTCCCAGAAGTACCAGAGTCCCTAAATTTTATCCATATCCCTATTGGTCTTTGAGTTCCCCTACTCCGAAGGTCAGTATTTCCCTCTCTCCAACTACTCTCCTTCTCATGCTTCTTGACCACTAAGTCTGCCACATAGGCCTTCTCTTCCAGCCCAAATCTGCATTCTATCCTTTTCCTTTGGGTTGGGGACAGACTGGTATGCATTACTAATTCTCTACAGACAGCAATTCCAAAATACATCCACTAGGGAATAAGTCAGAGAACAGCACTACATGCTCTCCTGGCTCACTCTTTCCTCCCCCCCCCCCTCCCCCATACACCCTCCTTTCTCTTTTCCCACCTTTCATTCACTCTTTTGCCCTCCCCCCCCTCCCCCCAACATTAACTCTTTTGGCTTTCTCCCCACCCTCACTGAAGCTTCCTTCCAATTCCTTCATTCACTTCCCCGCTGGGGATATCATCCTAAGCATGCACCTGGAATTAGCAACCCACTCTTCCACACTCCAAGGCAGTCAGGTGTTAATGTTATCCACTATGAATATGCATGAGCTGGAAAAGCCTGCCTTGATTGCTTAATGATCTTCAGGCATATCACTGTGGATATGATTTACACTTGGGAACCTAGGGGTGTCATGATGAGTTGGTAAAAAATTCCCCATAGAAATCACCTTCCTAAGTGGCACGTGTATGATAAAATAGTTTAATTGATACATGCGCATATCAATGAGTGCGCACATGTTGCAAATGGATTTAAATTAAATACCCATACATCACTTGATCATGCCAATTGACACATCGTGTGCATGTAATGTGTTCAGGTAGACGTGCAAATTACCCAGCCTACAAAAGGATTGTTTGCCCATTTCTTTTCCCACTTGCACCATGTCTCAGGAACATGAAGCACTGAGCAGGAAGCTCAACTTCCTACCTAAGGAGATGGATCTGCTGGTTCAGTTGCGGTCCCCACGGGACTTCCTTGGCGAGATCCGCGACTCGGACCGCCACGCTCCGGGTCGGCAGACCGGGGAGACGGTCTGCAGGCGTTTGGGCCTGTTCCTCCTGTTTTGTGGCGGCATCTCCATGAGGGAGACACTGCCAGGCCTCCGAATCCAGCCCCTCCCTTCCTAGGCACGCGCGCGAAGAAGCCCAATTTAAAGGCCTTTTCCTGCCAGACCACGGACCGCCCCTCGGTGTGACGTCAGACGCCGGCAAGTATTTAAAGCCGGCGTCTGCTTCAGTCAGATGCCTTGCAACGAGGTTCCTTGCTAGAAGTTAGTTGCTGTGCTCGGCTGACTCTTGCCTGTTGGTTCCTGGACCTGCTTGTGCTTCTTTCCAATTCCTGCTTCATTTCCAGTTCTGCTTCATTTCCAGTCCCGGATCTTCTTCTGTTCCAGTTCCAGCTTCAGTTCCAGTTCTGCTTCATTTCCAGTCCCGGATCTTCTTCTGTTCCAGTTCCAGCTTCAGTTCCAGTTCCAGATCTCCTTCAGTTCTCGGTATTGAATCTCTGGTTCCTGACTCCTGCCTGTTCCCGGTCTCCTTTGCTTGCCGCCTGCTTCAACTTCGGATTGCTACCTCTTCTCGCCTAAGTCCCAGTGGCCCGGGTCCTCACGGGCTCCTCCCGGGGGGATCTGGGCTTCCAGGGTGAAGACTCCTGTTCAACGCCTGTCTGTATCCGCCTCCCGGCTTGCTGTTCTCCACGGAGTGCATTTCCTCTTCCACCTCTTCACTACGTCAGGCCGGCCTAAGGGTCCACCCCTTCGCTCACAACAGGTTCAGCATGTGATGCAGGTTCAGAATCTGTTGTACGGTCCCTAATCCAAGAGATTGGGGGCCTACAGAAAGGAGCTGATGCATAATTGTCTAGACTTGAGGTAGCTGGTGAAAAGAAAGCAGGCTAGGATGATGGACGAGGGACTAGCCAGCTATATCACCTTAACACCATCAGAGCAGTTGGTGCTCAGTACTCTTTCAGAATCTGCTATGGGAGGAGTTGTCTGCCTAGACACCATGGAACTCCAACAGCAGCAAGATGGGCATACTATAAAGTACTGTCAGTCAAATGAGTGTACTGAATACTGTCTTTTGTGGATTGTACCTTGTTCAGATAAACCTTTTCATTGATATGTGATGCTCTAGTGCACTGATGTACAGCAGAAGCACTAACAAGATTCCTTGGCCTCCACAAATGCAGGCTTTCCATATAAGGTACAGACACTAAAGCATAGTGTAGTGTTGTTCATAATGCACTTCTATCTATGAGTCATTTAATGCTTCTTACAACAAATGACCCAATAAACATTCTTCTAAACTATGGTATAGATGAAACATAATGGTTGGATATCTACCTATCTGTATGCATATAGTAGTGACTGAAAGGCGTTTTGCAGTCCTCTCCTGATCCACCATACAGGATAAGTCTTTAGGACAGCTATGGCAACATCCCAGGACTGGCTGTTCTCCACATATACAGCTAGAAAGCAACCCTTCTAGAGTACCACAGTTTTAGTACATCCTTTCTGCAGCTTGCCATGCTGGTGTTCATGGGAATAAATCATCAGCATGGAAAAGCTTTCAGTTTTATTAGTGGGGTGTTAGAAGGTGTGCTGTCAGGAATAACAGAGATGCAATTTTCTGAAGAAAGGAACGTGAAGTACATGTAACACTTTTTGTTGCATAGGTTGCATCCTATAGGGCCATAAAAGATGTTCATTCTTGGGGCTATCTCTTTTTTCACTTTCCACATCTTAGTTCCCCAAGAGGTAGGTTATTTCTGTTGGGAGAAGGAGGACCATTTATGCCAAGGGCATAGATGACCTCTAGTGTATGTGTGTGTTACCATAGCTCTTTGGGAAAGGCACAAAGGAGGCTGGACTCACTGGATGGGTGTTTAAAACAGAGTTTACTGTGATACCTTTGGAAATAATTATGTGCCAAAAATCGGTGTTCTAATACATCCAGGACCCCAGATTTCCAAAACTCAGGATGTAAAGGATTTCTGTCTCTAGGGATGTGCTCCTCAAGACAGGGGCTGGGAACATACTTATCCTCCGTGGGGTAGAATGAGAATTGTCCAAAGTGGGATGGGATCACTTAACTGTCTGCATCCACTACCCCAATACCTGGGGTCCACGGTGAATCCCGGTCCAAGCTGGCATTGTTCTGTGTCCTAGCGGTGGAAACTCCATTGGGGGTGTCCAGGCTACTTTCTTGGCTTCTCTCCCTTTCACTCCTCTTCAAAAGATAGGGCAGTGTCTCTCTATCAGTGCCAGACTGGGGGCCTAACATGTACAGTGTGCCGTGGCTGATCTGCAGGTGTGCTGCAAGAAGAGCTGCGTATGAAAAGTTGAGCTGCCCGCAGTCTTTGTTGTTTCTTTTCTTCCTGCCAACAGAGGGGGGGTCAGAGAGCAGTGCCTATCTGCTAATGCTGCTGCTGCTTGCCTCTCTGTTAGCTCTCTCTTGCTGGACATGCTGGCTTTATGCTGTTATCATTGCAGAGGCAAGCTGGCAGAAGAGGAAGCAGCAGCAGTAGGTAAGTGCTGCTCAGACTTCTGCCAACTCCGGGGACAGAAGGGACAGAAAAAAGTAACAGCCAGGAGCTGGAGGGAAAAAGTGGTGATAAAGCCACTTTGTGAAGGGAGAGTCTGGGCAACGGTAAGGAAAGAAAGTGAGAGGGAAGAGATGGTGGTGATGATGATGTCAGAAGGTTGGAGGGAGAGAGAGAGAGAAAAGGTGGTGGTGGTGGTGATGCCATATGGGTGGTGGAAGGAAAGTGGTGGTGGTGATGCCAGAAGGGTGGAGAGGTAGAGATAGGAAAAGAAAGGTGGGCATGATGCCAGAAAGGTGGAAGAGGAGGAACAATAAAGATGCCAGGGGAAAGGAAAAGAAGGTGATGATACCAGGGGGGTGGAGGGAGAGGAAAAGGAAGAAGGTGATGATGCTGGGGGAGGGGGAAGGAGGAAAGGGAAGATAAGATGATAATGATCATGCCAGGGGGATGGAAGAGGGATGGGAAGAGAAGGTGATGGTGCCAGGGGTGGGGGTGAAAGGAAAGGGAGAGTGATAATACCAGGAGGTTGAGGGAGAGGGAACATAATGATGCCAGAAGTGGATGGAGAGGGAAGAGAAGATGAAGATGGTGATGGTGATGGTGTGCCACAATGAAGTGAACCCTATGCCACGACACAAAAAAGGTTGTGAATCACTGATGCAGAGCGCACTGAAACAGCTCCTTCTCCTTTGAAATAAAAAATACCTTGCCACAATCGAGTGTGGATTAGCCCCTCCTTTTGCCTCAGGGACTCCTAATTCCAGTCTATCTCTTGGGGAGCTGCTGTACAGAATCCCTGGGGATCCCTGGGGATCTGTACATAAGGAAGAAACACTTGTCATGGCAGCGTTTGACATTTACCTATTTCATTGTTGTAGGAGAGGCTGCTGAGGAGCATGTTGGTCCTGCACCAAGAGGTACACAAAGACCACCTGCTTGCAAGTCATGTGTAACACCTCTGATGAGGAGAGTGAGGAAGAAGGAGCCCCTGAGGTGCAGCATTGGCCCAGAGTGGAGGAGGAGAAGGATAAACAGGGGAACCCAATGGCTGATCTCCTAGAGCAGAGCTTTCCAAACTGTGTGTCGTGACACGTTAGTGTGTCGCCTGCAGTGGAAAGATGTGTCGCCTGGTCCACATAGCAGCAGGGCCAGCGGAAGCAGGAAACTACAGCAGGAAGATCGGCGGCGCCGTGGTGGAGCTTACCTCACCATGGCCCGAAGAAAAGGGTCACGTTCACTCCTCCTCCTTCCTGCCTGCGCAGCCCCGGAAGAAAAACGTTGCCGGAACGCGTGGGCAGGAAGGAGGAGGAGCATCTGCCATGTACAGAAGAAGAGCAGCATTAATGGGCCGCCGCATATCCCACGTCGCGGTGGCCCGAGAAGAGGAGGAAACCTGGTAGCAGGGCCACTGCGGATTCCACGCTGCAGCGGCTCGAGAAGAGGAGGAAACCTGGTAGCAGGGCCACTGTGAGAATGAGAACCTGATTGTGTGTTTGAAGGAAGAAGACAGATAGAGAGAAAATAAATAGAAAAAAAAAGACCCTGTAAAAGGAATTGGCAAAAAAACGAGAAAGGGAAGGTGGAACAAAAAGCCTGTGACCAACCGATTAGAAAACTAAGATCAGACAGCAAAGGTAAAAAAAAATATTTTTTAGTGATTGGCATATGTTATCTTTGGGAATGTGCAAGAGTAGCACTTTCTCTATGCCGATCTCGCAATGTATGAGATCGGCATGGAGGAAGTGGAAGCTCGCAAATATTTAATACCGCGGGGCCTGCACAGAGGAGGCAGCAGAACGAGCTTCAGTGCCAGTAGCAGCAATCAGCACCTCCCCAAATATCCACATGGCAGCAGTGACAGCAGTAGCAGAGGAATGAGAGAGGCTCTGAGGTTGCTGGCAAAAGAAAGAGAGGGGGGTCTGGCTTCAGTGTGTGCAAGTGTATGAATAGGAGTCTGCCTGGGGGTGTAAATGTGTGAATGTATGGGTGCCTGCCTGAGGCTGTATCTGTGTATGAGAACGAATGGGTGTTTTCCTGGGGTCTGTCTGTGTGAGAATATGTGCCTGCCTGTGTGTGGTGTATGTGTGTGTGAGAATAAATTGGTGCCTGCCTGCCTGATTGGAGGTCTCTGTGTGTGTGTGAGAATGAATGTGTGCATGCCTGGGGGGTGGGGAGGGAGCTCTGTGAGAATGAATGGGAGCTGCCTGGGGTCACTGTGGGTGTAATATTAAGTAATCCACAAAAATGTATGTATATATTTAAGGAAACAAACATAAATTGTCAAAATATGTTTTGTTCGTGTTGCGAACGTCACTGCCCGACATCTCCACTCCGCCCATCTTACTTCTTTTGCGACTCCCTCTTTGGTTGATGGAAGTTTGGCTTCCGCGGTGTTATCTTGCCGACCTCCTCCAGCGTCCCCGGACCGGCTAGACGCTGTCTTCTGCCATGTTCTCCTGAAGCCTAAGGGCGCGCACGCGGTGCGGCCTCAACTCAAGTATCAGCTGTGGCGCAAACCTCAGGGGCATCCCCCTGAGATGACGTCATCCTCACCAGATACTTAAGGTCTTCATTTTTGCTAGCTATTCGAGTTAGCAAGGGCTTCCTCCAGGTATCACTGCGGATTGAATTCGCTCTCTGCATACCTTGCTACTCTGCCTCCTCGGACTTTACCAGGGGTACCCGCTCCTCGGGGGCCTCGCTCTCTCTCTTGTTTTTCAGGTCGCAGTGTGGAACCGGTACTCGCTCCTCGAGGGCCCACGTTCCCAGACCTGCTACTGAATACTACTTCTGCCAGGAAGTCACCACTGCCTACAACACCAGTGAGTTACCATCTCTCTCTCAGAGCTTTCCCTGGAACCAGGTACTCGCTCCTCGAGGGCCTACTTCATTTCAGCCTCTGGGCTGCTTCAAGAGACTATTGTGTGAGTGTTACTATCAAGGTTCTTTTCCTGAACTCTGCATACTCTGCCTACTCACTATATTCAGTTTCTCTACAGCTCAGCCATCCTGGGATCGCTGTTCCAGTGCCTGAGGGACTACAGCCCAGCCAGGCTCTTCCAGCTCACTACTGCCACCTCTGGTGCTTCACTATACAGTTTAATAAAAGATCTAGTGTGTGTGTGTCTCCCAACTCTGAACCTGACCGGTGGCCCCTCTCGGGATCTTCCCCCGGGGGTGTGGTCATCTGCCACCGGCCCAAGGATCCACCCACAACTATCACAAATAATAACAGATTGCTAACTCCATGGATCCGGCACAGCTCAATGCCTTACAGGCCATACCGGGCCTGGCCCTGCGCATTTCAGAGCAGCAAGACGCCTTGAAGAAACTTACTTCAGCGTTCCATCAGCTACACACACAGAAGGTTCAAGGCACAGCTTCCAGCCATGAAGGTCAGTTACAGGAGGTAACTTTAAAGACTGCTGTACCACTGGTGGCTCCAATTCGTTTATCCGGAGAAATCCAGAAGACCTGGGGTTTTTTAAACCAGTGCTCTATGCATTTTGCCTTACAGCCATCTTTATTTCCTACGGCTTTCTCCAAGACTACCTACATCCTTTCATACCTGGATGGTAGGGCTTTGTCTTGGGCATCCACCTTGTGGGAATGCAAGGACCCCATTTTGCAGTACATGGAAGGATTTATGGACTTATTTAAATCCATTTTCGATGACCCTGCTCGAACTTCTGTCGCCGGTTCTTCTTTGGTTGAATTGCAGGAAGGCAACAGATCATTGGCTGAATTTGCCATAGAGTTTAAAACTCTTGCGGCGGAACTGCGCTGGGACCCCAAATGTCTCAAGACTCTCTTTTTCAGAGGCCTGGATAACTGTTTAAAGGACAAGCTGACTGCTCGTGAAACACCTGACTCGCTGGACGAATTAGTAGCCTTGGCCACTCGGATTCATCACTGGCTTCGGGACAAGGTGAAGGAACTCCGGCCTAAGGTGTTACCTGGGTTGAAACAGGCTAGTGCTATATCTGTACCTCGGATGGTTCCAGTAATCCCTGCTTCTGATAAAGATGAACCGATGCAACTTGGTCATGGACGTTTGACTTCCAAAGAGAGAAGACTTCGGAAGAGGCGCAGCCTTTGCATGTACTGTGGTCAGCCCGGCCACGATGTCTCTACATGCTCCATTCGTCCGGAAAACGGATGGGCCTAAGTCCTGCAGGAGGACTGTTCTTAGGCCTCACTATGCCCTCTCCTCCGCTCTCTCTCCCAGTCTCCTTGACCTATGGACCAGTCATGGTTCAGACTCCTGCCCTGGTGGATTCAGGGGCAGGAGACAACTTCATTTTGAGACGTCTAGTGGAATACTTGAGGATTCCCCTCATCAAGTTGAAAGATCCACTACTGTTATCCTCCATTCATGGAGAGACCTTACCGGGCGATGTGACTTATTTATTTATTTTATTTATTTTAAATCTTTTCTATACCGTCGTTTGGAGGATACCGTCACAACGGTTTACATCAAGGCACATAAAATTAATGATACTGTCATTTGAACATTTACAAGGGTGCCATAAGGCTCGGTAACATAGTTAGTGATCAATAATGTTAAATGTAATTAATCATGTCCATGTCTCTATCTCGGTTTTAATTACAGGAATAACTTTAAGATTGTGATTGGTCCTTTAAAGACCAAAAGTGTGGATGTTATATTGATTGTGCTTTGCTTGTCCCTGGTTTCTATTCTCCCTTCTCTTTCTTAAAAGCTTGTTTAAAGAGCCAGGTTTTTAAACCTTTTCTAAAGGTTTTGCTGTCTCTTTGTAGTCTTAAGTCTAGGGGCATGGAATTCCATAGTATGGGTCCTGCCAGTGATAGTGCTCTCTCTCGTACCTGTGTTAGTCTTGCAGTTTTGACTGATGGAATGGTTAGGAGTGCTTTGTTTGCTGACCTTAGGTTTCTGTTAGGGATGTGTACACGTAGGGCTGTATTTAACCAGTCTGCATGTTCGTTATGTATTAGCTTATGTACGGTGCACAGTGTTTTGTATTGTATTCTTTGTTCGATGGGAAGCCAGTGTAGTTCAGCCAGTGTTTCAGTGATGTGGTCTCTTTTACTTTTGCCGGTTAAGACTCTTGCGGCTGAGTTTTGCAGAACCTGCAATGGTCTTAGTGAGGTGTATGGAAGTCCTAGTAGAAGTGCATTACAATAATCAGTGCTCGCAAATATTAGTGCTTGTAGTACCGATCGAAAGTTGGCCATTGTCAGTAGTGGTTTAAGCCTCCTAAGGACCATGAGTTTAGCGTGTCCTTCTCTTACTTTTAGAGATATGTGTTGTTTTAAGCTTAGTTCGGGGTCAATTATTACTCCTAGATTCCGTACTTTTTCTGCAAGTTTTATTTGTTGATTGTTTTTTAGTGTGATTGGACTATGTTTGATTTCGGTATTTTTTCTCTCTAAATGTAAGAATTCTGTCTTCTCTATATTAATTACTAATTCCATTTGGTTTAGTAGCTGTTTGATGATATCTAGATACATGTTGGCTAAGTTTAATGTTTTCTCAATTGTATCGTCAATGGGTAAAATTAATTGGATATCATCAGCGCATATATATATAGTGTGTGATTCCCAGACCAGCTAGCAGGTGGCATAGTGGTAGTAAGTATATGTTGAAGAGTGTTGCGGAGAGGGTAGATCCTTGGGGTACTCCCGTTTGAAGGTTCATTTTTTTTGATTTGGCATCTTTAATTTGTACCTGAAAATATCTGTCATTGAGATATGATCTGAACCACTTGATAGTTTTGTTGTTTAGGCCTATTTCTTCTAGTCTATTTAAGAGTATGTCATGATTTACTTGCCAAACTGTACCAGTTACTCTCCGCACCGGAGCTCTCCATACGGAATCGCTCTCCTTCTTTGTACTGGAAAGGGCCATGCACCCTATCGTCCTAGGGTTACCCTGGTTGCAAGTGCACCAACCCCAATTTGACTGGGCATCCTTGGATCTCTCCCGCTGGGGCCCAGAATGTCACGGGACGTGCCTTAAGGAAATCTCGCCTATCAATTGCATGCCTACAACTCCAGTGATGCCAGGACTGCCACCCCAATATGCATCCTTCGGGGATGTATTTTCCAAAGAAGCGGCTGATATTCTTCCTCCACATAGGCCCTATGACTGTGCCATAAGACTGAAGCCCAATGCTGAGCCATCGAAAGGACAGGTGTACCCTCTCTCAGCCATTGAGAATAAAGCAATGTCGGAATACATTAAAGAAACTCTCCAGAAGGGCTTTATCAGATCATCAAATTTGCCAGCCGGCTCAGGCTTTTTCTTTGTGGGGAAGAAGGTCGGTACCCTACGTCCATGTATCGATTACCGAGGTCTAAACGAAATCACGATCAAAGACCGATACCCCTTACCGTTAATCTCGGAGCTGTTTGACTGGCTGCAAGGGGCCAAGATATTTTCAAAGCTTGACCTGAAGGGAGCATACAACCTCATTCGCATTCGGAGCGGCAATGAATGGAAAACGGCCTTCAACACGCGAGACGGCCACTTCGAGTATCTAGTAATGCCATTCGGGTTGTGCAATGCACCCGCCATTTTCCAAAATATGATGAACGACATCTTGCAGGATCTGCTGTACAAGAATTTTGTGGTCTACCTGGACAACATATTAATCTTCTCCCAGGATTTGGACACCCACATTGCAGATGTCAAACAAGTACTCCACCGTCTTCGCGAACACCGGCTGTACGCCAAACTCTCTAAGTGTGAATTTCACAAAGACTCAGTGCCTTTTCTAGGCTACATAGTGTCGAAAGAAGGCTTCCAAATGGTCCCTCACAAACTTGAAAGTATCAAGAATTGGTCCCAACTTACCAGCCTGAAGGCTTTAAGGAGATTCCTGGGGTTCACCAACTATTATTGAAGCTTTATAAAGAACTATTCTTCTTTAACTGTACCCTTGACTGCGATGACTCGCAAGGGTACCAACGCTTCAAAATGGTCAGCGGAGGCCATTTCCACATTCGAGAAATTGAAGACTGCTTCTCCACAGAACCGTGCTTGTGGCATCCAGACCCCAACAAGCCCTTTATCGTCGAAGTTGATGCTGCAGATGTGGGTGTGGGGGCTGTGTTGAGCCAAACAAGAGACTCGAAAGCCTTACGTCCCTGTTCCTTCTTCTCACGAAGATTTTCTCCAGCCGAGAAAAACTATGGGATCGGCGATAAAGAGCTCTTGGCAATAAAGCTTGCATTCGAGGAATGGCGGCCTTGGCTCGAAGGTGCTCAACATCAAATAACCGTATTCACGGATCATAAAAATCTAGAGTATCTCCGCCACGCACAACGTCTGAATTACAGACAGGCCAGATGGTCCTTATTTTTAAATCGTTTCGTTTTTGTGTTGAAGTTCCGCCCTGGAGATAGAAACACCAGAGCAGACGCTCTGTCACGCTCTTTTCATTTGGAGGATGTGCCTGATGAGCCACAGCACATAATTGACCCGAAGAAGATCCTCTTGGCATTCACCCAGTCTATACCCGCTGGTAAAACAATCATTCCAGGAAGAAAGTGCGCTTTTGGGCGCACGATTCCAAGCTGGCTGGCCATCCTGGCCAACGCCGTACCCTGCTCAAGATACAGAAGCTGTATTGGTGGCCTACTATCAAAAAGGATACCTATTCCTACGTGGCATCCTGCACCAATTGTGCCAAGAACAAACCCGCTTCTGGACAACCATGGGGTCAGATGCAACCACTGCCACTTCTGGAACGGCCCTGGTCGCACATCGCTACTGACTTTGTAGTCGATTTATCCACTTCCGGAGGAATAAACACCATCTGGGTGACAGTGGATCGATTTAGCAAGATGACACACTTCGTGGTGCTCCCTGGCATACCTTCAGCTTTGGAGCTTGCAAATTTCTTCATAACGCACATATTCACCTCCACAGACTACCTCCTCACATCGTATCCGACCGTGGGTCCCAATTCACGGCACGATTCTAGAGGGCTTTGTGCAAGTTGTTTGATATCTCTCTAGACTACACCTCAGCCTATCATCCTCAGTCGAATGGCCAGACGGAACGGATGAATCGAACAATGAAGCAGTTTATTCGAGCTTAGGTCAAGTCCCGAAAGAATAACTGGGCCGAATTGCTTCCATGGGCTGAATTCGCCATCAACTCTCATCCAGCAACATCTACTGGATTGTCACCTTTTGAAGTGGTTTTTGGATGTTCCCCAACACCGCCACTTCCACTGAAGCTCTCAGTGACATCCCCAGCAGCTCAATCTACTGCTGATGATATCCATAATCTATGGGTTCAGACAAAGGACATGATAATCAAAGCGAGTGACCGTGCTAATAAGTACTACGATGCGCACCATTCGCAAGCTCCAGTCTTCAAGCCAGGAGATAAGGTCTGGTTGTCAACCAAGCACCTCAGACTTAAACTACCCTCCTCTTGGTTTGCTCCTCGCTACGTGGGACCATTCCCAGTCCTTCAACGTATTGGCAAAGTCACCTACCGTCTGAAGCTACCACCTGGTCTCAACATCCATAATGCTTTCCATGTTTCATTTCTGAAACCGCTCATACTCTGCGAATTTTCTTCCAAATCTCAGAATCCACCTGTCATCAATGCAGAAGACAACTTAGAGTTCAAAGTCGAAGAGATTCTGGATGTTCAAAAAAGAGGCAATACTTTTGAATATCTTCTCTCCTGGGAAGGTTTCGGCCCTGAAGAAAACTCTTGGGAGCCTCAGACCAATATCCTTAACAAAGAGATGCTTCATCAGTTTCACATCGCGCATCCTTCCAAACCCAAGCCTGGTACCCGAAGAGATTGCCCTTTGAAGGGGGATACTGTTGCGACCGTCGCTGCCCGACGTCTCCACTCCGCCCACCTTACTTCTTTTGCGACTCCCTCTTTGGTTGATGGAAGTTTGGTTGCCGCGGCATCATCTTACCGACCTCCTCTGGCTCCCTTACCAGCACAATAGAGGCACAGACTCAAGGCCCACCGCCGTTGTCTCTCCTCAGTGGTCAGGGGGCTTCGTCCTAGCTGCACAGGCTCATCGGAGTGAGTAGAAGTCATGGTTGTAGTGGAGAGAGGGCAAGAGAAGATCAGTGCCAGGGTGGCAGAGCAGCACAGAGGACGGAGCTCCCAGGATCTCTGTTGAAGGTGGCAATCCACTCTACCTGCTAGGTCAATCAAGTCATCGAGGGACTCTGGGAGATCCCTGGCTGCCAGTTCATCTTTGATGTGAGGTGAAAGTCCCTCCAAGAAGATGCTATTGAGGCAATCCTCCCGCCAGTTGAGCTCGGTGGCCATGGTACGAAATTCTATTGCATAGTCGATGAGTGGCCTCATGCCATGATGAAGGTGAAGGATGTCAGAGCCGGTGGCGGCCAGCCGACTGGGATCATCGAAGGCCTGCTTAAAGGCCTGGACAAAGAGTTGCAGGTCCTGTAGGAATGGGACCCCCATGCTCCCATACAGGTCAATACAGTAAAGTGCGGCCGCTGTTACCCTGCTTCTAACCCACTTTCTACTCACTTTTAGGCCGCGTTAGTCCAACAAGCGATACACTATCCCCTTTAACCCATTCTTACCGCCTCTTTAAATCACCGGGTAACCCCTTCCGCCCGCGGCATGTATATCAGATGTAAACGATCGAATTAGCTATTCCCTCCCATACAGTAACGCACGTCCCGACTATCACTTTTTTAACCTGCAGTTTTGCCGTGCGTTTAACCTGCTAATTTACTGCCTACCCCTACCCCTGCATTAGAGGCAGGGGTAAGAGTAGATGGCAAACTTTCCCCCAAAAGGAAACCTAAAAACCTAAAATCCCCTCCTCCCGAAGCGACTCTACATGTACCAACTTACCTTTTGTTGCTTTTTCAGCCCTTTCAGCCTTCTCTGCCGTCCTCCGGAGGGGGCAGCCGGCGGCGAAAGCAACTTCCATTGGTCCCCCGTGCAGGTCCCGGTTCTCCTGGCTCTCGATGATGTTCCAGCAGGTACTCCGCGGCACGGTTCGGGCTCTCGGCTCCAATGGCTAGAGCCAGCGAAGCGCCTGACGTAACGGCGCGAGCGAAGCAAAGCGTACTTTCATTGGCTTGAGCGCCCAAATTGACGGGCGCTCAAGCCAATGAAAGCACATGGACGGGCGGGCATGACGTCACGGCGTGCGTCACGCCCACCCGTCCATGTGCTTTCATTGGCTTGAGCACCCAAATTGACCCGGAAACTCTCATCTCCCATCTAACCCCGGAGCTAATCCATCTGGACCTCGCAGACGCCAACTCAGCATTAGCCTCCTGGTCCAAAATCACAAACAAAGTGGCAAACTTGACTTGCCCTCTAATTACCAAAACAATCCAATCCAACAAGGATACAAAAAAACCATGGTATACTCCAAAGTTAAAAACCTTAAAGCGTGAACTCAGGAACAGAGAAAAGACATGGCGCAAGAACCCCTCAACCTCAAACCTTGCAGCCTTTAAAGCTCTCATGCACCAATACAGGATCTCCATTCTTCAGGGAAAAAAGGACTTCTACTCACAAAAAATTCACAACTTTATCTTCAACCCAAAAGCCCTTTTCTCCTTGGTTGCTTCTCTCACCAAACCACCCGCCTTCGCTATTCCAGACGACAAAGCAGCAAGTAAAGCTACTGAATTGGCCACCTATTTCATGAACAAAATTTCCAACCTCCTTGACCCGCTTAAGAAAAGGAAAGCCCCTTCCCCACCTCATCTGTTTACCCCCCCCTACTACTCACCACAAGCCTTGAGACCCTTGAGACTGTTTCCACTTTAGAGATTGAAAACGTACTAAAAAAACTGAAACCATCTTCCCACCCGATAAATGCGATTCCAGCTAACCTCCTGATTGCAAGTGCCAAAGACATCTCGAATCCGATATCACAGATTATAAATGCCTCCTTATCACAGGGCCTTGTCCCCACCCCCCTCAAACTCACCATCCTGAAACCTCTTCTAAAAAAACCAAATCTGTCACCTGATAACCCAGCCAACTTTCGCCCCATAGCAAATCTTCCGATTATCGCCAAAATCTTGGAAAGAATAGTCAATAAACAGCTCTCTGAATACTTGGACAACAACAACCTACTCTCACCGTCTCAACTAGGATTCTGTAAATCTCGAAGTACTGAATCCCTCCTTTTATCACTATCAGACAATATTCTCAGGAACCTCGAGAAAAAACAATCCTGCCTGCTCATCCTTCTCGACCTAACGGCGGCATTCGACACAGTGAATCACGATATTCTCCTTGATCGTCTCTCCGAGATCAGCATCAAAAACACCGCCCTCAGCTGGTTCTCATCCTTCCTCCAGAACAGGTTCTACAAAGTTAAGGTTAACAGCAAAGAGTCGCCACCTTTCAGATCCACACTTGGTGTCCCGCAAGGATCTTCTCTATCTCCAACATTATTTAACATTTATCTTCTCCCTCTGTGTCAGCTCCTTTCCAAACTCAATCTAACACACTACATATATGCTGACGACGTACAAATCCTCATACCGATTAAAGATTCATTGAAAAAAAACATGCTTTATTGGAACTCTTGTCTTCTATCCATCACCAACCTTCTAGCAAAACTCAACTTGATACTCAACTCCAACAAGACTGAGTTCCTTCTCATCACCCCAGACGGCAACTTCTCATTATCTAACGCAAACACCGTAGCCCTTCCAGTCTTATCCCCACAGGTCAGAAACCTTGGGGTCATCATCGATAATCAATTTAACTACAGAAGTTTCGTCAATAACGCCGTTAAAGAATGCTTTTTTAAACTCCAAGTCTTAAAAAGGCTAAGACCCCTCCTACACTTCCAGGATTTCAGATCTGTGTTACAAGTAATCATTTTCTCGAAAATAGATTACTGCAACTCATTGCTGCTTGGGCTACCAGCTAACACATTGAAACCGTTACAAATGTTACAGAACGCCACAGCAAGGATTCTAACAAAATCCAACAAAAGGGACCACATAACACCCATCTTAAAGAACCTTCACTGGCTCCCAATCAAATACAGAATCCTTTACAAGACCCTCTCAATCATCCACAAAGTCATCCACAACTCCACCCCAATTGAGCTCACGATCCCATTACAGCCTCACACTACCTCCCGACCGATGAGACTAGGCCAGAGAGGCACTCTACAGGCACATCCTGTCAAAACAACACTAAGTAGAAGAGCTCTTTCCACCGCAGGCCCTATACATTGGAATTCACTCCCACCAGACCTCAGGCTCGAACAATCGACACCCACCTTCAAAAAAAGACTTAAGACCTGGTTGTTCAACCAAGCATTCTCATAACCCATTTATCCTATCACAGATCCCTACAGAAGACCCTCCCCCTTGACACTTCCACAACATCCTTCCAACACTAATATTCCATTTGTACTAGCTCCCTCCCATTGAATGTCATGATAGTGGCTCTAGGTCTCGCCAAGACAGTCCCAGCGACTTCTCACACTGTTCCTCCTAGCTATTTGTATATAAATTGTATTCTCCCTGTAAGAGAGCGTGGCGCCGGAGTGAAGAGAATTTAAATGCCCGCTTGGGACAGACCGATTGGCTGTCTGAAGAGCTCTAGATTGGCTGGCTGTGCGGCTGGAAGCCGGAAGAGGAGCGCTGCAGGAAGAAGGCTACCCATGCAAATATTATAATCATATTATTGAAAAGGGACTCTCCAAGAATGAGTAACCCCCTTAATATGTAGGTACCACACACTCTCCTAGCCTCCTTGTGGACAACCCCTGTTCATGTCTCATTTATTCCTCTTATCACCGGTCAACACCTGAATATCCCATTATACCCTCTTTATCCTCTTTAACCAATTTGGCAGTGCAATAATAATGGGAGATTTCAATTACCCCAATATTGACTGGGTAAATGTAAATTCAGGACTTGCTAGAGACATAAAGTTCCTGGATGTACTAAATGATTGCTTCATGGAGCAATTGGTTCAGGAACCAACAAGAGGGGGAGCTATTTTAGATTTAATTCTTAGTGGAACACAGGATTTGGTGAGAAAGGTAACGGTGGTGGGACCACTTGGCAATAGTAATAACTGGAAGGGGGACAATAAGTAAACCTACAGCTCTAACACTAAATTTTCAAAAGGGAAACTTTGTTAAAATGAGGAAAATCGTTAGAAAAAAACTGAAAGGCACAGCTGCAAAGGTTAAAACTGTTCAACAGGCATGGACATTGTTTAAAAATACAATCCTAGAAGTGCAGTCCAGATGTATTCCACGCATTCAAAAGAGCAAACAGAATGTTAGGAATTATTAGGAAGGGAATGGTTAATAAAATGGAAAATGTCATAATGCCTCTATATCGCTCCATGGTGAGACCGCACCTGGAATACTGTCTACAATTCTGGTCGCCACATCTAAAAAAAGATATAGTTGCAATGGAGAAGGTACAGAGAAGGGCAACCAAAATGATAAAGGGGATGGAACAACTCCCCTATGAAGAAAGGCTGAAGAGGTTAGGGCTGTTCAGTTTGGAGAAGAGACGGCTGAGGGGGGATATGATAGAGGTCTTTAAGATCATGAGAAGTATTGAAAGAGTAGATGTGACTTGGTTATTTACACTTTTGAACAATAGAAGAACTAGGGGGCATTCCATGAAGTTAGCAAGTAGCACATTTAAGACTAATCGGAGAAAATTCTTTTTCACTCAACACACAATAAAACTCTGGAATTTGTTGCCAGAGGATGTGGTTAGTGCAGTTAGTGTAGCTGGGTTCAAAAAAGGTTTGGATATTCTTGGAGAAGTCCATTAACGGCTATTAATCAAGTTTACTTAGGGAATAGCCACTGCTATTAATCGCATCAGTAGCATGGGATCTTCTTAGTGTTTGGGTAATTGCCAGGTTCTTGTGGCCTGGTTTGGCCTCTGTTGGAAACAGGATGCTGGGCTTGATGGACCCTTGGTCTGACCCAGCCTGGCAATTTCTTATGTTCTTATGTACTCACCTCAAGCTCTGTGGTATGTGCCTATAACTCTCGTCTCCCAGTAGGTCCCAGTCTGTCTCTGATACACTCACTCCCATCCCCTGACCTGCTTTTGTGTCCACTTACCAAGAGAAAACAGCCTAGCAAAGAAAGATGCATGATTGAAAAAGAAAGTTTGCATTGTTGCGCGTCAATGGGCAATAGCAAGCATGTGCATGTGAATGCGTTTAAATGCATCGAGGCACAGGTGTGTGTCCCTTATAAAAAATATCATATGCACTTATGTATGAGTCCCCCCAATATGCACTTTGTTTGTGCATGCATGCCTATATATGCTTTCCTGTGCCCCCAGCACTCATGTGCGAGTATAAGTTCCTTTTCGCCCATGTCAGACTTTTAAAGTTCACCTTTCAGAGTGTACTGCTACATGACAAATATAAATAGCTAGCAATTATGAGCTTGATTCAGACCTTGAGCTCTGACTAGAATTGAGATTCGTATGTATTTATTGTGATATATGTATTTATTATTGGTTAATTATTGTAGTATTAAGTATGGTTTTAATGAGTTAATGTATAGTTCTTTCTATTTATGAACTGTCTTATCTTTGCTTATTGAATGATAAATCATGTATTATAACATGCTTTAAGTACTCCTAAAGTAGTGTGGAATGTAAAATAATAATTATCATCATTATTTACACAACGGTGCTTAAATTCCATTTATGCGAATTATATAAGAGTCCACTGTCTGAATTTCAGCCTTCTAGAAAGCAACTACTCATAGGAAGTCAATGGTCTAAAATATTAATAACAAACTTAATAAACTATGATCTTATTGCTTTGTTACCAAGTTCTGTAGCATTGATGAGCTTTGATTCTCACAGAAATAATCTATAGCATTTTATATAGTTGAAAATGCTAAACAAAATGCATGTACATTAATCCAGAGTCATGCATGACTTCATAAGTTAACATGTCAACAATGCTGTATATTGGTTTCTTATTACCTCAACTGTAATGCATTTTTGTGAAGAGCTCAGTACGATTTTGATTTAATGGAAGAGCAGTATTGCGTTTCTTTATCAGCCACTGTGAGATTAATGCCTTCTGATGTGAGACTGCTGCACACTGGAAAAGCATGATTGGCAGAACCATTATCTAATGCTTATAAGGTGATGGGTTTAAAATCAGCCATCTTAATAATTTTTAAACAAGGGTCTCTGATTTATTAAATAAAGACATGTCATTTTTAGCAAACAAATGCCAAATAGGTTAAATCACAACCTCACTAATTTTTGTTTTCATTTTCATGAGTCTGACACCAACATGCCATATCTACTAATTATTTTAAACCATGTTTCACTGCATTAAAAATCAGCAAGGATATTAATTATTGCTTGATGAAATAGCAAATTGAATTCCATTATAAATATATTTTGAAGTCTTTAAGATATTATTTGTAAATCTAAAACTCAACTTGTGTTTCTCATCAACACACTACTACTACAAAGTGCAACAAGGTATAATATAAGGAAGTAAGTATTACAGTCCTCTAGAAATAAATGACATTTTTGAGTTTCTTGTTTCTGCCAGCAGCAGGTGTTAAAGTGGTGACCTTGTCATATAACATCTAGACCCAATTTCAGCAAGGCAACCACTACTATTGAAGTATGAAAGCAAGGAAGAAAAGAACTTCATACTGGGTGCACATTGCTCAGGATAAAAAGGTGCCCACCCTTAGCCTCAGCACTAGGGCTGAATATAGTGATGAATCTTCAGATGAAGACGCCATGGCAGAAGACAGAAACAAAACAAAAAAATTAAGAGGGCTAAATAAAGTTAGTTGGAAACCTAAGATAAAATGAGATAATGCACTGCTATTTTTCTGTTTTTAATGCCAAAAATCCTGAGAGCAATATTTTGAAAAAAAAAAACAACCCCAAAATGGATAACTTACATGGCTACAGTTAGCCAGATAAGTTATAAAGAATATTCAGCAGGGTAAACATCTCACTGAATACCTTTGACTACATTTATCTGAGTATATGTAGCAGGATAACTTTGAAACCTAAGTCGCTATGGGAGAGATTTATCAAGCCGTGATATTTTATTGTGGGAAGGACACAATTTTGCTGGGGGGTGGGGGGTTGGTCCCATGGTATTTTGGCCAATCCCCCAACAAAATATCTAAGCAATGTTGGTGCATTCTTTGTTTTATCATTGGCCTGCTGTTCTTTTATGGGGCTAAGTGGCCCAAAATCCAACCCCCTCAAAAGTGTAGAGGCAGCGCTGATTTTTTTTCTAAGTCAGCCATGTTATTTTATTTGCCTTAAGTTGACTAGTAATTAGCTGCTTTGCATGCATTAGTTAATTTTATGCTTGCAAAGCAGATAATTTCCATAGGGATCACATTTTTTTAAAAAAGAACAAACAATATCATGCAATGAACAGAATTTAACACGTGTCAAATGCTGTTTGTCGTGCTTTATTGCCTTATTGCTGCTTAGTAAATCGAGGCCTATGTTTGAATATCATGAGTGTTTTTGCCAGTAATAATTAAAAACATCTGTCTACATTTTACTAAGTAGAAATATGGGGGTCATTTTCGAAAGCTAAATCGGGGCAGAGTCAGGGCAGAGTCTGCACCGGAAGGGGAGGAGTCAGAGTGGCCTCGGGGCAGACGTCGCGATGACTTCACTGATGGTGAAAAGTAAGATTTCTTATCGCCGCCAGTTTTGCCGCCAGTTTCGCCAGTTTCTTATCGCCGCCAGTTTCGGCATGAAAGCTGGCAGCGATCGCACCGCGAAGATGCAATCGCTGCCGGCTTTCGCCGGCCTGCCCCCCACTTCACCACCCCCCCCCCCCCCCCCCCCCCCGTTACCGCCGGATTTTCTAAGGTCTCAGACCTTAGAAAATCCAGCTCCAAGATTGGTATGAAGTGGCTTTTCTACTTTATACATTTTTTTTTAAGTTTTTCAATTTTTGGAGTTCCTTTTGTATTTTGTGGCAGACAATCTTTGAGTAAGACTTGATGGTGTTATCAAAAATAAAAGAAATTATTTTCATTGTTTAAGGATTAATTCTTGATTTTTGTATGTTTGAATATTGCTGGTTAGTTTTAAAGATATCCAGGGACTCTGAAACATGCTGCACTAGATCTTAAATTCATATACTCCAATAACAAATTGAAAGAAACAGCAGAAGCATAAACATTGCAGAGATACAATGAAAACAGAAAAGAGAGACATCAAAATAAAACATTTAGAGAGCATGCTAAGCAATTCCTCAGGGAACTGGGGTAGTACATTGGTGCAGTCAAGATATCATCAACTAAAGCCAAAATAGAAAAGCTCTGGATAAATTTACACAGGGATCCCATGAAGCACAGAAGAGCAATAGAATAGCTACCAGCATATAGGAGAACATGGAAAAGGTAAACATCAAAATGATGGCATGGCCAGAAGTACTAACAAAAAACCTAGAAACCAAGTTAAGAAGAACTCCAGACTGGAAGCATCCAGGCTCATATGGAAAGCCTAACATTTGGCTCAAACATTTAACATTTCTCCACCAAGACTTGGTAAACAGGAAAAATCAATTGTTCAGACAGACACAACAAATACTGTAAGTTAGGATATTAAAGGCCAGCATATATTTCCTTTTTGGCCTAATTTTTATATATTCCTTTTTTATAGAGATATTAGTAGTTAATATATTTTGGGGGGTAGATCATGTAATCTTGTTTTTCAATTTCTTTCTTTGAATTCTGCTGACTTCTAGCAGAAGTCCTAGTTTCCTCTATCCAGCTGAAATTTCACTTTTATTATCTATTATCTAAAGATCCCTGCTGCTTTTCTGCTCTGTGTGATAAGGAAGGAGGGAAAGATGAGTTTATTTAGGGCAGATAGTGGGTTACATAGTAATCACAAGCTGAACTGTTAATTAGCCCAAGGCTGTGAAAATGTAAGAAGTAAAAGTCAGTGGTCATCAAGCCATAAGAAATGGAAATTTGAAATTGCAAAGACTGCAAAAAACAACCTGTTGGTCTTTCAAAGTGCTGAATGTGTGACTTTAGTAAGTGAACTGTGTCAGATCCTGGACATTGTAAGCACCAGTTATCAGATGGCCAACGAACTCTGCTGAATTGGTAATAAGTTTTTGGTTTCTTGCATGAACAGCATTGATATATCACGGCAGGATTTCTGCTGATTGATTTGGACAGGCATAAGCAATTCGGAGACAGTTCCAGGGAGAACTCATTCTTGACAGAACCCATTCTTGAAAGAACTCATTCTTGGGAGAATTCATTCTTGAAAGAACTCACTCTTAAAAAGAACTTTTTACTTGCTAACCAATTCACTTATGTTACGCCTATCAGTTGCAGATGACTGCGACCTCTCATGCTCACCTCTTTTTTTCCCCGCTCCATCAAGTCTAGGAAGAATGGCGGTGTCTGCCATCTCACGCCGAACTCTCCGGCGTTCCCGGGACAGCGTGGGCGCTGCCGATCGCCATCTTGCACCCGGAGTTACCTAAGGCGCGTGCTGATCAGGGGCGTCCCCACCCGATGACGTCAACCCACTAGTGTATTTAATCAAACCAGCCCTTGCCTTCATTGAGTTAGCAAGGAGTTCCATCTTGCTGTACTCTGCTCATTCAAGGTCTTCCTGTTCCTGTTTCAGCTTTGGCAATTGGACGCTCTGAGTACCTGCTCCTCGGGGGCTCCCCTGTGTTCTCGGCTATCCGCTCCTCAGAAGGCCTTCCTGCCTTTCTGCTGCTGGATCTGCTTCTCAGATCTTACCCTGCTCCAGGAACCATCCATTGTAAGTACCTCTATAGACTTCCTCATTTCTATACTACACTGAGGACCCTACACAGCGTACCCTGATCCTCGGGCCACTACCACCTTTCTACAGTGAGAGCATTTCATCCTTCCTGCTCTACAGTATTCCTGCTCACCATCTGCACAGAAACACTCCCGGGTTTGGCATCGCTACCAACATCAACTGTACAGACTTCCTCGGCGTACCCCGCTCCGCGGGCCACTACCAGATCTGTATCCTGAGGTGCCTACTCTCACCAGAGGAGATCCACGGCATACCCCGCTCCAAGGGCCACTACCGGATCTTCTCCACTGTGTCTCATTCTGGGTAATTCCCATTGCCCAGGACTGTACTTCCATATTGCTAATACTGTGGACATTACTTTCTTTTTCCATACAATAAAGTCTCTTCCTTTAGCTGTGTTTCACACCACTGAGACAACGCCTGCTGATGGTGAGGCTCACAGGACTCCTCCCTGTGGGTGGAGACCGCTCATCTCAGCCCAGGGGTTCACATTCTTCCCTAAATATAACAATTTACACACACACAACTGTGCAGAACTGCAGTAACAAGAAAGCGAGATTCACAACACTAGTGACAAGACTAACAGCAATGTACACAAAAATGCTGCAGCATTCATAGCAGCCTCATCATCCTCAGAAGCAGAGAGAGACCCACATGAGATAACCTGAGGATATTTGGGAAAGGATAGAAGGCTGCTGGTAATTCCCAGTTCCAGCTTATGGGTGAGAATGAGAAATTCCATGAAGGGTGGGATTTGAAAAATATTGTTTTCCTATTTTAAACAGAGCATATCACACATTTAAAAGGCAGTCACAAATTTTAGGTGACAAGCTACCAAAAACTACCTTATGTTTTCAGGGATATGTTTGATTTAGACTGGGGGTCACTTAGATTATAGTACAGTGAATTACTGTTGACCAGTGACAGGTTTCAAATCAGACTGAAGGTCGCTGAATTTATCAAAATGATGTGTAATGATATATTTTGTCTGCTATTATGAAATATATTTTGATTATTGTCAGGAAGCTTTATTAATAAACCTGGGTGACTTCTCATATTTTATCTGCCTAACAGTGTGGTTTACTCTTGTTGTATTTGGAGTGGGGTGAGGCACTGAGATAAAAAAGATTTGGGGGTGAATTTAAGTCAATTCACCAATGTTTCTTCCTAGTAGTTTACAATACCATAATGATTAATAACAGGAAGAATGCTTCTCCTTTCAAAGGATGACTGAAATAATGTCCTCAAAAACTACTGACCAATAACTTGCTTACCTACAATCTACAAGTTGTTCATTGCAATTTATGCTGATAGACAGTTCTGCCAAGCTCCTGTAATTGTTGTTGCGTTTCTCGGTCATGGCAGGCCCGCAACTGGCCCTACTCATCCCCAATGCCCAGGTTCCAGATCTGGCCTTTCCACTTTGGCAGCGGTAGGCAGTTGCCTATGAGCTTGCACTCCTACTACTCTCCCAGGCTCCTCCGGCAGCTCTGCGGCCTCCTCCGGTCCCAGTCGGATCTCCCCACGTGTGTCGAGGGGAGACGCCGCCATCACCTAGTTCCAGTCTGTCCACCTTAGGCATGCGTGCACCTTCACTGACTTTAAAGGGGCCACGGCGGGAAACCTTCCCACGGCCCCGGATGATGACGTCCTTAAGCCTTACTATTTAAGGCAGGCTCCACCATTCGGTCTTCACCTTGGCAACAGGTCTCCATGCTTCCTGTCGTGTGCTTAGTTGCTGCTCATTCATGTTCCTGTTTCTGTATCCGACCTAATTCCAGTCTTCGTGTTCCTGTTCCAGTCCTTGTGTTCCAGTTCCAGCTTCCTGATTCCTGACTACCTGTTGGATGGATTCCTTGACTTCGACCCTTGCTTGTTCCTGACCATGCTCTGGACGGATTCCTTGGCTCTGACATTCACTTGTCCCTGACCATGCTCTGGACGGATTCCTTGGCTTTGACCCTCGCTTGTTCCTGACCATGCTCTGGACAAATTCCTTGGCTTTGACCCTCGCTTGTTCCTGACCACGCTTTGGATGGATTCCTTGGCTTTGACCCTTGCTTGAACCTGAACTTGTCTCCAGCCACCTGCCCTGACTTCAGCTTGAACCTGATCCTGACTCCAGCTGACTGGTTTGAACTTGGCCTTTCTTAGGCTCTCACCTACTTGCAAGCCTGGACTTAATGTGTTCTTAACTGCTAGCCTGCTTCTGTCTGTCTGGGCTTCTGGAACCAGGCCCTGTCTTCAATCTAGCTCTGTTGGACCCTGTGTCTCTGCTGCTTCCTGGCACCTTGCCTTGGACACTCTCTGCAGGATCAACCATGCGGAGGCTTGCCTAAGACCAGCCGGCCCCAGTACCCAAGGGCTCAACCTGAGGGGAACGAGGGCTGGTATTGGAAAAGCTCCAGTTGGCCTCCACTTCCTGTTCAGATCTGCCTCCCGATGGTGGGGACCTGTGTGGGCTTTCCCATGGGTAGTGCCAACTCCACCTTGGGCCAAGGGTCCACCTCCGCAACAATTGTGGGGTCATAGAAGAAACCATAAAATTAGCTTGTTGCAACATAATTGACATTCTGCTGAACAATCAACATTCCTGAAAGATATTCCACTTCTGAATTCAATCTTTTGAAGAGAGCTACATGGTGCCTGCCTCTCAGCTCTCAGTCCCTCCTTTTGCAAAATAGTCTTCAGGAAGCCATTTTGCTCTGTTGTTCCTCCCATGGCCCTTCCTCCTGTCCTGAAGGGAACAGAAAGGATTGAATGAAGTTGGAGTGGACAGCAAAAGAGCTCAGAATGTTTGATCCCTCAAAGATCTCTTAAATCCTTATCAAACCAAAGATGATTTTGATATAATTCCTAGATGGATTTCCCTTTAAAAGCATTTCATTTTTAAAACGGTTCTTTCATCTGCATATATGGTCAACCATAAACCTGCTACAAAGACATGAATATGTGTTTTGGAAGTATGCAACTGCTGATGTCCCAGAGTTAGTAAAGAAAGCATTTATTTTAACTCATAGACTTTTTTTTTTATTTTTTATTTTAAACAATTTTACAAACTTTACATGAAATATATTTCTAAACTGGAATATGGTACATATGCCTTCACATCTATATCAGTCCTTATATAGAATACATTCCATAAGCAATAAATATATTTAACTAAGGCAGTGGTTCTCAACCTTTTTTCTGTCGGGACACACCTGACAGATGGTTCTCACATGCATGACACACTGACCCATGATCGTCACGGGGCTAGATGTAAAAGTACAGTTTGCATCCACGGGAACCCCCCTGACCCACAATAATGGATGTAAAGCAGAATTATGACATTCCCCATACAATTCACCCTACAAAAAAGATATTCTGGTTCTGGTGTCATCTCAGTAACAGCAACTCAAACTCCTTCTACTTCCAGGCTCAATAGCCCTACTTATGAAAAGACAGCAGCTTACCACCAATGCATGTCCTCTTGAGAAAACACAACAAATAAGACTGATAAAACTCTTACATGCTAGTAAAATATCTCATCTCGGTAACAGACACAGAACCGACCTAACATACTCCCAGGATCTGTAGTAATGCACATAAACTAATCCGCACACAGTTACACCTGTATTATGGAATACACTCAAACAGGAGCAACCCTAGCTATGAAATGGCAACACTATAAATATTAAATCAGGCCCTAAAAACCAATACACCTCTTATTAGGTTATTAGGAAAACAGAGCTAGCAAGCAGCTATAGATCCCCACACAGAAATAATTGTAAAACTATACTAATAAGCAGAATAAATGTTTCTAAACAGCTATGAACAGAATAACATCCAACAATTAAAAACTCATAAAAAGTATTAAAAATTCTCCAAACACCAATAAAATATTTCAAAAAAAGCAGACACCACATAATAAATAATTAAAATGGCAGTCAATCAAGAAAAATAAACTTAAAAAGCCACCTTTACTTACCCCCCTCCAGCAGCTCTCCTACTCCTCTTCCATGCAGGCTGTAGCACACAGCAGAAGCAGCAGTAGAGGCTAAGCTCTATACTCATGGTCCTCTTCCTTAATGCCCATGTCTCTCACACACACACACCATACCAGTCATGCCCCCATGACCAGTTTCTGTCTCTCACACACCAATCATCTCCCAAACAGTCTTTGACTCACACACCAGTCACCTTCCTGAACAGTTTCTCTCATGCCATACACACACAGGCTTCCCACTCCCGTGTTCTACTTACATATACAGGCTTCTCACTCTCATAATCACTTTCTCTGTCTCACACACACTCACCAGTCTCTCACTCCCATGCTTGTTCTCTCCACATGCACAGGCTTCTCATTCCCATAATCACTTTCTTTCTCTCACACACACACACACAAACACACACCAGTCACCTTATCTCTCTCACATACACACACACAGGCTTCCCACTCCCATGTTCTTTCAGATATACAGACTTCTCACTCCCATGCTGTGTCTCACACACACCCAGGTTTCTCACTCCCATGCTCACTCTTCACATGCACAGGTTTCTCATTCCCATAATCACTTTCTTTCTCACACACACACACACACACACACACACCAGTCACCTGATCTCTCTCATGCATACACACACAGGCTTTCCACTTCCATGTTCTGTCTTACATATACAGGCTTCTCCCTCCCATGCTGTGTCTCACACACACCCAGGTTCTCACTCCCATCCTCACTCTCTTCACATGCACAGGCTTCTCATTCCCATAATCACTTTCTCTCTGTTACACACACATACATACACACACACACCAGTCTCTCTCTCATTTCCATGCTCGCTCTCCACTGCACAGGCTTCTCATTTCCTGAATCACATTCTTTCTCTCATATTCACACACACCAGTCTCTTTCTCTCATACACACCGTCACCTTACCAACCAGTCTCTCGCTCTCATGCATGCACACACACACAGGCTTCCCACTCCCACGCTCTCTCTCTCACATAATCAGGCTTCTCCCTCCCATGCTGTGTCTCACACACACCCAGATTTCTCACTCCCATGCTCACTCTCTTCACATGCACAGGCTTCTCAATCCCATAATCACTCTCTCTGTTACACACACACACCAGTCTCTCTCTCATTTCCATGCTCGCTCTCCACGTGCACAGGCTTCTCATTCCCTGAATCACATTCTTTCTCTTACATTCACACACACCAGTCTCTTTCTCTCACACACACACCGTCACCTTACCAACCAGTCTCTCTCTCTCATGCATGCACACACAGACAGACTTCCCACTCCAATGCTCTTTCACATAATCAGGCTTCTCACTCCCATGCTTTCTTTCACACACATCCCCCCCCCCCCAACAGCAGGCTTCTTATGCCCATGCTTTCTCACATACCCAGATTTCTCACTTCAATGCTTTTTCTCTCTCTCACACACACACACACACACATCAGTCACCTCCCTGACTAATGTCTCACACTCTCACATACACATCAGTCATCTCCTTGAGCAGTCACTTTCATTATCTCTCACATATACACACACACAACAGCTCTCTGACCAGTTTCTCTCACTCACACACATGCTCTCAATCACACGCAGGCTGGCTGCTTCTTTCTCTCACTCACTTCCTCTTCCCCGCCCCTCCCCGAGCACAAATGGTAGCTGCAGCAGCCTCCTCCTCCAGCCCCGCAAGCCAAGAAAGAAGAATCCCATCGGCCGCGGGAGGCTCATGCTGCTCTCTCCTTTCCCGATTACCGTCTGCTTCAATTGCTCGGGGTGCTGATGCTGCAGCCGCCGCTGCTACTTTATCACGCGGCACGGCTCTTTCTCCTTCCCGTGCACCGCGTTTCACTTCCTGTTCCAGGTCACGGGGGGTGGGGGAGCAGGTGCGGGAAGAAGAAAAGGCCCAGCCACAAGTGCCACAGCTTTTTTTTAGCACTGCTGCTGTTCCCACTGGGCTTGAACATGTTGATAGCCCAGCGGCAACGGCAGCAGGGAAGAAAGAGCAGCGGGAGAGACCCCGAGGACGCGACACAGCAGCCGGTGCTTGGCGACACACTAGGGTGTCGCGACACACCGGTTGAGAACCGCTGAACTAAGGTATGCACCTAAATATAGGAATCATGGGGGCAATAGAATACTGAGCAAAAAAGACACAAACTTTAATTCAAATAAGAATAAGATAGGAGAGCTTCCCTATGTCTAATGAGCCAATCCATCTCCGGGATCCCTGTGAGTGTCCCGTCAAAAAAACCTTCAATTGCTCGGGCTCAAAAAATACATAGTTACTATTTTGAAACCTAAAACAGCATTTGCTTGGATATTTTAAAACAAACCGGGCCCCTAAACTCAGAATCCTTTCTCTCATTTCAAGAAATTCTTTTCTACATTGCTGAGTTATCTTTACCACGTCTGGGTATATCCAAATTTGAGCACCATAAAAAGGGATTGATCTATTCCTTAGAAACTTTTTTAGAATATAATTCCGATCCGATATAAATGCAAATGTTATCAACATTGCCTTTCTCTCTTTTATTTCTGATTCTATCGATAATTCCAGTAATTCAGAAATGTTCATAGGTGGAATATTTCTCTCCCCTTCAACCTCGGTTCCTGGACAGGGTAGGTAGTAAGCCTTAGTACATACATACAGGTAACACTGCTTCAGGAATTTTTAAGATCTCTTTCATATATATTTTAAAGAGTTCAATCAGTGAAATCATTCTAACCACAGGAAAGTTTATTATCCTCAAATTCAATATTCTTAGGTTATTTTCAACCCTTCCCAGCCTTTTTTTCGATTACCAAATCAGTTCTTATTAAATTTTGTTGTAAGGACTCCATTTTGGAAATTCTTTCCTCATGATTTTTTTTTTGTCCTCATGATTATTATTGTCCTCATGATTATTATTTGTCATTGTTTTGTTCTTAACCTCAATTGTAGTCTGAGCCAGTGATTTCAAAGTTTCTTCAATAGCCTTCAGGGCATACCACACACTCCCCAGTGTTATTTCCTCGGGTTGCCCGAGATTGATACTCACAACTGAAGGTTGTGGCCGGGAATCTCTGTTCTCCCTTACAATTGCCGCCTGCAGCATGTTACCTGCAGTTATTCTCGCAGTCTGGGCTTGATTTCCTTCCTCTAGGGCTCCCGATACCAGTTCATCTCGGGATCCTCCGCTCCGCATTATGGATTCACCATCCGCTTGCGTCCCAGGCCTCTCTCGGCTACCCTCCAGCAGCTCCTGATGTAATCTGCTCTGGGTTCCAAAAGTAGCCTGGGTAGATTCACTCTGAGCTGGGTGCATCGGCCTGGACGGCTCGCCAGGACTCAGAGTGACGTCGAGGGTCAGGGGGGGACAGCGTTTGCTCCACCGGCATCCCCCCAACGACCAGTCCTTCTGGCGTTCCGGTTGCACCCGTCACTGGAAAGGGTCAGCCACGGGTGAGCTTGTCATTGCTCCCCAGATTTTCCCCTTTCTTTTAGTATGGGGCATCTTGTTATAGGTATATTTTAAGAAGGAAAAATGCAACGCCTCGAGCTCGCTTCTAGCGCTTCCTATCTGGCAGCCATCTTGCCCCCCTCATAGAAGACTCTATGACTTGCATTACTCTATTAATTAAAATCCTTTTTATGTCTGTTACTATATGGCCAATACATTGTGGGATTGCCCGAGAGCCGTGGACAGGCCCCCTACCTCTCTCTAGTCTGAAGCGCGGCCGGCCAGGCCTCGGTCGTCGTCGTCCTGCAGCAGGCCGAGCCACGATGCTCCATGCTCCCCCGCGGTCCTAGCGCTGCCAGCAGAGCCTCCCATGCGGCAGGGCCGCCACCACTGCTATCTTCATGCGGCCTGGAGGCCGCACCAGCCAGTCAGCTGTTTTCTTCGCGGCATGGTGCTGCCGCCGAAGATCTCCTCAAGCGGCAGGGGGAGGCCGCTCCTGCCCCGACGTCATTCCGCAGCCTGGAGGCCGCCCCAAAGCCTTCCTGCCTGCGTTGACGTGCAGGAGAGCGCCACTTTCCATGGTGCTGCTTCTGCTTCCTGTTTCCTGCCTTCCTCAAGGTGCCGGTGCGCGCCTCTTCAATGTATTTAAAGGGTCAATAGCAGGAAAGTGCTCCTGGCCCCACCGAAATCCAGCTGGTCTTCATTTCCTGTGTCTGCCCTATAAAAGGGCTCCTCTTCAGTCACTCTGGGCCTTCGGATCGGGTTCCACAGTTGTCTGTGTCCTTCTCTTTGGTCCAGGTCCTCCGTGGTCTTCTTCCGCTTCGACAGCTTCATCTTCGTGTTCCTGATGCCCTTCGTCCGTGCCTCCAGATGTCTTCATGTTCCTGATGTCCTTCGTTCGCACCTCCTGATGTCCGATGTCCTTCCTGACGCCTTTCCTTCGCCTCTGCCTCCATGCCTTTGTTCCTTGATGTCCACTTTCCCGGCGTGCCATTGTCGCGGTCCGCGACCAGCCCACAGGCGGGCTGCGTAGAGCGCCTCACGGTACAAGGCCACCTTCTCCTGCACAGTGCAAGCCTCCGGAAGACTTCTGCTTGTCTCCTGAAGTTTTGAATCCCGAGTTGTCTGAAGAATCGTGTATTTTGAATCCTGTACTTGAATCTTGTCCCAGTCTTCGGAGCTCCTTGCATTTGCGTCCGTCCATGCCAAAGACTCTGTTTGAACCTGCTCCGCACCAGCGTGGTCCACGACCAGTCCCGCAGGTGGACTGTATAGGGCGCGCCCCGGTGCAGGCCTCTTTAGTATCTTTGCCATGTTCCAGCTTCAGCCTCCATTATCTCTCCTTAGTCTGCTTTGAGTCCAGGTGGTCCGCGACCAGTCCCGTGGGTGGACTGTGTAGGGCGCGCTGCGTCGCAGTCTCGACCCAGCACTTTGATCCTATGCCTTGATTCTTCATCTACAGTACCTTGATCCTATGCCTTGATTCTTTGTCTATAGTGCTTTGACCCTATGCCGGAGTCTTCGTCTACAGTGTCCTTGCCTGAGTCTTCGTCTACAGTGTCTTTGCCTGAGTCTTCGTCCAAAGTCTTCTGTGTTCTAAAGGACTCCATCTGCCCTCGTCCTCTGTCCGGCCTGCCGCCTTTTGCCGTTACCCAGCGGCAGGTCCGAAAGGGCTTGGAACGGTCGGACTGTTCATTGATCATCATTGTGTTGATGGTCATTCTGGGGCGCGCAGGTCCGACAGAGGGTCAGACCTCCGTCTCCGCTCCAACCTTGTCCTGCTCCTTGCTATCCATGCTCGCACCAGCTCACCTGCCGCAGTGTGTCTTGGGCTCCTCCCTGAGTCGTGCCGTGGTCCAAGGGCTCACATTCATCTGTTCCGGAAACAACCGCGCCTCCGCGTTCGTAACACAATATTTGCACACTTATTTTTCTGTGTAATTAACAGCATGAATAACTGCTTATATTGAGGGCATTTCCAGTATAAAAGGCTCGTATATTACGAAAGACAATGAATTTTTAAAGAAAATATAAAAATGATGGTCGCATGGGGTGGACTGGACAATCAGGGTTTCAGATATGCCTGAGTTGGTCTGTTATACCAGTTACATAGATATTTTTGGTCACAGCATGTGGCACCAGCTCCCACAGTAGTACTTCTACAGTGGGACCTTCCTAACGGTTCTCTGCTTACTCCTGAGTCCTTCCTTGTTTTACCCATTGTGGAAATTCCATGGGCCTGTCTGCCTCAAGCTCCCACCCCCATCAAAGCAACATCAGAAGCCACAGGCCCAGGTTATAGTAGGTCACTACCACACCCCAGGCTGTAAAAAGACAGGAAATTAAGGTACCAGGGGGTATAGGTTTGGGTTGGCCGAGAAGTAAGGATGTGGAGGGAACCCATGGAAAACATCAATATTTGAATAATTTAATGGGACCTTGAACTGGGGGGCTGGGGGGGAAGAGGTAAAACTGGGACTGGCTATGGCACATGTTTATAAACAAAAGGAAGGGTAGGTTTTTTGGGGGGTGTGGTGCTGCAGGCTCAGCCCAGCAGGACCAAGCATTGGATTTTGGGTGGGGGATGTTAGGGGAAGTCAGCCTGTGATCATTATTATTTTTTTTTTTTTTTACTACTCTTTTTGAATATAGCCGGTTAAGACTAAAGTTATCCAGCATGGGATAACTTTATAAATGCTTATATTCAAAATCTGCCCAGTTAGATTGAAAGTTACCTGGCTACAGTAAGCTGAATAACTTTAATCAGGAATTTTTAGTGGGATGTTTATCCTACTGAATATCCAGGTCAATTTTAGCTGGATAACTTATCTTTTCAACGATTTACTGAATATGCTCCCCAATATGTTCAGCCAAAGGAAAATTTTCAGGATACACTGCACAATGTACAAGTGCTAGTACTTTAAACCATTATCTTTCAATGATGGGTAGTCAGTAAAATTTCTCAGATACAAACGAAATATGGTCTCTGTATTTTACACCAGTTAAAACTAGCTACTCCATTTTGTACTAACTGGAGAACTCTGATCAAAACAAATATGCTAAGGTGACTTTTCTTAAAGGAAAACTAAGCAAAACTGAAAACAGCTCTGTATGTGAAGACTATAAATACAAAGGAAATCAAGCAAGAAGGTGTATATAAATATCTGAGCGTGGAGGAAGCTGCAACAATCAGCACAAAATCACTAAAAGAAAAGATTACCATAGAACTATAGGAGACTGAAAGTGATATTGAAAAGTGCTTTAACAGCACAAAATAATATACAAGCTATCAATCAGCTTGCAATCCTTGCACTCTGATACAGCTTTGGAGTCATTCCCTGCCTCATAAAGATCTTAAAGTTGGTTGTAAGAAGAAAAAAACTACTAGGTGGCTGTGAGGTAATCTATAAGAGCCAGCATAGACTGAAACTGTACATTCTAAGAGCAGAAGGAGGAATGGGAGTTATAGAAATTGATTGCACATACAGATGATCATAGGCCTCACTTAGCATCAACAGAAGTGCTGAAGTGCACAATTGAATGGGTTCAATCAATTGCCATTTTTAAACTTGGACATGCATTTTGGCAAACAGAAGGAATAAGTGAGAATCTACCAGCACATGAGGGAAAAAAAAGCAACCAAATTTGCAAAGCAAAAAAAAAAACAACCCTCTTTATGGAATCAGACCAGCAAAAGGGGAAAACCTATTGGCAAAAACACAAATATAGTGGGAAATAAAATTACTTCAGAAATCCCATGTAGATCAAAATCTGACACAGGAATGAGTAAAAGGTGAATTTAAACCTAAAAATGAGAGATTGATAATAGCAGCACAGGACAGTAAACTATAAATAAGATTCACAGCTAGCATAGAAAAATGGTAAAATAGACAAACACACTAGATTCTGCAGAACAGAACTGGAAACAATTACACTTCTTATTTTTGGGTGTGATATACTGAAGTCAAAAGGCGCATATAGAGACAGGCACAACAAGGTGGCATAGCTCATCCACTGGGAATTGTGTAAACACTATAACATCACTGTAGCAAAAAACACTCGGATCACAGTCCTAAAATGGCTCTACCGAATAACGGTATATAAAACTCTACAAATAAATAAATAAATAAATAAATAAAAGAAATATAAAGAATGAAGAAGTTGTGATCCCCAGGGACATTCCCATTCCAACCAATAAAAAGCATAGTGCTAGAAAACTAAATCTAGTGGTAAAGGAGAAAAACACAAGAGCAGCATTGCTGATAGAAGTGTCAGTGCCAAACGACTATTCTGTGGAATGTATGGAGAGAGATAAGATCCTCAAGTACTTAGGGATGCAATCAGAAACCAATAAAATGTAGCAGAAAGATACAAAGAAAGGTCCCAATTGTATTGGGAGTCACTGACCTGATTAAAAGGAACTTCCAGGTGCACCTTGATTATTGTCTATACATATTTACATTCTATGAATGCCAGAAGGAGGCTCTTTTTGGCACAATGCAAGTATTAAGATCACAAGGACGTAACTTTGAGAGATTGAGATCATTCCCAACTTTTCCTGGTTTAAGAATGAGGTTCATTTTTGTTAAGGTATATGCATAGCAAACCCACCTGGAGACGCTGATCCCCATGTAAATAATGTCTTAGGACATTTGTTTCTTCTTTCAACCCTCTGAATCACTGTAGGTGATGGACTGAGATTGGCAGGGAGGACTGCATAAAATATTCCTTTTACACACTACATGAAATCAAATAAGAGCATTCTGTCATATTTATTATATTATTCTGTCTTTTTCCTTATACTCTCCATACTGGGAAGTGGACCTTGGTGAGAGAACAAGTGTCATTCATTTCAACGCGAGGAATTGCTCTGAAAGAGCAAGCTGTTATTTTAACTCATAAAAAGTCACTTTTCTTGAAGCTTGTCAACTAGTTTGCCAATCTTTGAAGCTGGTTATATTTCCTCTCTTTTGTGCAATGCTGACATTCACACTATTCAGCTAGAAATGTCTATGATGCTTTTATCAACATCTTCTGTAGAATGGCAGGTTATATTTTATGATGCTTCAGCCACAAAGTCAGTGAACATCTCTCTAATCAGCAAGGTGCTGAGACTTTGGTTTTAAGATATTGCAAAGGATGTGTATGAGATCATGTTGCTCCTTCCAACTATTTTAAAGGAGTTGTTCTGACAAGTAATTGGTTATAGAAGGTTCAATATTTTTTTCTCCAACCTCTTCTCATTTCCTTTTTGATTACAATCCAAGATGATGAACTATTGTAAACACAATGGCACACTGACATTTTTGTTTCTTTTATTTTACTTCTGGTGCAATTATTCTAAAATTATAAATATATGCATGGCTTAAAATGTCAAAGTGAAGTATAAGGATTACATTAATTAATTTATAGTGTTTCTAATTTCCTTTGCCATGCTTTTTCTCAAGTCAGAAGTCACTGCTAGCATCACAATGAAAATACAGTGATATAGCACAACACAATAAGGTGAAATTAAACTTAGCTGTTGCTGATAATTTCCTTTCCTTTAGTCCTGCCAGACCAGTCCAGACAATTGCTGGCAGGAGGAGATAACCCACAAGTCTGGACAGGTCTGGTATGGACGATAAGAAAAGATTTATATACACGTCTAATGGTGACATGAAGCAAAACAGCTTCCATGAATAGTTTCACAATTTACCGGAGAAATAATTTTTTGTACTCTTGCATTTTTTTCCCTTTACCAGTACATTTTCTTAAAATCACCGTAGACCACATAACCATTCATAAGTAACATTTCCTGCTAACATGCTTCAAGAACCATACTGCATATGCTGTATGGTAGTGGTATCTACACTAACAAACTAGCTATAGTTTTTTCAATATATCTGAGGGGATGGGCAGATGGAGGAGTGTTGGTGGAGTATGATCCAGAAACAATCTAGAAGAGATGACTCACCAGAAATTTGTTTCACTATCTACAATCTTAATAGCACACTTTTAGTATGAACTGAAATTGTACAGAAATTATCTTCTTTATACATTTCTATCTCTGCTGCTATTCTTAGCAAGCTCATCTTGAACCCTCCACCCACTACCTTTACTGCAGCACTCAGTGAAGATACTGACCCATTATCCTATTCTTATTTTATCCAGCAAAGCTGCCTCCTTGTCTGCTCAGTGTAACCTTGTCAGAACACCTTTGGAGTCTAGTGTTATTATTTGTAAGGATTTTGGGTGGACCCCTGGACTCTGTGGCTGCTGACCATGCCCACAGGGGGAAGTCCCATGAGGGGCCACAGGTCAGGCTCAGCTTTAGGACACACACACAGTTAGATCTTTTATTAAACAGTATTGAGGAGCCATCAGAGGTGGCGGTAGTTAGCAGGAACGTAGCCCGGCTGGGTTTGTTGTCCCTCAGGCTCTGGAACATCGATCTCACAATGGCTGTGCTGTAGTGGAGAGAAACTGAGATGGTGAGTGTAAGCAATATAGGCAGGGTTCAGGAATAGAGCCTCATTGGTATAGTACTCACACAGCGGTCTCTCGGTATGGAGCACAGGAGCTGAAGTAAAGGCAGGCCCTCGAGGAGTGAGTACCTGGTTCCAGGGAACAGCTCTGAGAGAAGTAGATGGTAACTCACTGATGGTATAGGCAGCGGTGTCTTCCAGGCAGAAGAGAAGTCCAGGTAGCGAGTCCAGGAACAGGGGCCCTCGAGGAGCGAGTACTGGTTCCAGACAGCGACCTGAAAGAGAAGAGAGAGAGAGGCCCCCGAGGAGCAGGTACCCCAAATAGAGTAGTCCAATAGTGGAGAGCGAATCCCATCCATTAGGAAACCTTTGGTAACTCGACGGCTAGCAATCGCGTAGACTATTTGTATGCGGGATGCGTGACATCATCACAGGAGGACACCCCTGAGGTTCGTGCCAAAGAAGGTACTTGAAGCAGGGCCACGCAGCGCGCGCACCCTAAGGCAACTGGACAGCATGTTGGGAGGCAGTGCCAAAGCCGGACCGGGGACGCTGGAAAGGATGGCAGGCAGATGCCGCAGCAGCCAAAAGTCCGTCAACTGTAGGAGGAGTCACCAGAGAGGTAAGGAGGGCGGAGTGGAGACGTCGGGCAGCGACAGTTGTAACAGTACCCCCCTTCAAAGGGCGGTCTCCTCTTTGGGTACCAGGTTTAGGTTTAGAAGGATGCGCGAGATGAAACTGATGGAGCATCTCTTTATCAAGGATGTTAGCCTGAGGCTCCCAAGAGTTATCTTCGGGGCCGAAACCTTCCCAAGAAAGAAGGTATTCAAATGTTTTGCCACGTCTTCGGACATCAAGAATCTCTTCAACCTTGAATTCTAGGTCGTCTTCTGCGTTGATAACAGGTGGTTCCTGAGTCTTGGAAGAAAATTCACTGAGAATGAGCGGTTTCAAGAGTGATATGTGAAAAGCGTTGTGGATGTTGAGTCTAGGTGGTAGCTTCAGACTGTAAGTGATGTTGCCAAGACGTCAGAGGATTGGAAATTGTCCAACGTAGCGAGGAGCGAATCGAGTGGAGGTAACTTCAGTCTTAGATGTTTGGTAGATAACCAGACTTTATCTCCAGGTTTGAAGACAGGCACTTGAGAATGGTGAGCGTCGTAGAACTTCTTAGCGCAGTCACTCGCTTTGTTTAGCATGTTTTTCGTATGAGTCTACAGGTTATGGATTTCATCAGCAGTAGCTTGAGCTGCTGGGGACGTGACAGAGCTTCAGTAGAAGTGGCGGAGTTGGTGAACATCCATATACCACTTCAAAGGGTGTTG